>NW_009952366.1:2569581-2656461 GCF_000747805.2 Chaetura pelagica | reverse complement strand
GGATGCAGATACTACAGCATAATTAGTAATCAACATGACAGAAATCTACATCTTGATTAGCACGTGTTCTGCTATTCAGTTAACAAAACATATTTTTCAAACTTCTTTTGGACAAAAATAAATAAATTAAAAAGCTTATTCTTTTATGGTTTAGAGAAAAGAAAATATTTAAGAACTTGATCATCAGAAGACCTAACATACGTCACAGGGAACTTCCCCTAGGTTAAAACCACAAGAGGAAAGTCTATTGATACTAATGATGCAGTTTTTAAACAGAAATGTAGAAAATGTATGAAAATATCTTCGGTAAGAGCGAAACAGAAAGATGAGTAGCATGTGTTATTAGGGATTCCAAGCATGCTCAGTTCCACCTAGAACTTCAAAGTGATCTTTAAAACTGATACTGAAAAAAAAGTCACTTACTTGAAGATATTGCTGAGTGTCTGTGTGGCTGCTTATTTTTTTCTCTGTTCTCAGTCAAAGCACTTCCACTGGCCATGGAAACCAGGTCTAAATCCGTGTCTTCTCTGCTTACGGGGCTTGCCTGGAAGCAGTGGGAGAGAATGTACACAATCATGAAACGAAATAAAACATTTTCTGAATGCAGCTCACATTACCCCAAATAAACAAACAGGGTCTGTCAAACAACCTTCTTCAAAATGATACCACAATCCTTTATTGTTGCATAGGCTGAACAAATGCACTATGTCAAACTTTTTTTTGTAAATAAGAGCCGATCTTAAAATTGTGGTTTGTGATCTGAGTCAGTGCAACAACAAAAGAAAACATTTTAGTACAGTAATTTTGAAGAAAATCAATCTTGCAGATGGCTGATGAAACCTTAAACAGCTTAAGATCATTTACTGACCAGTCTATAATTTAAGTTATAGTTGAATGTCAGAGATGTCATATTAGATTATTTTCTGCAATATTTATGTTCTATCCAGGACACGTATCACTTCAATCAGTCAAGGGCCCAGTAAGTAATTTAATCTTTTAGTTTTTTGTTAATTAACCATAACCATCAGACAGCATTTTAATTATACTTTAGGTAAGACTATTATCTTAATCATAAATTTATAATATCTAGGGGTAGTACATTTTGGCATGAAGCATATTACCAGCACATAAATATGGCAAAATAGAAATTAAAATCTTATTTCATTTTAACAATGGGGTCTTGTTTTGGCAACATGTAGGGTAAAGGTTAAAAATACTGACCTGGAAGATACCCACATTGTAAATGACAGATTGTTAGTTTTGCAGAAGTTACTTCACATTTACTCAACAAGAACTCCTGTTCCTTGAAATTAAAAGCTATTCAACATCAAAACCAGCCATCTAAGAACGTTGTTGACTAGATAGTGAGGGTCAGTAACAATGAAGGGGAAAAATCAGCCACTGCAGAAGAGTGATCTACAAAACCCCCACTGCAGAGCCTGTCAGCTGGAAGTACTGAGTGTAAGGACATACTTAAATTTCCTAATCGCTGGACCTTCAGAAGTGGACTCCAAGAGGCAGATTAAGTCCTTCCTTTATCTGGGCTGAAAAGTCCCAAATCCTTTCAGAACCTAGGTGTCTTACTGAGTAGCACTGATTTTTTTTATAAAAACCAACCAACAAAAAACAAAAAAGGAAAGACTATGCTAGTTGTAATGCCACAGAACTTCTGCATAATATTGCAGTAGCTAGTCTGCGTGATCAGAAATCGACTGGGTCTCAACTCCTTTCTTCAGGGATGGAAGCCTGCAGCTCCCTTTTTCTCAGGAAGATGCCATTACTATAAAGTTGTAGGCTATTCTGGAGGAGACGATCTCCAGACTTCCTGTTCAAACCAGCCCACTGAACCAAGAGCAGCATTGCACCAATGCAGACAGGCTTTGTAGTCTAGTCTAGCTAGAGAACTCAGATGAAATGGAGAACTGTTTAATTTCTTTGTCTTTTTCCTCAGTCACTGCTTAATGTAAAATTCATTTAAAAGTTCATGCATTTTGAAACCAACAGTTACAAATATACAGAGATTTTATGCTCTTCCTTAATGACTATGTACCTTTTGTGTCAGTGCAGAAAGTTTATCCCTTATTTTCTTATACCTTCCTTTTACGTGTTTCATGATAATGATTTTGAAGTTTTGCCTTGCTTAGGTACCAGGCTGTATTATCGCTGTTAACATCAATGTTTTGTTTTCTGCAGAAAAGTCATGAAACTTTGAAAAGAATAACAGTTTTATCTGGCCAACTGTTTACATTTTTGGTCTTAAAATTTACAGTCGCTTTAAGCTTGTGAGAGCTCTGTAGGTTCAAAATCTTTCAATATGAAGTTATTAGTGTTTCCTTAGTAGAAATAATACAATAATTGTGATGGTCAGAGAGATTCAAACCAACTGAATTGATCATTCTTATTTCCACCTAACCTGTTTCAACACACAGCAGAAGTTTTCTAGTGTCCCAACTCTCAAAGATGCAGGAGGCCACAGTATTTTAAACAACTAACCTTTCTATGGAATTATTAGCCAATGCCTAACCGTCACAGTATGGGAAGCTTCAGAATCTTATAGACAACAATAGTCAGAATTACATGATAGATGTTAATAGGGCTCTCTGGATCTCTGATGTAAAATATTTGTAATTTGTTTTCAAATAAAGATAAGTGGTTTCATGTAATTACAGTCAGAGTAACATTTAAGGTTGTATCATTCACTGGAGTAAACTTAATTTCAGGTTTTGATTGAAAATCCTCTGAAGCTAATTAAAACCTTCCTTTTTACATTTATAGCTTAGAACAAAATACTGGGAAGAAATTTAAGATACTGGCATAGTCTTTCACTGAAAGCAATATTGGACTTCCCTCTGTAGTGATCACATTTTACTCTTCAGGTTTTTTGTCCTTAGTGTTATTACTATAAACCTCTTTTTTTTTTTTTTCCTATTAATTGGAAATTAATTTCAATGAAGAGGAATCTTTGCCTTGAATAAAGCTCTGCATCTGCATATTTGTCTGTTCCTATCTATGCTGTAACCTTCTGGGGTTAAAAAGTGCTTTAAAATTGAAACTATAGCTTAATGATTTGGAGGTACCGATTAATAGCAAAACAGTTAATCATGTAGGTAACTTATGCTACATACAAAGATGAATTAGGAATTATACCCTTCTTGTCATTCAGCAAAATCATATTAATTTAAAATGCCCAGTTTAATCTGTAACTCAGCATGCCTCCCTAAGCACTTAGGCAGTAGCAGTAGTAAGCAAAACCATAAAAATGATAAAAGATTAACATAATACAGTCTTAGTTTTACAGCAGGTTACTACATAGGATTTATAACTCCACAAGAAGGGCTAAAGCTTTATTAATATGCAACCTCTGAAATACCCTTTTGCATCCACAAAAAAGAATGTTTTAAATTCTTGGACTGTGCACAAGTATCAGTTCAGTTTAAAAATTACATTAATCATCTAGTATCTTTTAAAAAATGTGTATTTTCTTCTTTCTTTCTCTTTACCAGAACTTTTTCTACTTTTTGATGATTGCAGCTAAGAATTAACTTGATTTTTGTAATAATTTTATAGCTTTTGACTGAGTTACTGTGCAAAAGCATTAGGAGTATGTTCACATTACACACTTTGACCTTTAAATATTAAGAGAACCCATATAAATTTTAAACCCCATAATTCTCCATTCATCTATGTGTACAAACCACAATTATTTCATTGCCTATTTAGTGCTGCTTTTTGCATTAGAGATACATTTTATTCTCTTTTCATTTTTTTTGACATTGTATTGCATTTTTTTATGTATTACATTCATGTGGAACAATGATGTAATTATGTGGCACAGGCTGTGACAATCCCATAAGATTGCCAGTTATGTGGGCACACCACATAATACTATTGTGGGACTGCACCAGTATCTTGTGGAAAGAACTGTTTACTGTAAAGATACAATCTACCTTTGTGCACACATGCTTACCAATAATTACATAATGTGTAATTTAGATAAGATTATTAGATTATGATTTGCTCAGATGAGTACAATTACTGTTTTAGGCTTTACCTAACAAATAACTATTAGTGCTGCTGCAACCAAAACCCATTGCTATGTTGTTGTTTCATGATTTCAGCCACAAAACTTTAACAGTAACCTAAGAATTGGACACACCACACACCACAGGAAAATCTTTGACAAAATATGACTTAAAGAAAATCATAATAGTAACATCTAATCCTTAAAAGCATGTCTTCATTGTTGAAATTTGGAAGAGTTTATGGAAGCACTTCCAAAGCACACATATTCATCACATAGGTGATGAAGCTAAGGAAGAGAGAGAGGTTAGAAAGGCCCAAGATTGATCAGAGTACAGAATGGGGCATATGACACATCATCTAACTGGGAAATACTTTTTATGCAACATTTTACATCATGTACATGAAACTAAGACACTAATTCTGTATAGTTTGTAAGGTTTTGCCCCATTTTTAATGCTCACATAATAATATCAATAAAAATATTGCTAATTTTTTAATAAAATGTGAAGTGTGTGTATACAGATACATACACATATATAGAAATATATTATGAATTAGCCAGTAAGAATCATAACACTGGTCAGTATCACAGGAACTTCTGGATATCTCTGACACTGAGTCTTTTCATTTGGTAAATCTTCAGATTAAATTGCTGATGTTTGTTTCTTCTCCTGTCAAGCTACAGAACTACCCATTTCAGAAAATAGGTATTTTTTTTAAATGCTGCAAAAGAAAATGAATCATGAAAAGAGTAGAGGATATTTTATGATGTAAAATCTATAGAAAAGAGATTGTAGGAACAAGTCTGATACTATACATTGTTTTTAATAATGTCACTGTATTAATAAACTAGTTCATTTTACTGTTTAATGAATGACACTGTGGGCATATCCAAATGATTTAGGTATGGGATTTACAGAATTTAATAACATTTAAACTTGCCTGATTGACAAGAATACATCTTTTTAGTCTTAAATGTAGTAAGCACTGAACTAAAACATACAGTAGCATTTGATGTCTTTAAAACAAAACCATATCAGATTAGAAAAATAGGACCGTATGTACATACATGGAGTGTGCTCAAACATTTTCTTCTCAACTCCATCCATGGGCGATTTGACTGCCAAACAGAGACAACATTAAAGAATTATATCCAATAAAAAAAATAAATCTTGTGGTTGTTTTTACATCAAGTAGGCATTTGAAAAAAAACATCAAGGTATAGCTCAGTTCTGTGGCTCTTCTGAGATTCCACCTGGAGTACTGCATCCAGTTCTGGAGTCCCCAACATAAGAAGGACCTGGAGCTCATGGAAGAAGTCCAGAGAAGGGCCACAAGGATGATCTGGAGCACCTCTGCTATGATGACAGGCTGAGAGAATTTGGGCTTTTCAGCCTGCAGAAGAGAAGATTCCAGGGAGACCTCACAGCAGCCTTCCAGTACCTGAAGGGGGCCTACAGTTAAGCTGTGGAGGGACCTTTTACAAGGGTTTGTAGTGAGATGACAGGGAGTAATGGATCAAAAACTAGAAGAGGGAAGACATTAGGAGGAAATTCTTTACTGTGAGGGTGGTGAGACACTGGAACACGTTGCCCAGTGAAATTGTGGAATCCCTATCCCTAGAAGTGTTCAGGACCAGGCTGCATGGGGCCTTGAGCAACCTGATCTAATGGGAGGTGTCCCTGCCCATGCAGGGAATTTGAAACTGGATGATCTTTAAGGTCTCTTCCAACTCAAACCATTCTATGATTCTATGATATAATGAAAAAAAATTCTTACCAGAAGTTTTATTCGTCTACTGTCACATATCACAGGATCTAACTCAGGCAAAAGATGACAGCTGGGAAAACAGCAAAATAGAAATTTCAATAAATATCATTGTAGTTGGTTCACTAAAATACCTGGACAGAACCTTTTCCTGGAAACACTCCTGCTTAAGTAGAAATTTAAAATAACTCCACAGTTAAGATGTATCAGAGTAATTAATATTAATTGATAATTTTAAGGTATAAGAGTATTTAATATAAAAATATTTTTACTTAAAATAAGATCAAGACATTATTAACAACTAATATTATTTATTCATATAACAGAATACTAATTTAAACATACAAATGTCAATAAATGCAACTATGCATGAACTTTTGCACATACCCAAATAAATTATAGCCAAGTAAAGTTGTTATATTACTTTATGTAGGAGAAAAAGTTGGTTTCAGTTACATAAATGTATCAACTGTTCTAAACAATCTACCAGTGGTGTTCAAATGGAGATCAGTGGGACTTTTGCCAAATTCAGAAATGGTATTATAATTTTTAAAAAGGCCAATACAAATACTAGCACACACCTGCAGAGGTAATATAATAGCATTTTTAAAAAAAATCTTTTACAAATTTCTGTGCCTTCTTACTTTCAAACATCACTACATGTCCTTTTCCAATGTTTTCATTCAAGTTAAAAGTCATTACAGTTATCTTAAACAAACACTTGGAGGGCTTCACTATTATGGAACATGACCAACAGATACATATTTTCTAAGGAATATGCGCTACGTATACTTTCTACAGGCACTGATACAATTTAGAGATGTGGAATATTTTTCCATACAAATTATAACAACATGCAGTCCACTTCATTACAAATTAAATACATCTTTAATGAAAATAAAGTTCAAACTTTTACACTGAATCCACTGCTTGCCTACTGACACCTTGTTTGGTTTTATTAGAGGTGCTTGGCATTGTGTCTACTAATGACTTCACTGAGATATCAATGGTTTATATTGAATTTATGACCAAAATAGACTTAATATTACTTCATGTCAGTTTAGGGAATGAGATTAACAAATACAGGCTGGGGGGAGAATGGCTAGAGAGCAGTCTTGAGGAAAAGCACTTGGGGGTGGTAGATGATGAGAAGCTCGACATGAGCCTCCAGTGTACACTTGCAGCCCAGAGAGCCAACTGCATCCTGGGCTGCATCAAAAAAAGTGTAGCCAGGAAAGACATGGAACTGTTGGAAAGGGTCCAGAGGAGGGCCACAAAGATGATCTAAGGCTGGAGCATCTCTGCTATGAAGACAGGCTGATGAAGCTGGGGCTGTTTAGCTGGGAGAAGAGAAGGCTCTGGGGAGAGGGAGCAGCGTTCCAGTACCTGAAGGGGTCTACATGAAAGATTGTTTTAAACTGAAAGATGATACATTTAGGTTAGACATATAGGAAGAAGTTAATCACCATAAGTGTAGTAAGGCACTGGAATAGGTTTCCCAGGGAGGCTGTGGAAGCCCCCTCACTGAAGGTGTTTAAGGGCAGGTTGGATGAGGCTTTGTGCAGCCTGGTCTAGTGTGAGGTGTCCTTGCTCATAGCAGGGAGGTTGGAACCTGATGATCTTTAAGGTCCCTTCCAATCTTAACCATTCTATGATTCTATTATTTAACTGTATAATAATAAAAAATAAAGATAGAATGAACACATTTACAACATTTTACTAAAAGATACTATGAAGATGTAAAAGTTTGGTCTATGTTTTGAAGACAAAATAAAAATACATACTATCTAGTTAAAAAGTGTGGATTTTACTTCCTTAATCAAATCTAACAATATATATAATACTACGTAAAACCATAATATATGTATATATACCAATAAAGGTACAAAATATATGATGAATAAGCACTTTTTTTCCATACTCTTTGTAATTTAAAAGCCACTGCATTGCTAGCATAAAGCTATATAAATTTTTATCATTAGATTCTGCACCGTGTATAATTTCATCATCACTGTGGACAAAGTGTCTATACAATGAATACTAAAACAATTTTAGAGGGGACTATGTTTGGGACCCAGAAGTACGGCGTACTGCCTGCTAGCTGCAAAGTTATGTTTGTTTTAAAACTATTAACCTAGGTTTTGCTTTACAAGATCAATACAATAAATAAATAAATAGATAAACCTAATTTAAAAGCAATGACCTCACCATTTGGTATTTTTGGAACTGGCTGCTTCATAATCCAAAAGCTGTGGATGAAGCCATTGGTATGTAAAGTCTTTTCTTCTTTGTAATTTGTCATCTAAAGTAGAATCCAGCTGAGAAAATTCTTCTTTTTTACCTGGGGAGGTAAAAAACTTTTTTAACACTAACATCTCTCTTTTAAATACTTATGAAAATAATACTGTGTTATGAATTGAAACACAGCATTATCACATTTCTATTCCATTTATGAACATCATGTGTTTGAGGATCTGGTGTATCAGTATCATTAATATGCATTTACTTGATAGCTTTCTTAAAATTAGGGCTCTGGGTTTTTTAAAAAAACCTGGACCTGATTTTGCAGAAGTACTAACACTCACAAATTCCACAGAAGTTCCACAGAGCTGTAAGCATTCTGCATCTTTGAAATGGATCAGACCTATAATCTTTAATTGTTAAACCCAGACAAGTCTTAGAATATCAAAGAAAAAAGGAATACATCAAAGAAGGCATAACTCCGTCAAAAACCAAATTAATCACAGAGGTATTTAAAGTATTGTACCCTCATTAGATTATCACTTCTAAGCTTTCAATCTTTCTGACTTTTTTTTTACATGACACACACGTTAATAATTTAAGATTGGAATAGCCTTACATTTGGCATTAATACAGTAACGATTTTTAGGCATTGCCAATTAATCATCCATACATATACAGTGCCCTTAGGCCAGATCCCATACAGCTTTCAGAGGCACCTACTGCCACTATCATACAGAATTTGGGCATCTAGGTAGAGAGAACTTATTCAGAAGAGCCTGGGCACATGAAATGCCCTTGGAAGGAAAAGAAATTATTTTCTAGATCCACAAATCAACACATAATTCCATAAGAACCTGAACTTTTGGATCCAGAAAAATGTCAGCATCTGTCAAATTCACTTGCTGGGCCTGACTCATGTTCAGTGTAAAATATGGATGCTACTTATGTACTTTAGACTATCTCTGGATAATCCATTAAATTAAAGGACAAGGCCTAAGAATCTGTGAACCACTTCTGGTGAACTGCTAGGGCACTAGCACTAGAGCCAGTTTTCTTCTCATAGGTGTTTCTTCAAGACTGATACATCTTGTGCCCTCAGCTATAGCAGTTAGCTTTAAAAAGAGGATTGAAGGACACCCAAAGGGAATAGCTTGGTATGTGCAAGAGGACGCTGAGGAACCTGATCCAATACTGTTTAGTTGGTTTTTTTTTTCCAATTAAATTTGTTAATGGTTGTAGGATAAGAGGTCTAACTTCAATATGTCATATGTTTCTTGAAACAGAGAAATATGTGCAGAAGGCTGCACTGTATCCAACAATTTACAGCTAAATTTTGTGTTTAGAGGGTGATTTAATTCACTTCAAAACTTCATTGATATAGAGTACAATACAAATAAAGTAAGAGACTAAGAAAACTAAAAGACCTACAGTGAGAAAGAAGGGCTTGGAATTTCTTCAGCATTCTAAGTTTTCCTCCTTTAATATAAAAAATATGTGACCAGAGTTAATTTTCTCAAGATGTATTCTGGAAATAGTGCTCCTAATATAGGAATTAGGAAGCTGAGATTGGGTATAAAATTCCTACCAGTGCTATTAATATTTTGAAATTTTTCTTATCTGTCAGTATTCTGGTATACATTGCTGGTCAGCAATGTATATTAGCAGGGTATGTGCATGTGAGTCTGTGTAAGAGTGTACAAACAAATTTAGGTTGGAAAAGACTTTTAAGATTGTCAGGTCCATGCTGTAATACACATCAATAAACAACCTTGAAATTCCAAATCTAAAATACAACTTTTAATCTCATTTTATCCATATGTAAGGTAACAAACAAAATGGCATTATTTCTGTAACAATCTGTATAATACACACAGAACAGAAAGCAAAAACAACAGAATAACATTGCTACCAAGGCAAGAAATTGAAGAATTTTGAAACAGATAGGAAAATAACAATAATAATAAAACCCCCACAACTATGACCCTCCCTCCACTTCCAAAACCATCTGGAAATGTATACCAGGATATAAGAGAAATGAAAGGAATTTCTTCTCTTTTATAAAAAGCTTGACACATTTGTTAGGAGTCTATTTTGTCAGAAGTCACAAAAGCATTACGTAACAATCACTACAGGTCCAAAACACAGGTTTTGGGAAAAAAATGGAATTTAGAGCAGTCTTTAGCATGCTGGTAGGTATTCAGTGAATACAGTTGTATGAGCAATATGTACAAGACTTCCAGACAGTTGGTAGTATCAAGTGGTAGTAACTGATACAGAGGTTTTTTTCACATAAAATTACAGTATCTCCAGATAATTTTAGTTTTACTACAACTCAAGTCTGGAATTTTCAGATAGTGAAACACACGCATTTCTATCTAAATAAAAAAAACCACAAAAACTTGTTTGTGACATAGCTATATTGTACATATTAATTCATTTTAGATGTTATTTTTAAGCTGAATAACTTTTGAGAAAACCAACTTCCATCTCTAGGACTAGAAAGCTGTAGAAATACTTGCAGTATTTGTATTTAAGTTGACAGCTGGACAAAAGATGAAATATATTTTTTTCACAAGACTACCACATCAGGTTATGACACGCAAAATTTCTTGATGCTTAAAAATGAATTTTCAATTACATGATGAGTTTTGAACATGGGAGTGCTGATGCACTCCACAAAGAGCACATCTTTCAAAAATTAGAAGAGCAATTAGTGAATGGAAAAAAAAAATCCTTTCAAGGATTTTTTTCTAAAGCTTGTGTCTTTTTTCTCTTTTCACATGGTGTTTAATAATTTTTTCAGGCTATAGATAAGGTCTACTATACTACTATTCCATCAGCAATACTCCTCTAATATCTTCATCTGCTATTGTAATAATCGCTCTTTTACCACATGACTGTTCTTGACCTCGCCCTCACACTCATTTTTCCTGCACCGAGTCCAGGTATTCACCACACTCTCAGTTAGGACCATAGTCTTTACTTTGGCTGTCCTTTTTCTCCATGTTTTCATTTCTGTTTTTTTTGTTTTTTTTCTCTCTCTTTTACACTGTGCTCTGTTTCTAGGTGATTAACACCAGTAATAAAACTTCACCTACTTAGTTCATCCCACTTCAGAGATTACCACATTTCAGTCTGAGCTTTCTGTGTTATCTCTTTGATCTCTTATTATTAGATTATGTAAAAGCCGAACCCTTTCATTGAGATTCCCAAACTAGTGAAACAGTACAAATTTCAGCTTCTGAATTCAAGGAAAACAGGATTTCATACTTGGGGCTTCTCATACATTCCTTTCTATTTTGCTACTTGTTCTTGCCTCTGCAGAATACACCACCACTACTATTTATAAGCAGCAACTCGTATTTATCACTAGCTTATTGGTTACGCTCAATTTGTTACTTTCCCAACATTGAGGCAAATCAAAGTCTTTCTCAGTCTTCAGTGGTGTACTTTTAAGACACCTAATTTAAAGTTATTTCTCTCTATTCATATCACAGTGGTGTTGATGAAGTTCTCCCAGTATTTCCTGGTTCTACTCTGTTCTGCTGCAACTCTCTGATCACACAAATATATTGCAAACTACTGCTCCATATTAAATTGCTTGTGTCTTTTCCTCTTCTTGTGAACATGGTACATTTTCCTTTGAATTGCTTTATAGCCTTCACTTTCCTGGCACTGACTTCAAGGCACATTCAACACTATTCCTTCTGATTTATCCAACTTTCTCAGCTTTCTGCACTCCTCCATTTATGTTAAACACAATTTCTGAGTTGATCTATAAACCGAAATAAAGATTTCACCTGAGGTGTGTACAGGAAATTGCCACACATGCAATTGCTAATTTAATTTTTTGCTAATATATGATGATTCTGATCTGATTCAGGCAGTGAATCTTGGGGTAAGTACTTGAAGATCTACCTGGGGAAAGATATACTGATTGAATAATGGAGGGCTAATAACAATAATAACATAATAATAGGTTGCTTGGGTAAATTAAAAAAAGTCATAGAGATGGGAATAAAAAATAAAGGGACAGCAGTGGACCAGTTTATAATACAGGCTCTCTAATAATTTCTGCCAGATTCCCTTGTCCACCAAATAAATAATTCTTTAAAAAAAAAACCCAAAATAAAAACAGAAAACAAACCAATAGTCTTCCATTTCAGTAAACTCATTATTTTTGTACAACTTAAATAATTAAATTTAGAGTTATGCAGAATACTGTTAAAACACATTCATAGCAAGGAAATATTCAGAAAAAAAAAATGTTTATGTCTTCAGATTATTACAGCAGTCATTTAACATTGAAGTTAAACAAATAGTTACAGTTATTTATTTTAACCTCAGTCAGTGACAAAGGCCATGTGATTTTTTTCATGAAGCAGAAGAAAAAGTAGGGGAATAAACTGCAAAAATCATATGGAAGTGTTAAGATTCTAATTCTTCTGAAAACTTCCAAGAAAATGCAAATATCAAGCTCTGATGACTGAGTCTATGATTTTGCTCAGCTGAAATGTAGCAGCTGCTCCAGGTATTTTTGTTTTAAGGCAAGTATTAAAGGCAAGAAAGCATCAAACTCTTCTGCCCCAGTGTGCTGGACTCTTATATTGCAGTAATAGTATAATGAGCAGCATTACTATGAGGGTAGCCAGATATTTTCCTGTTGGATTAATGCTGTGGTGAAAGTGAAGCCAGGAATAAATGTAAAAAAAGTGGTAATAGATAGTAAAAAGTGTATATATATACAAAAAATTTTAGTATGCCAGCATCTGCCTACACAGAGACAAACACATGTAGCTTCCTCAGCTTCACAAAACCTAAACAGATAGAAGTTGCATTACATCTAAAAAGAACAAACATATTTCTCAGTCCAACCACCCAAAGGAAGGCTTATTCTATGTATAGGTTGGGAAATAACACAAAATAGCTTCATGTTTGAGAAAATAAGTTGGTTCTTTCTTAAAAAAAAACACCCAACAAACCACAACAGAAAACCAACCCCCAACTCTACCGAAATGGAGAAACGACAGGGATGATATTCTACCCACATGCACAAAAAGAGATGAATTTCTATCGTAAACTATTCCTTCCTGCAATCAGCACTCTTCAAGATCCACTCAGGCTTTTAACATTTCAAGAACTACATGAAAAACCTATAGCACTATGCTGTATGTTCACATTATTCTTCTGTGTATTATTCTGCTAACAGGGTGCTCTCTAGCCTATGAAATACCTGCTTCAGCTCCCCAGTATGGGCAAATTTCATTTGAAATTCAGTTTAATTTGCTGAGAAGTAAATTTGGAGTATAGCCAAAAGCTACCCAGAAATCTTTGGATATTCAACATCCTTAAAGAATCAAAGAAATCAAGAGGTAAATAAATATTTTTAAATGGTATGTTCAACATTTCCATGCTTAATTATCCATTAGTAAATGTAAGGAATAAATAAGATGGAAGTAGATTGAGCCTATTTTGATTATCCTTATGGCCTATACTCACATTCTGTCTCATCCCCCAAATCTCACTAGTACAGACTCTACCTCTAGATTTCCTCAAAATCTTTGGGAATTAATAGCCCCTCTAATGATGGACATTCTCTGCTGAAAAGAGGAATGGATTTTATATAGGTCAGGAGAAAATTAAGAGATTAATAATTTTTTTTTTTTTTTTATTCCAGAATCTTTTGATAGATTTTATTTCTACACATTTCAGTTCTTAAGATTATCTGACAAGAACAATCAAGAACTTGAACAGAAGTGCTTAGTTGCTCAGCAATGAAACAGCAGTCCCAAGCAAGAAAAGATGATCACTTTGTATTGAGTCCAAGCCAGAAGAATACCTTTCTCTAAATTCAATAAACTAAGCAAAACTATTTAAGACATCAGATCTTCCAAAGGAATTCTCAAAAAAAAACAAATACAAAGGAACATTTTGTAAGACCACAGAAGGTCTAACTACTATGTTGTTCCCTATTGAGAGGGCAAAAACTGTAAGATGCAACAAATTTTATTGAGTGTGACAATCTTTAAGGTAGGCTTTGTTTGTACTGAAGGACTCAAAAGTAAAAGAAAGGGTCCAAAAAATCCAAATCCAACCAAAGATTTTATCAAAATAACAATTTGAGCTCTCTGTGTGACAAGAAGACACATATGCCAAGTATTTTAAAAAACCAAAACACATTACTTGGGAGCAGGATGAAGTTACTCAGCAAAGCTCTTATACTACATTAATAATTGTCTTGTAATTTTAATGAGCAAGTAAGTAAAATATGTAAATTATAGAAACAACTTGTGAGCATTCATTCAAAAAGACTACTATGTTTATTCTTGAGAATAAACATTTTTCCTAGATAAGTACCTGAATAACATATTAACTTGTCTTTAAGAACTCCTGATCATCAACATGCGTGATGAGCATGACCACCATATGTGATTGGTACATTTTAATGCACAGTAACACTGAAAGTGAAATAATGAAATTATTCTATTAATGTCAAGATGTACTGAAGTTATGTATACTTATGAATTCATTCTCTATTCTATCTACTATGCATACATATAGTTTCCAATTGTTTCCAAAGTGATCCAATAATTCAATTAAATGTTCCAATAATTTCCAAAGTGTTTTATTTTGTGTATGGGAAACTTTCTGCCCTACTTCCCTATGCTGAGTCAAAATGCCTGTTGGTATTTGATGAAGATACTGAAATAATTCACAGCTTTGTCACTGCAGTAACAAATACACACACAATGTCTACACAGACTAAGTGCAAGGTTGCTGTTTAATCTACTTTATACAAAAACCCAGAGGTACCATGAAGATCAGGCTTGTCATTATGACAAACATTGTATAAATGAGGCTTGATTTAATGCTCATTGAATTCAGATAGACATGGTTCTTTTTCTTAAGATTCTGCATCTAAAGTGAGTTAATCTCTGAGTATGTACAATACCTATATATTTCTATCCAGCTTAAATATAACCATAAATACTAAACTTCTGAGTGACAAAAAATATATACATAGAATTACTAATTATTTTTTATCAAGTTATACTTAATTGGTTGATACATCATGGAAAAAAATAAACAATATGAATTTCTGGTATTTTATGGATCTATTAAGAAAATATAATTTAATTTGAAAAGAAGGACAGGTAAAAGCAAAACAAAGCCACTATTTGCCTGTAATTTGCCTCAGGTTGATTCTTAATTCATATGGCTTTTATATATATACATTCATATGGATATTATATTTTTATAGATTTCTTGATTAATTGGACTGAAATTTTCAGCTTGTAAACACATGAAAAATGCAATAATTGAAACACAGTATATGATTTTAGAGAAATAAACACATACTAAAGAGTACTAAGCCCCAGGGGAACAGAACTGACTTAATGATATGGATTCTGGATCAGTTACAGTTACAATGGCACTGTTTTTTCTACCTAAGCAGAGAAGATTTGAATGATTTACTTCACTGAATGAAGGA
Source organism: Chaetura pelagica (assembly GCF_000747805.2). Lineage (NCBI taxonomy): Eukaryota > Metazoa > Chordata > Aves > Apodiformes > Apodidae > Chaetura > Chaetura pelagica. The sequence continues at coordinate 2,640,935 of NW_009952366.1, read as the reverse complement.
ATCAGAATTGAAAAAGGAATAAATTAGCTCTGAGTCCTGCTGTTCTTTTATAAGTTTTGTTGGATTTCAATTTAAATTATTTTTTAATCAGAAAATGAACAAAATAAACCCAGTTGTATTACTGAACATAATTTAATCTTCTTTAAGCTTGATTGTAAATACTTTATTCTTAGAGCAGGTGTGTTTAAATTAGTTTCATTTTTACTAAGCTTTTAAGCTAAATTGCTACAAAAGTCTCCAACTCACTGACTTAAATATGTCTGTACATATTTAAAAAATAATTCATATACAAGGGAATAAGTTAAATAACATGATGAATAGGTGAATCTGCCTCATGTGCATTCTGTTTATATTTACCATAGCTTTCAGGGCAGCCATAACTAATTAACTTAGAAGTATAATTTGTTCTACCTGTTTCCTAACAAGAAGTAAAACAGTTGTCCATTCTTAACTTGTTTACAGCCAATTTATCTAAGCTCCTGTAAGTAGCACCAGAATTTACAGAGCACTAAACTCTAATCCAAAAAGGAGCGAAATCCCATCAATTCCAATTAGTTAAGCAAACTCCCACTGGAGACTAAGCTACTTCAATAGCTAATAATTAAGAATATATTATTTACTCCAGAAGAAAGGAATAGATTATTATATTATGAGTTTTACAACCTTACAGACTAAATTAGGCTATTGAAATCGTATTAATTTACATGAGAATTTGTATATTATTAATTACATATATTATGATATATATATATTAATTTTTGGTAGATGAATTTAATTGATTATGATGTAACTGGTCCAACCAAGTTTTTATTTTCACTGTAACAGTTGCTGTCATGAAGAACAAGCAGTTCAACGCAAGATATAACAATTTTGACACAAAGTATTCTGAGTGAAAATGCAAACAGAATTATTTAAAACAGTTGAAGAAATAAAGAAGTATTACATAGTCATATTTGCATTATTAAAGAAACAAACAACCTAGTGGAGTAAGCACAAAGCATTATTTGGTTCAGCAAGATTTTTCTGCTTTTTTGTAAAGCAAAGAAATCAATACATTGATCAGTATCAATCAATGTTTAATCAGAAGCAGTATCTTAGGGGTATTGATACAGATGTAAGAAAAAGGTAAATGCATCTGCAGTGAGAATACAAAAAAATTATCTAAGAAAACAGAGAAACTTGTCTGTAACTTGGATCACGGCTCTTGAAATTCTCTTTAAAGCCTTTGAACTTCTCCATATTCTGGTTCAGTGAATGCAGCAAGGGATACTAAAACTGGAGAAATGTCTGAATAGCATCATCGTCCTCAAGGCAGCCAGGTCTCTAAACAGACTCTCCCTCAGGATTCTGGCTAGAAGAGGAGGAAAACAGGAGAAAAGAATGCAATGATGTAGCAAAATAGTCACTAAAATCAAGATATCTGATTTTCAATGATATTTAAAAAGTCTTAATTCTACTCACCTTCTCCTGGGTTCCAGATTCTTCAGCTTTCACCTGACTAGTGCTGAATAACTACATCTCACAGTGCTCTGGGTGCTCATCAGTACTGTCTCACTGAGCAACTGCATTCATTATGGAATGAAAAAAGGGATTTTCCCCTGCTCTTTCTATAATGAACAAATATATTATTGCTGGGAAGACATATAAACATATAACACTCTCATAAGGGAAATAAAACAAATTTCAAAAGAAGGAAGTAGTATGAGGTATGAATAACTTGCAAGCTTAGTAACAGAGTGAAATAATAGTAACTGTTTCTACTAAGGTACAAAACCCAAAAATCCTGAGCAGCCATAACTGTGGAAGAAGCAACTTTTAAAATTGATTCCAAGTAAGCTTTTATAAATATTTCCATTTGCAATAAATGACAGAATTCTGAAAGAGAATTTTGAATACAGTGCACACAGCTCACATGGTATGATGACAGCCTATGCAGTGTTTTAGCATATGTAGACCAGACTACAAGTAGAATCTGACAAAACCTAAGAAGGCAGACCTGGCTAAGAGTCAGGAGTCACGCTTATTAAATTGAACTCTCAGGGGTATCATGCAATCAGAGGTCACAATCGAGGCAACAGAAGCAATGTCACGATATCAGAGAAAGGGCCAATTCAGACCTGCTCCCTGACAGGCAGTGAGGTCACGGCTTGCGGCAAATAACTGTATTAAAAGGGAATATTCTCTGCACACTTTTAGAACTGTCATCTGAACAAACAAAGCCAGGTCATTGGTAGGTTAAATCAGAACTTTCTGCCTTAGCAGCACATAGCTTCCTTTCTTTTTACATTCAATGTTAATTTATCTGTACTCACTACTACAAAATATACATCAGCTTCTCAAGCAAAATCTTGATATATTTAGCTTTGAAATACACTGTAGTGTTCATTTTTCCTCCTTTTTAAAAGTTAAATACTATCTTTGACAAAAGATATCCCTGCTCTCTTCATAAGATGAAAATTACTAAGCTTGCTTCACACTTGAAAACAACAAGGCTTGCCAGAGCTTCAGGGAAATTACTTTCCACATTGAATTTCTTATTACCTCTGATACTCAATCTGCATTTAGAAACCATTAAAATAATTGCAATTATTAATAAAATACTTGTTTAATGACAATGGTGAAAGTGAAATGAAGTTCTTCTTTTGTCTAGCTGCTTGCATTTCTTTACTTCGCTACCTGGATTTCCTTATTTTGCTACCATGTAGAGTCTTCTACAAGAGTCTACAAATGCAACAATTTATGCAATTATAACCACGTTGGATTAGTTAATCGGACGATAAACCTTCAAAGGAAGAGCAATTCTAGACTGTCATGTAAGTAAAATTGCCTTCAAAAATATTATCTCTGTATATAGTCTTTCTTAAGAATATAAGTAAAAAAATACAAATAACCACACAAATTCAGTGTTTCTACCTTTCTTTATAGACATAACAAAGATACAATATCTGCAGTGCACACAGCAAAAAAGCATAAACTTATGAAATTAAAAAAAAATTCTAAAAAGTTTCTGTACTGCACATTGTAAGAATTGAACTGCAAAGATATGAAGTGGGAAGACGTTCCTTATAGAAATAACACAGCATCAAAATTACACAGATATTACTGTGTGATTATACACTTTTATTAAAATACTTTAGTTACTTACAATTCCTTGTAAATTAATCTAAGTCTACCAAACATACTATTTTATACATAACTTTGGTATAAGAGTTCATATTGAATTGCATAAAATTCTCAATACCTAGATTTCACTTTCAGAGTCTTGTTTAAATATTTGGTTGACAGATGTTGCACATTACCAAAATATATTATGTCTCTGACCACAACATTATTACTTATAAAAAAGAGATTCAAATGTTTGTTCAATGTTAAACGCATGAAAATACCTTTTTGAAATACTGTAAATCTCTGACCTTATTAATCATATTAATTCTTTGTAACACTATAGTTCCCATTACAGAATAGAAAAAAAATAATAAAATAATATATATATATAAGCAACTTTAACCTATTACATTTTCACATCAATGAAAATATCTGGGGTGAAGGCCTTCCTTTAATTCTCCACAGAAAGTACTTAAAGTATGCAGAGGCACTGCTATTAAAATGTATGTCTACAGGAAACACTTTTTCATTGTGATTTAAAATGTTTCATGTTGTCCAAATGAAACAAGATTCTACCTATAAAATATTTCTAAGAATACATTATATTCCTTGTTCATAGCTCCATACCAGCTGAAAAGTCTTTTGCAAGATGAACACTTGTACAGTGTAACATTGATGATACTTCTGAGGACACAAAACATACTTTTTCTGCAGCTTGCATACCAATATGATTTTAATGCTTGAAATACTCACTTTGGAAAATGCTTGGAATATATCTGAAAATGCACTTTTAATGACCTCCTAATTAGCAATTATTTTTTTTTTGAAGTGTCAAAAGAATACTGAGTATTGTTCAGTAAAAGCAAAACAAGTAAACAAACCACTCCAATACTGACTACAGTCCCCAGGCATCTAAACAGATGGCAACAAATTCAACAATTACTTTTAACTACACACACTACATCTGAGTGCTGTAATACTTTATTTTAGAGGAACTTAGCCAAATGTATTCTTGCTTATCCCCTCCAACCAAATCCATTTGGATTTAACTTGTTGCTAAAATTATCTGTCTTTTGCACTCTAAGACCTGGGTCACAACCTTACTTAGGGACAGGAAATAGTTATCAGGTCACTGAATGGTCAAATGAAAAGGATTTGAAATGCTTCGGTACTCAGGGGTCTATTCATCCAAAATGATTGCCTTATGTAGTATTAAAAGCTATGAATGTGGAGTCAACTTGTTTGCATATACATTGTCTGAGATGCAGATATCTTCATTACCTAGCCTTCGGACTCAAAATGCCAAGGAAAGGAGAAAAAAAGAGAGGCAGAATCTCAGAAGATGAAAAAAACCACTATTTGAACTATTGTGTTACCTTAGTCAACAATAAGAAAAACTAGTGACATTTCAGGTGAAATCTCATCCCCACTGAAGTCATCACTGGGCAGTTATTATCAAAAAAAGCAATAAAACTTTTTTTCTTAAAAGCAGTTCCTTGTGATGAAATTGTGATGAAAGCACAGGTGATAGCCTACACATTGCATAATATCCAATTTTTGGAAGTTTGTTGGAACAAACACTCTCTAGCCTGATGCACTAATAACGTCCTGATATCACCACAAATTACAACAGTCTGCGAAACAGTGGAGACATGAGCAAAGACATAACACACAGGCAGGTGAAATATGTGATCAGAAACCTTTAACATTTAAAGACAGGAACCCTGTTGGTATGTAAGTTGGTATGTACCTATGGCAGATACCTCCTGTTCAGGCAAACAGAAAGTCCCTTTTTTTCTTTGAATTGAATGTGAAAAGCAAGAATATGATTTTAAAATTCCTGTGTCTAGGTAATTTCTAGATATTTAGGCACTGACTTCCACTGCATAAATTCACATAAATGATGTTTTAACTTTTTTTTTAAAACACATCCCATAATTTCAGGATTGCTTCACTCCACAAATACTGAAAAAATATCATTGATGGACAGGAGGCTAGAAAATTAGGCACAGATTTTATTTTTTAGTTTTATTTTATAATAAGAAACTGGGCCACTAGAACTATGTAACTGAAGCTTGAGTGCGTGCACTGTAAGGCCCCTGCAGTCTTTTACAACTTCTCAGCGTACCGCTGCTGTGAACTGGGTTTGCACTCTGCCAGCAGAGCAGCTCTGACCCATGGAGAGCACTCCTTCAGATCAACACTGCCTCAGGCTTTACTGCTTTCTCCAAGAAGTCTTACATTTCAGGCATCAAGTTGAATTTCTTCTGGAGATGATTAACCCAAACCCATGACAGATTTTTTCCAAGATATCCAACTCCTTATGTTTATTTTATCCTGGCTCTTTTTGGATGTACTGGACACAAGTAACCGACTCATTTTACATGTTAAAGGGCTGGTAGAGAGCCATTAATTCCTTAAAATGAGAAAATATTTCAATGCGAGAGTTCTGTTGTGTGAGCTCAAGCTAAATAATAAGAAACAAAGCCATAGAAATCTGATTTTGAAAGATAGATCCCCTTCCACACTACAGGTTTCTGTAACGCATTTTCATCACATTTCAGGACAGCTCTTACATTCTTCGGAAATGCATTGTTCTGTCATTTTTGCCAGTGCAGAAACTGCTTCCCTAATGTGGCATACAAATCTAAAGCTGGGAGATATCAATAATTGCATTTTACTGTAAATGTGGCAATTCAGCTAGTAGAATTGCAGCAAGGGCAGGTTTAGAATGTGGCTATCAATCCTTTTCAGAACACAGCTGATGATCTAATTTATGAATGGATGTTTACAAACAATGTGCTTCCTGGGAGTTGATGCCATTCATATTTTTCCATTAAAATAGCTAATTTCTAAAAGACTAAAGCAGCTACAACAAATTATTAGCTATAATTCAATGTCTTTTAAAATCCTTTTAGATAACAACAAACAAAATATTTAAAGCAAAGAAAATGATGACCGTTCTACTCTTGGTACCTTCTCTTAAATCTCATGGAGATATTTAGAAGCATCTGTGATTTGAATCAATATACATTCTATTTAATTACCACATATACTTTTTCTTCAACGTATTCTTATTTCATAATACAGAAAATCTAAGAAACTATGTTGATAATTATGAAACAATATTTAATGAGCTCACATAATCAATTCAAAGGTAACCTTAAATTACAACTTCCCAAAGTCTCAAGTTCACCTTTTTAATTAGATCTACTAAAAATAATCTATAAGAATGCTTTGCAACATTTTCCACTTGAGACTAAATGGAGTTTCATAATTGTGAAGTATCACAAAGTTGGAAAACAGACAACTTTAAATGGATCCTTGTTACTTATCTTCCAATCATTTGACATAATCCAAATATCATTTTACCTCTCATTCCTGTTTCAAATGAAAAAATAAATGTTATTTCTACTGACAATTTCAAGAGAAATAAAAAAATATTTCCATGATTAAAAGCCACCTGAGAAAGCATAATCTATTCATTATCAAATTTGTTTCGGTAAAATCTGTCTTAACATTATACACAGTTTTCTTTTATCACCAATGAGCATAAAATGACAGGAAATACAGTACTGCCAATTAGAACTACAGGTTCCCAAACTACAGTAAACCTCTTGACAACACAGACTAACGTATTTTTAATATAGTTAAACTTTCTGGCATTGGTTATTGTACACATTCCTGGATGAAGTCAGGTTGCATTGTTTCCACTTCTTTGAAGTGCCACTGATGGATATGGATACGACTAAAACTAAATGTACTGTAAATGCCAATAAACCACTTAATCTACATAATTAATTAGAACATAGGAAATTCTGAGAAACTAAGTGAATAATATCCAAATAATATTTGGATAGTTTGAGTCAACTCTCAGTTATCTACTGCATCCTTCCAATTTGCTCTATAAAATTTGAATCCAGCTTCCTATTTCATTGAACAGAAATTATTTGTCTAACCCACCAAAACTGTTGAGATAGATGGATTAAAGAGGACCCCAAAAGATACATACTTTTGCTAAATCTTGTAGCAAAACAATGTGCTAGGCCAGGGGGCTCCTTCTTTAGATTTGAGCTGCTGTATTGGGACAAAGTACTCACACTGTTGTTTGGAAAAGTAGGTACCCTTCCTCTGTGCAAATGAAATGACGAACCCTGTAATTACCAACCCACAGCTGGCAGAAATGTTCTGTTAAACATTCAGCCAGGACTAGTTGGAACTTTCCAAGAAAAGAGGAGTCAAGGATGGATTTTTCTTCTATTCCTGATCTACTTTGTCCAAAATAGTAAAGACTATTTTACATTAAGTCAATGACTGAAATAGCTCATAGAAAAGAGAAGTAGTCATGAAGCCTTCTAAAAATATGCTTTGCTGTAAAATAGGAAGTTAGGAAAATTATCTGTGTTCCTTATGATGTTTCCAAAATGTTGACATTTTTGAAATATCACCACCTACAAACCAAATAAATTCTTAAAAAATGTTCATTAAAACAGTGAGCATACATATTTTATTTGCCAGCTAACTAACACTAACTGAAACTCAAAAACAGCACTAGAAGCATAAGCTTATCACACCAAAAAAAAAAAAAAAAAAAAAAAAAAAAAAAGCAGTGCAATATGGATAATTGCAGGAAATATCCAGCAAATCATCAGCAGTGAAAGTACATCAAGTCAGGCTTGCATCTGTCTTCAGTTTTGTTATCAGGGTATAGCTTCCTGAGAATTTATATGCCTACTTACACTCATGGTATATGCATACATATTTGTGTGTGTATACACACATGAATTGTATGTCTCTGTATTGACACATGTATATACATACACACACATGCAACACATATTTAATTATATTCCCATGGTTCATACCTTCACAAGTTGCTTGTATTTTTAAATTGTATGTTCTTGTCTTGTCAGAACGTTTCCTCATGCTGTTGATGAAGCGTGTAATATAAAGGGGTTTGTCTCTAACTTGTGTGCTATTGTGATACAAATGTGCAATAATGGTCCCCTGTGGGGATTTTTATAACATCAGTGAGTAAAGCACCATGACTCTTCTAAAATGTCATAAAAATGATGTCACTCAGATTCTGAAATGTATTTTCCTAAAGTGTGTATGTCAATCTAGAGATACATTAATTATCCTATGGGATCAAAGTTATGCAGAAGTTCTCAAAACCGGGTATCAACATGTTCCATATCAGGTCCTCACAATTTCTGTAACAGGAAAATAGTTGAATATTGCATCAACAGCATGGGCTCACTTTGTTTTGATATTGCTTTACAGATGCTGCATGATACAATACTGTCAGTATGATGCAGTAGCTTAGATGAGAATTAAATTATGACAGAATACAGTCTTTATCTCAGAAACACACAAACATCAGACATTAAGCTCATTCCTTTCCATTCTAAATTTTCATACTTTTTTACCCTTTTTGTCTCATTTGTATGCTTAAATATAAACTAAAGACACAATGAAGATTAAAGATATCCATCGTACATTTTAACTAGATTACCTCTTAAATATTTACTACCATGATGTGTTCCAGTTTGGAAATCTAAAACTGTCCTAATTGTTTCACTTCCGAGGGCATCCCCTTTCAAAAGCAGTGATTCCGTTATTTAACAGATAACACATGTGTACTTGCTATTGATGCTGTGGCTTCTCCTCACATTTCTCAATGTAAAAAAAATAATGTAGAAATATTTAGAATGCACTTTTTTTTGGGTTATTTTTAAAATTTATTTAGTGGCTGGGGAAGGAGGGGGATAGGAATCCAAATTTTCTATCAGAACACTGACTACCTGTCTGCAAAGGTAAAAGGGCTTGAATGGAGGAAATTTACTTCCACCATGCAATGGAATGGTCTGTCTCTTGCCTTAAAATACAGTGTCCACAAGATTTATGGATACAGAGTGAAAATATTAAACCTTCTTGTTACAGAAAGAATTCCGATCGCAGAACAGACCCAAAGAAATCTATTCCAGGCAAAAGAGGAAGAAATGGCCTAAAGGTGAGAGAGGGGAAGTGGGAAACAAGCTTTTCTGTGAGTAAGGGAAGAAGTGACTGATTGTGAAATTACTATGCAGGTGCTTTGCTTTTTAGTAGATAATGTGCAAAGTGTTACCGAATTCTAAATTTAGAAACATAGTTCTGTCTGATGGCATTTCACATACACATAAAGAAATGCTATATGTTGCACTCTGGGTTCTAATTCACAACCTAGTGTTTTCTGGCCACATCATCTGAAGTAGTAATACCTCAGGTAGTAGGAAAATTTTATATTCTGGCCAAGCAGAAGTGTATTGCTTGTTTTCGTGAAGGCTCAGCAGATGGCACATCAACACCCAATAAGATTGATGAAGAAAAATTTCAGTTTATTAGCTGGCCAAAGGAGTATGATGGTCCTTGAAATAAAGGTAAACAAGAGTGCAATCTTTTGATATCTAACCTGCTACTCTGCCTTCTCTTCATGTATTCAAAAAGTAATATCAGTAATATTTAGAATGCACATATTTACTTCCCAAAATGAAGGGAAATGTCTCCGGCCAGGAACAGATAAACTGGTGGCAGGAAAGCTCGATTAAACCTGCAATTGCTTCAGCATATGGTGCATTCTGGTACACAAACATATGCCACAGAAACAAATACGAAACACTAGGAGTGCTAAATCAGGCACAGTATCTAAAGACTTTATTCTGGACAAAGTCATGCTTTGATCCAAGGCAAATAATAGTGCAAACTTTTTTTTTCTCTTCAGAATTCACCAAGAATTGTTTCCAACCGAATCTGAACATTGGCTCACGAATGTGAGGCAAATTTGGACTTTCATACAGCTAGGGCAATTGACTGAGCTGCAGCTCAGGTATACTCAGACTGATTGTACTCTTGTCTCAGAAAGTTCTAATTTCTATCCTAATTCAGTGAATTTTAACACAGTATTATTATTTTTAATTTTACCTTGAGGGATTTACCTAAATCAGACAGCGTATGGCTATGTCTTGAAAAAGATAAAAAGTCAGAAGTGACAACTTTCCGAGCATGCTACTGAGTTGAAAATGTATGAAAAGAGACTAAAACCATGTCTCTTCAGATGCTCAGCTTCTTACAACTAGGGTATTTTAAGTAGATAGCTTTATTCTAATTGTACTGAAACCAAGGAGAGTTTTACCATGAAATTTCAACATTAAAAGAGCTCTATCAATATTTAAATGCTTTTGGAAAACCAAATTTATATTTATATGATGCAGATTCTTTCTTGTCTTCTGTCAATTGGTGAGATTTTAAGTAATATTTATGAAAGTAACTTCCTAAAACATTAACAATCGTCAAGAATTAATGGCTAGCTTCAGAAAAGGTGATACTGAGTGAGGAATTTGAAGTGACATTTCATTTATAACATTTTATTCTAGTGCTTTGTATTTATCCCTCTGTGACATGTTTCAAGGCTTTTTATTCTTATTATGAAGATTTAATAACAATAATAAAATAAACAATTTAGGCACCAGTTCTTTATGAATTAATCTCTTGGAGCATCCCCCACCTTCCCAGTGAATTGAAATTGAAATGTTTCACTGCTGTAACTTGAGATAGAAAGGAACAGATAAGAACCTTTAACTCCTGCCTTCTATTTGTGCATATTGTTTTACATTTCAAGTAGTCTTGCTTAGAAGACATTACAAGATATATATGCTTATATGCATAGAGATAAAGTGAAATACTTCTTCTACCTTCAAAGGAATCAGCCCTTATAGACTGTGTCTTCCTTGGTGGTTTCACACGGAGATGTTTATTTTCATTGTTTTTGAACAACGCCAGGCGCACAGCTGGGTCTAGACGACAAGAACAAGTTGAAATCAAAGGTCAGACCTGGCTCATTCATTCCTTCAAGCAATTTTTCACCTTTTAGCCACTTAATAAATGAAAAATGAAAGTAAGTTTTATATTCACAAAGGATTAAACTTTCAAAAATAAAGCAACATAAATACATGTGCAACTGAGAACCAAAGTGATTATTTTGAAGGACTTTAACACTGTTGATCTTTTAGCTAGCTCATCTCCAAATTAAAAATAAATTCTAAAGCATATATTTGTAGAAAATGTTAACCAAATCTGTTTTTTAAAGGTTGAAATTAAAGCAGAAATATTAAAATGTATGCCAAGCACTGTTTCTAATAACTTTGTTTCAGAGTTATTCAGTAGTCTATATCAAGTCATTTACACCTAAAAAATGTGAACAGAAGACAGTTTTCTTTTTGAGGCTAAACTTGCAGATAATAAACTAGCCTGCCTTCTTCCATGTCCCATCCTTACTTAAATAAAAAATACTGCTAAAGTCTATAGAGTCATCTAGGGCCACTGTATGAAATATTGATTAGTTTCCTAACTGTTATTTTGAAAACTTTTCAAAGAAGCAAAGATAAGCACAAAATTGTATATAAATATAGATCATGCATCTTTCTAATTAATGAAAGCTAAACTAATGCAAAACCACACAAGTAAGGAAAGATGTTTTTTATGTGTTATTTTTTCATGTGAAGGAAGAGTGGTTTTCTTGACAAAGGAGGAAAAGAGGAGTTTAAGGGAAACAGTGGATTAAAAATAATGTGAAAAATTTATGCACAGTGCAGAATTAACCAGTCAGTTACTTAAAAAAAAATAAAAAATAAAAAAAGAAAGGAAGGATTGAAAAGAATGTAGAAGCAAAACCAGGCATATAGTAATGAGCAAAAGTATACAGGGTTTTGTAGGTGTGACTCTGAGCATCATAACATGAGTAACAGTCAATAGAAAAATCAAGCAGCTGTTTCACATCCTTAAAAGAAGACAATAACACAAGTAGAAAAATACTACCTCAGGAATATCTGACAAACAATGAGGCAGAAGCAGTTTGTCTACAAAGTTGACCACAAACTCTTAGAAAGAAGTAGAAATTAGTAAAAATAAAGAAAAAAACCAGGAATAGAACCTATCAAGAAAATAGATGTGGCTAGGAAAGGTCTAAATTTTCACAAAGAATGCAAGTGTGGCAAAAATGATTATGTGAGACACTGCCAGAAAAGAGCAGGAAAACAAAGGAGATGGAAAGAACCAAAGAGCATTCAGACAGAATAAATTTACATTACTAATTATGTCTGCTGTTTCATTTTGAGCTTGTTACAGGACCTTGACCATGTTTATTGAGAGATGTTAAAAAAGCATTTATAGTACTGCAGCCAATTAAGTAGCTTTTTGTCCTCGTTTCCTTATTTATGGAATAATGGATCAGAATGCCCTGTTAAGTAGGTGGGCAATTCATTTTTAAGTTTAATAGCAATTTATAAAGTTGGTTTTGACTAGACCTCTGTATTTGTAGTAGAGGCTTCAGTTATAAACTAGTGGAACATACAGAGATCCCTAAGTGCTCCACTTTCTCTCAGAGAATGCTCTTGACACAAGTAAGATGATGCAGACTTGCTGTATCTTTGCCTTTTAAGTCCTGAGAAGATGTCTAATGGGGTGTGGATATTTCAAGAGATAACACATTGACAAAATATGCCAAAATATTATGGCATTCTTGGTTAGACCACAGAGCAGCAGCATTTGGTTGTCAGGATGTTCTTAATGGTGCTAACCTCTCACAATTCAGCAAACTTGACTGACGAAGGAATAATGAAAAATATGGATGGAAATAATGTAGGTCATGCTTTCTTCCCAAAGCAGAACCAGAGATACCATACATTTTGTTACCTCCAATTGTCTAGAAGAACCTCTGTCATCTTGTTTGATGATTACAGGTTCCAGATTAATCCAGAGGATGTTGGACCCATTGTTACTAACTAGAGTACACGTGGAACAAAATGACTGAAGAACCACAATAATTATTAGCCCCACTGGATTTAAAGGTAGATTATTAGAATGATTCTGATAACAGGATCACTTTATTCACAAAGCACATTGCCACATTTGTAGATATTTTCACTTTGCATAGATGGATAAAGTAGGCATATATTAGCATGTCTGCCAACTAAAAAATAAAAATTTGAAGCAAACTAGTATTCTTCAAGCTAACAAGTGTTTGAGGGAGCAGATCACAGCAAGATTTCTAATAAAAATATATTGAAAGAGCAATACATTTTATAAACATGTAAAATTTGAAAAAAAAAAAGGAAATATGAAATGTTGTGTAACAGAAGTTATAAAAAATATGTGAAGTATTAATTACTACTGTGCTTTCTACACTTGAAAGAGACATAGCCATACAAGTGCTATACACAGAGAAGATGTACAGAATAACATTTTTCGTATTTACGATTCTTCCAAAATCCAATGTGCAGTGTTGATTCAGCAGAGGGTTGATAAAAAGTCTTCCAACTTCTTCTAGCATTATGCTTCTTACATAACTGTGCCTTTCTTTAATAGAAGACTGATGTAAAAGTGACAAACTAAATTAAAAACTCTTAAGATAAAATGTGATTGAGGATTTCCAAAGTATTTTTTATTAACTTAGAATAATTCCTGAAATACTACATTTCTTTCCTATATGGGTCTTCTAAAATTGTTCCAAAGTGTTTTGAAAATATCATCCTTCCTTTATCCAGCCTCCTACCTTATTCTATGAAAACTCCAACCAGTCCAAAGTTAAGCTATACCAAGAACTTTTGGGTGAAATCACATGAAGTTATTAGTGTCAACCTAGATTTTTCAAACACTTATTTGTGCATGAGGGTACCTGCAGTAAAGAAGGTCTACAAACTGGGAAGTGAGGGAAATGATGAAAATAGTTCTTCTAGGAGATTTCTATTAGAAGTTTTATTTTTGAATCTTTGCAAAATAACATAAATAATCTACAGGGGTTTAATACTGTGCCAGACTACTTGAATTTGTACCTACCTGGATCACCTCAACCATTGCCTACAGCTCTTTTGTTATTAAAAATGAGCCCTTTTCTCTATCTTGTCCCAAATGTAGGCAATATTACATAGATTACTTTATAATAACAGTGCTTTTCAGTCTCTGAGTGAGCTAGGGAAATTAAACTGTGTGTCTGCTTTGATAACAAGCAATCAAATGTTTTAGACTTCACACAGAGAACTGTGAAAGAGTACAATAGTTCAAAATCATACAAATATCTTCCTGGATTTTGGCATGTTCATTTAAATGTGGCTTATTAGATGATGATCTGTGCTGGCAATCTAGGAACCAGGGAGGTAATTTAATGCATATTGCTTGGCTGACTCCAAATATAGAAGATAAGTTGGACAAACACAAGAAATTTTATAGAAACAATATGGAAGAAATAGTTACTGCCTGATCTGCCACCACATTTGCTAAACAACTTGATAATATATGAATCTCAAAAAACCAAAATGTTTGTAATTAATTTTTGTTGTGCAATATCTGTAATTAGAAAAACATTAATGTATCTGTGCCAATTTTAGTGAGTTGATAAATCAAAGTAGGAGAGAGTGACAGATGTTTATCTATAAGATAATTCAATTTGTAAATTCATTGGAAGAAAGACCACATTTTGTTTCATAACTGAAGAGTCAATTAGAACTCCAACTCATCCATCGCTGGTGTTCCCAAATGATAATGCTACATGGGACACGCAACAACAACAGAAGTAGCTTTCTTTCTGTTACTAAGAAAATGTAGACCAGTGGTCATTTATGTAATGTGTAACAAGGAATAGTAATATCCCCCAGATTTTTATTCCAACTGTTGTTAATTCAACAAATCAATGCTGTATAATCAGATAATCTGCTTTGGGGTTGTGGGTTTTGAGGGAAGCAGGTGAATTATTTTTTTTTTTCTGGGGGGGGTTGTTTTGTTTTAGTTTGCTTTTCTGTTTTGTTTCAATGAGTTTTTTGTTGGTTTTGTTTGTTTGGTTGTTTTTGTTCAATTTTTAATTATTTTTTTAATTTTTTTGGTTGTTTTTCAATTTCTAAACTAGAGCTGAAAAATATTTACTGACCTCTCTGAAATATCTTTAGCACTGGTTCTAGAAGTCAAGGCCTACTCCAGCTGCTTTTTAGCTGCTTTTTTTTCCCTACTTATGTGGCAGTAAGAATTAGCATCTCTTGCTTCCAGCCACAGACATGAGAGCTTTCCTTTGGAGAGGAAATAGTTAAACAAGAAGTAACACAGCAGTGTAGCAGAGACAAGCTGAAAGCAAGACAAGGCTTCCAGCCCTCTTAAAAGAAAAATAAGATAATTTTCAGAATCAAGGCAACTCAAAGTTAAGCAAGAAATTCTATCCTGTTGTGCCAAGATGCCTTTAGGAAGCTAGCATTGTTACGAGTCATAGATGCTTAATTTCTAAGCACAGTGAGGTGCATTAATGTCTGCTGTATCTAGATTTTTAATTAGAATTTACAATAGAATTTTATGCATGATATACAGGAATATTTATGACATTATGCCAGTTTTACTTGGCCGCAAAATGTCTGGTTTCTTGCTCACACTTTTTGCATTATCTTAGTGTAGAGTAAAAATAGTTGAAGCAGACACAGCCTACATTTGGTATCGTTAAAATACAGGCCACAACTTTATTTAGCTACATAAACAAGCATACAGAACTGTAGTGGATTAGGCTATAACAGACCTTAAGGCCATTATTTGGTAAGACTGGTCTACTGCAAAATAAGCATTGACTAAATCACTCCCTATTACAAGGTTATGCCACTTTAAGCTCTTCCTTACAATACAAACCACAGGATTCAATGCACTTGCTAGTGTTTTCCATAGTTTTTTCACTACTTAGAAGATACATGGCCAGACATATGAGGTAAGATACTTCTCAGTTACTTCTACACATCAAGAGTTTAACTTTGTACTTCAGCCAGTTCCTCTAGGCTTTGCATAAAGGCAATGGAGAACTAAGTGCTTTTACAGTAAGATTCAAGTAGCTTGTTTTTGAATGATGTTTTAGGAATAAATTAGTAGGTGGCTATTTCTTCCCATAAAGGAATGCAGATGGGTAGCTCAGATGTAGACTTCTATAACTAACCAAATGAATCCCATCACTGTTGCACTACAAGACAAACATTTTACATGGAAAATGAAAAGGAATAAATTCCTGCACTTGAGGTTGTTAAGAACCGAAACTGTTCATGACTGTCCAATCCAAGCTTCAGTCCAGCAGATGTCTTGACTACATTAAAGAGGAATTGTAAAACACTGAATGGAGGCTGATTTGACACTTTGCATTTGTGAATCTGAGGCCTAAGGCAAAGGAGTATGGTAGCATAGGGAACCAGACAGCTTGCTCTGACAGGCCATTTGTTCCTACAAAAATCCATCAGTATCTTAGCATTAGCTGCAATTAATAAGATTGTTATAATGAAAGAGCCCAATGGCACATAAAAGTTGTTTGGGATTGTCCTGATACCCTAGCAGGAAAGCTAACAATTTATTTGTTAATATTTGTTAAAATTTATTTTTATCTGGAACCTTTAGATCCTGTTGTTGGATCATTATTTTCTTGCAGTTTGCATACCTTCAACTATTTTAAATCAGAAAACTTAAAGGGAAACAGTTGCAATTACAACAAAGAGACCTGGAAATTCTAAAGAAATAACAGAAATAATAATACTAAATATAAATCCTACAAGATTTCATATGCAGCTTTAGTAAGTATAAGATGGATGAAGCTCATTTCAGAGGAGATGAAGGTGATAGGAAGCTAATTGGTGTCTATTTGTTCAGCTGAACTTCAATCTGTTTTTAAATGTTAGAAGGAATAAAGTGTTTTATGGAATTCCTGCTTCAGTAGGGTTAAACTCACAGCAATGTCCTAAGACTGTGAACTCTCTCTCTCCCCCTCTCTACTTATACTGGAATTTCTGTAAGTATTCTAGCATGAGCTGTACCACAGAGATCCAAGAAAGATACTGGCAGCTTAATGGATCTGGTTACAGCTTCCTGATCTGGAGCTGGCTAGCCTCAGGATAAGGTCTATCTGCTCTTAAATGCTGTAAAGTTCCTCTGTTCAATCAGACCCTCAATACTCCAACTTGCTCTCATTACTTCAGAGGGGGTAGCTGATGTAAAACAACTATATACATGGAGATTCTTCTCACATGGCAAATATTTCGTCAGGATAATTTTTTAGTGCAACAGCTGAGTTTCAGCCTTAGCCTAAGATAAAAATAATTGTTTTAATTGATAATGTTTATTTGCTCCTTAATGAACAAAGAAGGACTAACTCTGTCAGTATGCTGTATGAGAAAGAATAGTTGGCTTGATAATCTTTGTACTGAAAAGAGATCAATATATTTTCAGTCATATTTCTTGGTTGTGGAAATCAGGCTTTGTGTTTAGCTGTAAAAATTATGTGTTTTTAATGACTGACAGAGAACTGTAAAAAGGCAAATAATATATAAAGGTTATTTTTTTGCTTAATGTAATAGGAAAAAAAAATATTGTATGAGGTCAAGAAGAGAAAATTTGAAACTATAAAAACATTGTGCAAAAGTTTTGTTACTTTTTAAAAAACTAGTGATATACTTTGAGAATATTCCAAGTGATACATTAAAAAGCTCAACACACACACACCAGATTAAACAACCTGAAAAAAAGTTAAACATATAAAAAAGTTCATTAGAATTATAACAAAAATAGGATAGCAAATTGGATATGCTCAGTCAGACATTTATGGCAAGATTAATTACTACTAACATAAACCAGAAAGCATATAGAGAAAAGATGAAAAAACTTAACAAGCACTATTCATTAAAAATGATACTGAGGCCACCAAATGGAACATATGTAAAAAACTCAGCTGCACACCAGATACTTACTACTTCACTTTTTTAATTTTTGGTGACATGGTAAGGTATCATGAGAAACTATCAATATTTAAATATATTGATCACTTTAATCTCTTATCCATTTGATCTCATTTCCATAACAATACAGCATGGTTTTTTGATTACATTTCTCTACCCCACACCCTCCTGTTTTGTTTTTTTTTTGTTTTGTTTTGTTTTGTTTTGAACTAGCTATATTTTTTGCCATATTTAGTCTTGGGCATGATATTCAAAGTAGAAAAACTTATACAGAGAAACACTTTTGTTAACTTTACCTGTAGCCTGATTTTTTTCCCCTCCCAAGAACAAAACTTCATTCAGTATTTTTAACACTTAATACAGACGAGATTTGCAAAGTTAATCTTAAGAGGACACTTAACTGAATCAATTTTTAACAATTAAATGCAAATAAAGGTACACTTTCAAAAGACCATTTAGTGTTCTGTCCTATTGTCAACCAGCATCTTACATCCTTTAAGTCATTTTTATAAATAGTTCTTGCATGAGTTTTAACCTGAGATTCCCCCAAGAGAAAAATACAAGAAGCAGAAATACAAATTCCACATCTAGATAAGAGATACATGAACAAAAAGAAACAAAATTTCTGTTACAGATAGCTGCCAAATACTCAACTTCAAAATGCAATTGAATGTTTTTTAAAATCTGAATATTTTATCACTGGAACAAACGGATTTATTTTTAGATATTTAAATTGAGCTATTTTTACTGAATCACACTCTATTCAAATTAATGTTTAGTTTTGTGCAAGCAAACTTTTTAAAAGAGACACTATTTTAAGTTTAAGGATAGAAACATTACATCAAAATAACAATTTATTTAACCATTGACTTACCTACGTTTTTATTACTATATTTTTTGGGCTTCATTTTATAGGCCCTCTTCAGTATTAGCTGGGCAGTTGAAATATCCTTAAAACCCCTAGAGGGAGAGAATAACTTACTTTCACTTACATTATAATACATCAGCTGCATATTACTGTATAACGTACTTTTCAAAAAGAATACAAGTGTATAGTACTTCTTATGCATGGTATGAATCTTTCGAAATGACACATCTGCAGCACTTATCTTAATATGCAATTGCCACAACTTAAAAACTGGTCTGCCAGACACTTTATAAAAGTCATTACAATAATTTTCACTTCATAGAAAAAAGAGATTCTTGAAAAGCAGAACTTAAAAAAAGCAGGCAACATCTTGCAACTACACTGTATCTATTTCTGGAAGTCACTACATAAGTAAAATAGCTTAACATACCATTCTTCTGAAATTTTATCTTCTTTTTCAGACATGAATGAAAATTTCTTTTTTTCGTTCCAGTCAGAAAGCTCTGACATGGTTCCCTTCCCTGAGCTGAAAACAAAGCATAAGAGCAGTACTGAAAGGCAGGTAAATAAGGAAGGGTCTTGGGGGATTGTTTTGCAGCCTTTGTCATTCTGCAAGTTGTTTGTGTCTTTTAAAGGCACTTTTGAAGCTTGGAAATAATACAAAAATCTATTTTAATACTCCAGGAAGGCTTTATCTTGGGGAGTAATAAAAGTCTGCCATCAATTTGAAATGTTTACATTTCAATTACTTGAGGCATATTTCAGTCCTTTCTCTCCAGAAGAATGCAGCTGTGTAAGAAATCCCTTTTAATCTTTATCTAGTCTTACAAATCTCTGTTTCAACATCTATGTTATCATATATGTGAAAAAAAAAAGTACGTTTTATGACTTATAGTCAAACCTAGATAAACAAAAATACACATATATTCTTATATTCTTGATTCTGGTAGTCAATGAAAAATAACAACTTAATTTGGTTGTAAAAAATAAATACATTTTAACTCCTCTAATATCATATTCATCAAAAAGCAGCAAAAGCATTAGAAAATGGCCTCAAGTTCTCCTTTTGATTTTTGATAAATCCAAATAAATTAAAAATAATGACAAAAATATATTATTTAACTTACCTGCTATGAAAGTGGGTATTTTCTGCTGAGTAGGAATGTGGTTTGTTAACACACTGCCAAACTTCTTCTGGTGACAATGGCAAACTACTTGAATGTTCACTGTAATCTGAAGGACTAGAATGCTTCTAAGAATAATAAATGAAAAAATAAAAATAAAAATACAGGTGATAATTCCTGCAAGTTTGAGTTTAAAATGCACAGGTAAACCTGCATCAGGGTTTGCAGAATCTATAACATAATGGATTCTTAGAGGTGATATGCCTATTAGAGACCTTGCATTCAGCTAACTATTTAGGGCCAAAAGATGACTTTAATTATACTTTACATATGCAAATATATTGAATTATACATAAGACTTCTATCTTTTAATTGGAGGAAATAAAACATTAGTAATACTATGGTTTTAAAAAGTAGAGAAAATCCTACCAAAAGAAAAAGCTAAAACTTCAAAGTTTATCAAATAACTAGCAGACATTACAGTTCAATGACCTTTAGCTGTTCTGAAAACATTCAGCTGTTGTCACATAATGCAGATCTTAGTATTTTTAAAGTTGTGTGTCAACTAGCAATTTTTAATCCATTGCCAAATGTACAGACGAAGCACATCATCTTTTTTTTTCTGCTACTGTGAAGTAAAGTGTTGAAATAAATCCAAAATAAAGAAAAAACTAAGCAAATGAAAGAAAACCTAAAAGAAAATTGCATCTGGGGATGAGGAGGAAGTCTGAAACTTCTAAAAGTAATTGTGTTTTTCAAGTCAATAGATTGTGATATTAATCATCCCAGAATAGCATATCTTTAAGGAATGAATAAAGACTGAAGAGTAAGAAGTTTCTGTGACATGTTACCTTTGGCCAGTGCAGCTGGTTTGAGAGCAGGAGTGTTTTTGAAGGGAAACGGGTGGAATCTAGAGTTAGCCATTCCTTCTCTAATGCAGCCTGCATGAATGAGTAAAGTCAAATAGTGCACTGATTAAATCAGTTTAGTTTTGATAACTTTTGCGAAGTCTCTTTTAAATTGCCCTACAAACTGTTTCAAGTGTTTTAAAGTTGTGTATCAGAACTGCCACCTGCAGAGCAATCACACTTAAAGCACCTTTGGAGATGCTGTGCTGTACTGTTTTATTTTAAACAAATCAGATTAACAGTATTTGTGGATTGTGGAGGTTGTGGGGGGCCTTGCTTTTTTTTTAAACAAGATGCATTCCCTTCTTATATTCCTGTAATTTTATCTCAAAATCCTTAGTAAACTCAAGGTGTTAAAAAATACTGCCAAATTTTGAAAAAAGGAAACCCAGACCTACGGCACTTAAAGTCTAAAGAACATGAACAGCTTTGCTTGCTGTTTTTGACTAATTGAGTATATCCAGGTGTATGTGCCTGATTCTGTCAAACATGCTTTTATTGAGTTGACCTGAATTGGTGAACAGTTGTTACTGAAATTTAGGGTTAAAAAGTGAATGCTCTAGATACTTATTCCTTCAATTAATCAACATTATTTCTGAAGTAAGGGAATAATCTGCAAACTAAAATAATAGTTTGGAATGAAGACGGGTGACAGAATTAGGTGCTACCTGGTGTTTCTTGCACTTCAAGGCAGAATTCAGTTTTCTTTCATAAAACTTAACCTGTACGTGACTTATTCTTATACATCCTTGAGTTTTTTGACCATATGTTCTTTCAATGTATTCTGATAAGTGAGACAAGTAAATTACTCCCACACAGTAAGTAAATACTTTTGAAGAATTTGGCTTCATTTACACAGGGCTCAGTCATTCAGGCTGTTCTTACTTTAGCAGCAAAGAGTCTGGGGTTGATTCTTTTAAAAATGTCTAATTTATAAAGCAGGACTACCTTTCTCCCATGCACAGAATATTTCAGATTGCACTGATTACTGACCCTGAGAAATTATCCTAACTTTGGACATCTTACTATTTAGTTTGGGTAAACTCACTCAAGAAGGTCTTTCAAGCCCTTTGAAAATCTGAATGACAAAAGGGTAATTCTCCAGCTATTTTGAAAAGGTAACTTTAGGCATTGTTTGCATAGTTTTGTGTCTCTATGACCATGCTTTTTATTTATAAGGTAGTTGTGAACAAGTATTATTCTTCTTCCATTCTGATCTAGCTTTTCAAAATAAATTTTCAATAATTTACTTTATTTTTGTGTCTTAAAAGGGATGCATTCCTTCATCTTTGACACTTGTTTGTGGAATTCCTTATTCTTTGATTACAGGATACTTTGGGTTTCATTCTTTTATTTAATAAATATAGATAAATTATATGCCCTCATTATTAAATGATGATGTCTCCTTACCACTCTTCCCCTTCTTACCATTTTGATTCATGCTAAATGTACAATATTATCATTTTTACCACAACTCCTTTCTCAGGTGGCTGTATATGTTAAGAAACCGATTGTGAATATGCTGTGTAGTCATGAGACAAATAAAATACATCACACTCTTTAACTGTTAGATTTGCCTACAAACCACTAGCCTATCTCTCCTCAATGATTACGCTTACATTGATAACCACTGAGTGGCTGATTCAAACAGTTTTCATTTTAAGAAAAGTCACAGCTAAAATCTATTCCAGAAACAGATTGTAGTAAGTCAAATCCCAACAGCAATCATTTAAAGATGTGAAATTGCTGCAACTTGAACACAGAAGACCAACAAATCAGCAAAGACAAAGCTGTGACACAGTCAAGTTTTGCAGATGCCTGAGGTCTATGGGCAGAATGGTCAAAATGAATAACTATGAAAAAAGGAAAAACACTGACCAATGCAAATCATATTTCTAACTTTTCAGATGAGAGTTTGGGGGTGCAATCCAGTCACAGGTCAACTGAATGTCTCCAAAAGATGTTTTCAACTTTACTAGTATACATAGACACAAGAAAATGGCAAATTTAGGAAGTAATTTTTTCTTCCTATGTTTGCAAAAGAAGAGAGGTAATTCCCACTTTTTAAAAAATGTCAATCAACTTAATTAGTGTGTATGGTCATGTGTCTTTTAATTACCTGGGTATTTACATTAACACCGAATATGATCAAAGCTCTTCTGTCAGCTTTCAGGGCAAGATTGCATCCTAGCCATTTGAATTTGTACATCTCTGATGATATTGTTTGCGACAGAAATCAATAAAACCATGAAACATGAAAACTGACACTCCAAAGTTGTTGGTTTTTCTGGAACATGAAACACCTAAGCAGTGCACAGATTTAATCTTTCTGCTTTATGGTTGTACCATAACCCAATTAAAATTCTTTACTTTTAATATTTAGGTCAAAACTTTTCTCACAAGTATTTTCGTAGCTCAGTGTTTGCCATTTTGTAATTTAATATTCTCTGCAGCATTTTTATGCATTTTATAGCCTACAAAATGTCTTTCAGTGTTCTAAGTATTGAAAAGAAGTATTAATGAAAATATAAAAGCATAATTCAAAGGTATAAATAAGCAAGAGAAAAAAAAAATATATATCATTAAGCACATTTGGAACTCCTATGAATGTGTAAGATATTAAAAAATATACCACACTGTCATTTGCTTTGGCCAAAAAAAATAAACACATAATAGATTTTCAAATACATGCTCTTCCACTAAGTTTATCCCTAGAGATTGTGACTGCACTACGTTCAAGAAAATTCTGTTCACATCTTTCCCATAAACACAGTCCTAAATTGTAACTAATGCGAAGGTTAAGATAGTTTTATTAATATCTAAGGCTAAAAAATAGATCTATTTCTACTAACATTCTCCACTGAAAGTGAAAAAAACCAAACTTAGATGAAGTAAAAAGCAAATTAAATTATAATGTTTGATTGTATGACCTACAAAACCAGGCATAAACAAATTACGTATGTTTAATTCTAAAGGAAAATTAAGGATTTTATTTCACAAATAGTGAGGTATATAACATAGTTTTATACATGTATGTAAACCACATACATTCAATTTAATAGACATTAGTTTACTTATAGATATCTTTTATGCTTCTGTATCTTCCGTACTTTATCTCCAGTATGTTTCAAATCAAAGACAGTATTGATTACTTTTTAAAAGTTTCAATTTTCACAAGCACACAAAACATACACAGTCCTTTCTAATGTTTTGTTTAAACTCCACAGAAATAAATTCACTTCAACTTTCTGCTTGAAACACATTTTAGTACTATTAAATACAATACACCATTCCTCAACAAGAAGGTGTGAATATATTTGGGTTTAGGGTTTCTTCTCTGAATTTTAGCAATAAATCTTCTATACTATGAACTATTTCCATTCACCCATTAGGATCAAGAACTTTTAATCTTAATTAACATACATTTATTTACCCTTTGAGACACTAACTTGAAAGTTTTCCTTCTCCCCTTCGATTATGTAGCTCATCAATGAACTCTGGAGGATTCCATGGAACATTATATGTAACTTTTTTCATTTTGTTATTCCTTCCTGTCAAATAGTTATTCTATCCCTTCCTTTGCAAAAAGTTATTACTATTTATCAAGAAACATTAAACTTCTGTGGTCTCAGAAACAGATTCCAATCCTACAAGCATCAAAGTAAGTGAGAATGGTTCTAACTTCAACAGGGACCGAATGAGCTCTTAAAAAGCAGAGTTTTAGTGCAAATGTTATTTATACAATCTAATCCTAGGCACTTTTTATATGCTCTAGATTAGATTCCGGAGGCATTTAATCTTCTATAGTGACTATACATGTAACAAAACAGTCAAACCCACACTCAGCTTTGAAGTACAAGCTGTGAATAATGCTATCACACACTGCCTTTCTTCTCTCTTAGATCAAAGAGGACCACAAAAGTAAAATAAAAAACAAACCAATCTCCAAAACTGTGGTATGGCTAGAAGCAGAGGATGCAAGAAGATACTAGCAATACAGGCTGAAAAGGTATGTATTTGATACATGATGAGTCTGTTCTGGATCAGACCAAGTACCTATCTTCATTAGTACTCTGCTTCCAGAAGAATTCAGTAGCAGGTGCTTTTGGAAAGAATGAAAGAAGCTGCATATGTCAAGGAAAATCCTGCTGCTGCTAGTGTATTCTCTCAGACCTTGCAAATATGTTTAAGGATGTTCTGCTAACATTTAGGAAAAGATTCCTCAATTTATAAGAGTAATGTAACTTATTCTGACAAATATAACCATCTAGCCAGTGTCTGCAAGGTCACCTCTATGTTGATGCAGAAAGAATGCAAATCACTTACAGAGCTCTGAGCATGTAACTGCTGAAGTGGTGTAGTTTAACTCCAAAAGGCCCCCATATTGACTGCTATGAGAGCTGAAGCTACCTGAAGTTCCTAAACATGGGAGGCACTGAATCACAAGATGAATTATCATCTGTCAAAGCCATGAAGCAGTTTTTAAAAATTAGGGAGAACTAACTCTTTGTGCCTCTTTCATTCCTTCTTCCATTTCCTCATGGACTCACTCACTGTTTGCAGGACAGCAATGGCTTAGCCAGAAAAACTGTTTTATTTGTATTTATGTAGTGCTTTTATTTATATGGTATCTTAATAAAAACAGGAAAATAACCCAACAGAATATAAGCAAATAGAAAAAAAATTAATACAAAAAACTCTCTGAAGTCAGTTATGACTGGCCTCTGAGCATTAAAACAGAATAACAGGAATGGAAGGGGAGGGCAAAAAACCGTATTTTCTACATAGAAGTATTTCAATTTAAAAACTTCATGGAATACTATGTGGAGTTCCTTGCTTTTAAAAAAAGATTCACTCTCTAGTTCAGCTGCTTGGTTTTGTCCAACCTGATTTTTTCTGGACTTCTGCTCCCCTTAGTGCAGCAGGCCATTCGTGTCATTCTCAGTCAAAATTGCCCTTTTTCACCCAGATTTTACCACGTGCCTTTTCTACATTCAAAATCTTGTTTTTCAATTAAGAAGAATATGTAATAAGAGTAAATAAATAAATGAATCAGAATTAGCAGTTCCACTAGTTTTTTCTACAGAACACAAATTTAAATAAAGTTCTTCAGGGTGTTAAAGTCCTTGATTTCTACTTTCCTAGTTTTTAGTAAGTATATTTGAACAGTGCAGTTACTGTGTAGTTCACTTCAAGAAAACAGAACAAAAAGTTAAAACAGAAAGACAAGTAAAAGAAAGTACTTTAATCCCAGCCACGATTTTCAACAGCATTCTGTAACTATTTCAAATAAACTGACCAAATTTCTTTTTAGGAAATACATGCCACATGAAGAACTACTTTTCCTAGTGTTAAATATCCTGTACATTAAATAACTGCTGGGAGACTGGCAGGGGGCGTGGTCAGGGAGAAGGGTCATGTGCTGAAGGTTAACCCTGTGGATACTCACAAGGGAAAAGGACATACCACAGCCAGCCATACTGCACTGTCTTTCATCTGGCAGAAAGCTGTAACTTTCTGGATTCCTGGCAAGCATTTCACTCTGTGGTGTATTTCATTCAGTTCAGACTATCATGCTAGTCCAGGACAACATCTTTCATTTATTTTTAAGCAAACCTTAATTTCTGTGAAGGACTAAGTACTCTTTGCTAGAAATTTATTCTCTAAAAGTATAAGTAAGTTTTTATAAAGTTCGTAAGAAATAACAAATATTTAGCTCTTATAGCTGATACAGATGGACTGGATCATTTTTCTATGCTCGTTTATATATTGTTGATAGACTGTGATTGAAAACTTCTTTTGAAATTAAAGATCTGAATATTTTTTGTGTATTTAGCTTTTTCTTTCATCCAGTCTTTTTAGGAATCAGCTTACTCTCTGGGCTAGCTTTTCTGAGAAACTCAAATTCATGCATAAAGCTTAGTTCAGTGTCAGGAAGCTGAGTATCAATTCACAGCCAGACTTTTCTAAAAAAATTCTAAAGCTAAGACAACATAATATCAGAACATTCTTAACTGAATCATCTCTTAGTTGCATTATTATTCCATTACCAAACCCACAAAAATTCAGTCTAAGCGCTATGATTTTAAAATTATATATATATATATATATATATAATTTTTTTTAAATAAAAAAAACTGCATACAGACTTCTTTTTAATTAGGTTACTGGATATATATTTTATATAAAAGGGATCTCTGAACTGTAAGCTGTAGGAAAAATAGCCTTTTTCTCAGGATTTGCCTTTCATGCTTTTCCACATATTTTATGTGGTGAAGATAAATAGGTTAGCACCCTAATAAAGGTTATTTTAACCTTTGGCAATGCTTCTTTTTCAACCCTGTCTTCATATAAAACAGGAGGATTAGGAAGGAAAGCTGGGTACAATTGTGTTCTTACGATTGCTAAATCCAAACAATGTTTCAAGCCAAGAAAAGGAGTGAGTATCATACGGATTCCAGAGAAACATCACAACGATTAATTGATCCCAAGAGATTTTAAAGACATATGAAAGCTGGTTAATTATTATAGC
This sequence comes from Chaetura pelagica, assembly GCF_000747805.2. Taxonomy (NCBI): domain Eukaryota; kingdom Metazoa; phylum Chordata; class Aves; order Apodiformes; family Apodidae; genus Chaetura; species Chaetura pelagica. The sequence continues at coordinate 2,613,627 of NW_009952366.1, read as the reverse complement.
ACATTCTTGCAGAAAAATTAGAGGAAAAGCATAGTTGTGTAGTTGTCCATTTTTTAGAAGAATATCTTGACAATTACTGGAAAAAATAAAAACATTCTATTAGGAAAACCATAAAAGATTATTTTACTGGGGATTGTCTTCTCCAAATGTCAATTTTCCAAACTGTTTCATAAGCTCTGAAAACTGTTCTTTCAAGTTCTAATATATATTTATACGTATAATAATAATTATAATCATAATTATATGCACATCTATATTTGTATTTATAATTATATTTATATATATGTTTATATCATTATAAATATCAATGTAATTTCTGTGAATATATATGACTATAACTATGGAAATAATTTACTTTGGAATATATAAAAGTACATAAATAATGAATATTTCAGAGATCCTAAAAGGTTTCATTCACAAAAAAAAAAAAAAAAAGTTGACTGCATATACACATAATTAACTCTCCAAAAGTCTGTAGTTCATGTCAGTCATGACCTAGATGACCCAAACCTTTTACAAATGCATTTTTGTCTGACAGTGCTCAAAGGAAGTGCTGGCTCCTACATTTTTTAATGTGTTGTTTTTTTAATACATGACTAAAAAATACAGATGGTTAAACAGTAACCTCAGCTTCAGAGGTTAGAGATGATTCAAATAAGCATCAGAAGTGTATGCTTCAAAAACATTTTGAGATGAACACCCCCACCCATCTCCATAAACATCAGGATCCTGGCACCTTCGGGCCAGCCCTAAAATGGCTCTAAGGCCACAGATGCAGTCCTTCCCCATTAAAATGACAAGAATCTTCAGGTCTTTCTGAGTGCTACACTACACAAACTTTAGCTGGTATGTCCCTACAAGCCTTTTTCCAAGTCCTTCTACCTCTGTGAAAACAAACAAAACTTCCAAGGGGCAATTAATTAAAAAACAAACAAACAAAATAACCAAGGGACCCTTCATCCCCAACCCTTAAATGCTGTACATTCAGAGAATATACAATTTCAAATTAAGATAACCCAAAATATTCTATCATGTTTGGGGAATGAATATTACAAATAAAATAGAAAAGAAAGATGCATTTCAGCTTGTGGTTTTGTAAAAGGAAGGTAAGTTAGGCAGAAGTGCAGAGTATAAAAAATTAGATTACTCACAAGCACAATAATCTAACCTTTAATATGTTTCAAAGTTCATGTCACATGAGAAATTTTATTGAATTTGAAGACAACTCTTCCCTTTTTTTAAAGTCTCTATTTCAGAAATAAGAACAAAAAAGTACTTGGAAGATAAAGAGGAAAGAAGGACTAATTTGTAAGCATATATTTTTTGAAACTGATGATAACAAATCTTTAATTAAACTAAAAATGATTATTTCTAAAGAAGATATGTCTTCATAATCTCTCAGCTTCACTTACACTGTTTCTCTTCTATGTCCTCAACACTAACTCTTCTATTTGAAATAAATTATGCACAAATTACTCTGCAAGTTGAATTTTGTTGATTCATAACTGTAGTCGCAACACTTAAATGTTCTCAAACTTGTGCTACTACTCTCTGGGCAATTCAAGAGCTTCAGAAGCTGATTCTTTGACATGTTTTCATGTTGTACACTTAGATTTGTGAAATGATCAATAGCTACTGCTATTTTCATATCATAATACAATTTTTAAGTATTTTCCATTCAAACAAAATTACTAGACTGAGAACCAGATGTTGGTTTTAACAGAGTTTAGCACTTAGGATTCCTTAGCCCACTCCACTCAGGAACAAACTTGACATAAAATTAAATAGTTTTTCTCTAATGTAAGTTTTTCTCTAACTTAAGATTCTATTATAAGGTACAGAATGGTTGGTTTTTTTCACCTTCTCTGTTTCCATTATTAGAAACTCAAGAATTGCTTGGTGAAAAAAGTGCACTAGGACCCTAGATCCTTTCCTGTGGTGCTGTTTCCTAAACAGTCTCTCCCTAGCCAGCAGCATTTAATGCTCTAGCCCACATATGGACTTTGCACTTGCTCTCATTGAACATCATGAGGCTTCAGTGAGTCTGTCTATCTAGTCTGTGCAGGCTGCTCTAAAGAACAACCTGGTTCTCCAGCATACCAACCACCGTCCCCAGTTTCTTATCATCTGCACACTCAGTGAGAATACACTCTGTCCCTTCATACACGTTGGATTTTGCACCACAAAACACAACTATTTGAGTCTGGAAAACCAGTCAGTTTGCCACTCACCTTCTGGTTTACTCCTTCAGCCCATACTTCAAAAATTTTGGAGAATAAGACTGGGAGACCGTCAATAGCCATGCTAAAATCACGGCACGAAATATGCACTGCCCTCTGCTTATTCATGGTGCCAGTCACCTTGCAATTTAAAGAAATGCATTTGACCAGCCCTTTGGTAAATCCATTCTAGCTGCTCGCGGTCATCTTCTTTCATGGGTTTAAAATGGCTTCTGAGAGGATTTTTTCACAACCTTCCCAGGAACTGAGATAAGGTTGATTGCCTTGCAGTCCCCTGGATCCTTCTTTGCCTTTCCTGAAGATGGGAGTAATGTCTGCCCTTTTTAGGCACTAGTAATGTCCCCCAGTTGTCATGACCTGTCAAAGATGCTAAGACAGTGACCTAAAATGATATCAGGCAGCTTGCTCAACACCCCTCTGGATGCATCCCATCTGTTCCCTGGGACTTGTATACATTCAGGTGAGGTAAACGGTGTTGTGGTGGGATAACATCAACTATGTTCTAAAGCAAAACGCAATGAGACATATATTGACTTAAATGTGGAGAAGAAAGGAAGCTAACATCTCACTTTCCTCTTTGGCCCCTTCTCACAGAGCACAGTCCGGTCACTCAGGAGAGATCAGGAAATTTGTAAATAGGCATTACTAAAAAATGTTTTTCAATGGAAATCAATGTATGTGAACATGCTAGGTACCAGACATTTAACTGGAACTTTTAAACACTGATATGTTACTTTTAACATTACACAAAAGTTGAAAGAACTTAGGGAAGTTATATTAAATGATTTGAGATCCTTAGCTCAGCTTCCAAGACTCCAGATGCAAATTTACTCACTGAGAAAAACTGTTATTATTTCAATTTACAATGATGCATTTTGTGTAGAATTATCTTCCTTTGAGGTTACAGTAATGAGTCTAAAACTTCACAGAACTAAGGGGTTTTTTTTCACCTTTAGACATTTTCCCATTGCTTGGCCTTTTTATGCAATTCTGATGCATGACTTTGTCTTTAGAAAAATAAGACTAGGAAGTATAATTAATGACAACAATACCTTGATATGTTACACAAGCTAAATAAAATTTAGAAAACACTATAACATTTGGCTAAATCCAGGTTCTGAATGATATCTTTAGTGTCATGCACCATTAGTGGGCTTTCCTTTGGAAAGTATTTGCTTGAATCTGGCTATTTAACTAAGAATTAGATATACACAAGCCATAAATATAGTTACTGTTTAAAATAAAAAGGCATTTCAGGTGGCATTAAGATCTGAGATCTCATGATGGAAGGCCAGAAAGCAATCAGAGCATATTCTGCATGAGCTGTGAAGTTGGGATGTTAGCAACAGTCACAACTCCTCATAGCTGTGCTTGTGTTTATTTTATAGATACGGACTGAAATAACCTAGTTACTAGGCCATGATAACTATCAGATAACTAGAAAACAAGATTTCATCATTTTTGATAAGTGTAATTGCTGAAAAAGGTAGAAAAGGCTTTCTGTATCTGATGAAACCATAGACTGAATGACATGCAACTCATTAACATAGCCCCTGAAGAAGCAGGATGATACAAAGAGATGGTTGATACACAGTAATATAAAAATATATCTTCTAAAATGTTACTTAGGACAGCGTTTTTCCCCTCCTTTTTAAAAAAAAAGGATGGATCTAATAAAATTTTCATCATACACTTTTTTTCATTTCTACAATGCTGTAACTTTATAAGAAATTTTATGAAAAAAGGATCATATTCTTGGCAGTATACAATACAGAAAGGCTGAATCCTGATCTGACATTTATAAGCAATTACAAGAGTTAAACGTGTGTAACAGTGTCAAAGTACATGAAATGTTATAGAGACCTTCTAATCCATAGGCTACACTTATTTCCTGGCACTAGGCAGAAAACAGCAATCACTGTCACAAGCACACAGTCACAAGCTCACAGCCTGAGAAAAGCCACAACATGAAGTATTATCTAAAAAAAACCCCAAACACATTGTATGTATCCAGTCTGGACATGTGATATGAATACTAAAGATGGGAGGTGTAAAGAAATAGTTGTTCTAATTGCTGTTTACTTTTCAAGAGTTAGAACATACGAGGTAGTTTTTATTCCTCTCTCATCCCCCCTAATAAAGAACAAGAAAACTGCTACCTAGTTGACATGGAAGGCAAATGAAAAAAATAAAATAAAATAGGAATGACTGTGCCTGAGTGTGAATATGTAAAAATATGTCAAGGTAACTTGTGGTCAATAATTTCAAACTGTCAAAAAAACTTGGAATTTTAAAATTCTTTGCAATCAAGCTCAGAAGCAGAACACCACTTCGTCACAGGGCAACAACTTTATTCCCTTTGATGAAGGAACCAGTAATAGATTTCTTTTTAGCTTGGTTGCAACTCACCAAGTTACATTATTTTTTAAAAAGTATGCCTAGATAGCTGTGATTGAAACTAAACTAAAAAAAATAATGAAGTTTTGAAAAATACAGTATTTTCTGTACTATTTTCCATCAATATTGGTACTTATCTTGATGAGAATAAGACAGATCAATATGCTGTCTCAGGGTAGGAAAACAAAAAAATATTCAATGGCCAATATTCTCAGAAAATTGTCTTAAAACTGATCATACTCCATTGGTTCAGCTTTCTGGCAAGTTTAGCTATTTTGCACTTGGCTCACATCATATTCTCATCAAGAAAACAATGCTAATGGTTACATCCTACAGAAAGTAAGAGCTATGTCAAGCACATGTGTTGTCAGATTTTGTCCACCAGAGGTAAAGTCAGCGCTGCCTTGTAGATCATTTGCTACATGGATGGACTGCTGATGAAAGGTTGTCTTAAGATCAACCTTCTGGAGCATGTAGGCTGGAATTCTCCAAAGTCCACATGAAAGACATGAAAATATCACTAAATACCAAGCTCATACTTTCTGAGACATCTGTTGGCCAGATCTTTCATCTCATCTGGGATAGCCTGTTTGACATTGCACAATACAACAGACACAAAACTCTACTGCCATCAATTGCCTCTGAATGTCTTTGGCAATATATGGAAGCTCATATGAATACAAGAAGATGCTAGTAATTGTTCAGGTGAAATGAATACTATTAATACTATTCTGACCAAGATAAATGCCCCTCCTCCATGTAATCCATTCTTCAGTTATCTGTGCCAAACCTGTACTAAAAATATACCACTGCTCAACATGCACAAAATTAAGTAAATAGAAGAACTTTCACTAAGACTGGAGTTTTCCCCATTCTGTTTTGCAGCCTCACCATCCACAGAGCACTCGGTATACCGAGTTTATAATTAAGATATTAAAATGCAATTCACTGAAGACTTAATGACTTACAGCATTGTGAAATGAATGCTAGATAATACTGAATAAAATAATTATGACTGAAATCTACAGAATAATGTTATATAAAAAATCAAACAATGATGGTATCACAAAACCATAGACCATTCAAAAAACTTCTGGACAAGCTTTAGTATATACTGGTCTGCAGTAAGGAAGGAAAGGTTTTTCTACTTGTCTGTCATTTCATTGACCCCGTCCAGCAGTGAAATCTGCAGTACAAAATGCTGTCCAGATAATTTTCCCTTCCTTCACACCCTAGCATATGTGATCTCTTAGCCCAGCAAGCCCAGTACTCCTCCCTACACACTTGTTTGAGGCCCAACAGATAGTCACTGATACCACGTGTTTGCCTCTGCTTTAGGACTTTGCTTGTTTCTACAGAAGCAGAGAGTCCATCTGATTTGCTATTGCCCAGTTGCAGAAAATGGAACATCTAAAGGCACGTGGCACTGGACAACCTAGTAGTGAAGATGGCTAGTCTGGGCTAGGCACAACAGAGTGTAGGGCAAGAATCATGGACATTTTAAGAGAATACTAATACAAGTTTGCAGTAACTCTTCCTTGGTATCGCATACAGTTAATAACAGGATGGGGCTGTATCATGTATCTCTATTTCACACTCCACTGCCAGTAGCCCCACTACAGTTAAGTCACACATTTCTCACAATCAAATTCCTCAGCAGAGACAAGATATGTGCTTGAAAATAAAAGAGAAAAAAAAAAAAAAAAAAAAAAAAAAGGAAAAAAAAAGGGAAAAAAAAAAAAAAATTAAAAAATCCTCAGGGAAAAAAAAAAAAAAAAAAAGAAAGGAAAACAAAAGGGAAAAAAAGAAAAATATTACAAATATCTCAGGGTACAATCTAGTTACAGCCACTGATCTTGAACACTGAAATGCTTACTCACTGAACAACGTATATCCTTCATGGGCATATACACTGTAAACTTACCATATGCATTGCTCTGTAGAAAACCTATGTTTTTTATTTTTCACCACAAGTAGCTAAGGGCCTGAGTAACATTTCAGTCCCCAGTTCAGCCTTTGAGCATCCCAATTTGAATGTCAGCTCATGGTTCTCCTGTCCTTATCTGAACCTTAACTCTTTCTCTGAGAATTTCTCCCTAAAACCATGTTTTACTTGTTTTCTAATAAACTCAATAAACTCAAGCTTGAAAAAATAAAGGAAGAAATACTTGGCAACATCAGAGGGTGATACAGAACAAGCTCCTCTGAACTGACATGGCCTTTTTTTGCTGCTTTCCTCTTTCCTTTCCTCCTTGGCCTCAGGAGCACCTGTCCAAATGAAATTGTCTTGTTGACAGGCAGATGGAACAAAACTGCCCCTGTAGTTTTCAGTTTAACAATTAAAAAAAAAAATAAAATCACAGGATTATTTGAGCTGAACAGACTGAAACAAGAACGGCTCAATTGAATTACAGTATATAAGACTCTGGCCTACTGGCTGAATAATTCAAACCAGGATATTTTCCTTCTTTAATACATGAACAGATACTTCCTTCCTGTGTGAAGAAATAAATCCTCCAACTTTCTGCTTTTTATTATTTTAGAAATAAGCCAGGGATCAGAGAACATCAAGTAATGAGACTGTTCTTTTTTGTATATATATTTCAAATTAAAAGGAAAAAAATCCTAAAATATAAGCCAGATCTCTATGTTTACACACACATATTTCCTGTCTACCAAATGATTCCTGGGACTCCTGCCTCAAACATTTTGCATGCTCTTACAATAAGACAGTAATTCTGAAAATTTATCTTAAAATAGCTGCTGAAAGAGAGAGGAAAAAAACATAACATTGCTCCAAGTCATTAAGTCATTGGTAATATTTTCATACAAAGCCCGACTATTTTCAAAGGAGATGAGGTTGGTAAAAGAAGGCTGGCATTCAGATGACCAAAGACTGACCAACTGTAAACTGCACTGCTCCAACTGATAATGTATTGTGTTTCATTATTTTCTATGAGCCATACAAATGTGATCATAAATAGGATCTGATCTTGCCAGTAGCAGGGCTATGACATCACTGTCCTTTACAAATTTACAGTGCAGTATTGGTAAGTGGCTCTCACAAAGATGCAACAGCTAAACAAGCACATTAAGAGAAAAGGGTTTATGAAAAAAAACCCTCACTCATACTCTCTTAGGTCTCAAATGGCCTTATTGCTATCAGTTTTCTTTGCTTTACCTGAAACCATTAAAAAAAAGTCACTGAATGTCAACAATTAGAGAAAGCAGTGCTCCAGACAAATGTATAAGTAAGTTATCAACACCTGCCTTACTATGCATACTGAGACTAGAACTTTCCATACAAACTATGTCTTTTGAGGCTGTAAGAGATAAAATCAGTTTAAAGATTATTTTCCTTGCTTACTCAATGACAATCTTGATCCTATATGCATTTTTATTTTTCACTTCATTATGCTAAATTAAGTTTTGAATGTGATGTTGTTCCTCATATTCTTTTGGAGCCTGCTTCTACTTCTTAACATGGAAACTTCCAAAACAATTTCAGTCCTTTAAACTGAAAGGATATTATTAACTCTATATAACTTGTAAAAAATGCTAGCAATTTCTGGATTTTGTGTATCACAGAGCATTTACCACAGTGTGCGATATTTTTCTAATTTAACTATATTTCTCTTCATAATTTATGACTGTATTAAGACTTATGATCTTTCTAGCACTTTACCTGTAAAATAAAAGAACAGCTAAAACATCTGCTTCACCTCTGGTTTTGGGGGTGTGTTCTTTATACAGGAATACTGCAACACTAAATCTGAACTGTATTTTCTATATTTTCAGCTATATTATTTTTCTCATTCTATCATGGAAATAAACAAAATACATACTCAAATATTGTTGAAAATATAATCTGTTATTAAAATACTAAAAAGCTAAACATTTTAGAACTAAAGTAGTTATTTCCTTATTGTAAATTTATTATCCTTCAACTGTATAAATATATGGGATTTTATGGTGGGTGTGACATTAATAAGCACCGTAACTACCAGAGCATCTCAAAGAGCAGGAAGCAATTAATTTATGAAAAATGCATTTAAATGAACTATAGATATACCAACTGCTTCTTTATTTCTGGACATGATAATTCAAGTTCTGGTTGTCCTTTCAATTTCTTTTATTTCCAAGATTTTAACGATTCCTTAAGAAGAATAAAATTTATTTTTACATTAACCTTTTTATGCTACTGACTGTTCTTACATCAGAGAATATGAAATCATCCACATTTATTTCTTCATAGTCATCCTCCACTTCATCACTTTTAACAGCTGCAAGAGCCTGGGCCAATTTCTTTCTCAGAAGAAAACCCTTCCAAAATGCCTAAACAAAAAATTTAAAGCATGTTATACAAAGTCATAGATCAAACCCAAATCCAGATTCTCTATGTTATCCCATTAGGAAGATAAAACATCTTGGGCCTTGGTTTAATAGCTCAATGATCTGTTTTTTGAACTTTATGTGACATTTAAAACTACAAGACAAATTAAATGCCAGCATATGTCTATAGCTTAGAGTACTCAAGAGGCTCTCCACAACTAAGCAGAAAGGAATCCTAAAACTCCCTCAACTACAAACCTGGGTCAACTAATTAATTATTTGACAATTCCTTCAGGGACTATTATAAACTGAAAGGAAAGGCTACATAAAAAAAAGCTGAGTGTCAATTTTCAAATAAAGAGAATAAAAATACATTTGTACTAAATGTCTTATAGTTTAGAAGTAGCAATTCTTGGAGACATCTCATGAAATTGACCTAGGTCAGTTACTCTTTCTTAACTGTCTAAGATCTTTATTTTTTAAAAAAATATTGCCAGTAGGCATAATCATATCTAAGAAAAAGGAGCACATTAGGAATTTAATGCTAGAAAAATAGGAAGGGTTTTTTGGAACATAAGCAAAGTTGTAGAATCAGATCCAGGAAAACACTTCAGAGATCAAAATTACATGGATGAAATTAAGAAAACTAAATTCCAGACTGCAATTTTCCCCCAAATCAGTGTTTGACACCATTAGAATTCAAGATGCCCTAAACATTTTAAATACTATGCAAAAAAAATCCAATGTCCTCAAAGATGCACTGTTGTCACATTGAATGGCTTTGCAATAAAGGCACTAAAATAGGGAGGGTAAATCTCATATCCTGGCTTAATGTTTAGCTTATTATTTCTTAAGAAATTATTGTCTCACAAAATTAACTAAATTAAAAAATTTTACTGTTTTTACACACACAATTCCTGATTATTTTAAATTTTATCAATTGTATTAAAACTGCTTTCTTATAATTTCACTGTTAGTTTCCTACAGATCCTCATAACTATCCAGACAAAATATCCTGATATTACTTAGTGATCAAATGTCAAATATATTTCATTCAACAAATACAAATAGTTCTTAAAAATGCAAAGGAAAACAGCAATCTTGATAATATATGCAGAACGATAAAGTGTAAGGCAGCTCTTAACACAGCTCTATGAAAGCATCAAGTCAGTGCTCAGCCATGATCAAAAAGAAAAATTATACATTGGTAGTTTTTAAGAAACAAGGTGAAAACTTTCTTACTGTACAAATCTGTGATATAACTGGCTATGGAATCCTGCTCTAGTCAGTTCTTTTAAAAAGTATATAATGGAATGAAGTAGAGATTAAGAGAGGGATAAAAAGATAGAAAGAAATACAAGGTAATGTGAAAAGAAATTAAATGGATATACAAGTTATCTAAACAGTCGTAAAATGCACAGAAGTTAAATAGTAAAAGATCTTTATTTTCACACTAACTTTGGAAATCATCTGGTCTGAAACAAATAAAAAGGTGCACATTTTAATCACTACACGCATTTCTGAAACTCATCACTTTAATATTTAGTAGAGGACAAATATAAGAGTTAAAAAATCGATTAAACAAGTTTACAGAGATAAATTGTTAATATTCGAGCTACAAACTATACTCCAGAAATTAATTTTACCTCAACTTCCTAGATAACTGACTGCTGTAATATGATCCTGTACTTGTCCTGTTTCTTAGTATGCACATTTACTAAACATTTTCCTACCTCCTATTTGTTAAATAGATGCCAATTAATTACTTGGATTTTCAGCCTACAAATGGATCTTCGGCTCCTAAATCACTTTGACACTGCTGGTATTTTTATAGAAGACTTACAATATTGAATGTTTATAAGTTAACTTGAAATCTGAAATCAAATCAGGGTCCATTTGCTTAAAAACTTAGGAAAACCCATGAACCCTGGCAACTTAGCAGGTAAATACTACGTCTGGTTAGCAAACTAAACAGATCCAAGTTATGGACTACAATTGCTGCTCATAGTAATACATTCTGTTTAACTGTTAGCTTAGTAGCTACCATAGGACAGCATAAACCATGGTTTGTTCCCAGTGGCAGTATGGATGAAGCAATCCTGGTTCTGGGAGATAGGGAGACTAGAAAAGAGATAGATAGGTAGAACAGAAGAGATTAGAAGAGTAGTTCATTGTTGGAGGTGTCCCTGCTCATGCAGAGGGATTGGAACTAGCTTAAGGTCCCTTCCAAACCAAACCATTTTGTAATTCTATGATGGACCAGTTACACAGCATCTGTTAGTTTAGTAGTATAGACATACCCCAGTAAGAACACAAGCACCATGTGTTTTAAGCATAATATTAGAAATGAATCAAGCAAAACTAATTCAGGGAAATAATTTGTGGAAAAAAAAGAAAAAATATTTTTATGCTTCTATAAAACTTCTTGTAAAGAAGACTCTGTTTTAGAAACATCAATCTTATGATGATTAAATAAACCAAAAATGTTTAATTCTGAAATTATTAATAAAATTGTAAACAAAAATAGGAGAAGATGAGAAGTACACAAAACTAGTAAGATTTTTTTTTCTCATTAAATTTGCAAAATAAATAAAGACACTACCATAAACCAACCTGGATTAGTGTGGCAGCTTCATGCTTCTGTCTCAAAGCTTCTGTAAACTGACAATTCTCTGCTTTGGTGCAGTCAGTTTTCTTCCTGGTATGGTACTGCCGCCAAAGGGACTGTATCACTGATGCTGCCATATGTAGCCTTGTAGATAAATTTATACCTTTATGAATGACATAAACCTCACCACTACAACTGGATTATCATAGCTGCCAAACTATAATCATAGAACGTAACACTATGCATTGAGATAAATGGAAGGCTCTGCTGTCAAACTGCAAAGAAATTACAATCCAGATGTGTCATATATTTTCAGAAACACTGGAGGACATTTGTATCACATAACTTTGGAAATCCCATTATCTAAGAGGACTAATCTCCACTGGGCCCTGTTCCCTATATATTGACTGGAGAGGAAGAGTCTTCTCAAAAGAAGGATTAGAAGCAGAAATGGTTTAACAATGAATGAATAAACTATTGGAGAGGTCCACTAATCTCCACTGTCCATATAGAAATAGGATAAAATAAACCAAGGAAAACTAAAAGCTGAAAACTGCATGAGACAAATATCTCCAATGGAGCAGAGAGGAAAAGCCAAGAAAATGCAATTTCATCTTTTGCTTTCAATTTAACACTACTGACCACTACTGCTTTATGCTTAACATGCACTGACTACAGTCTTTTAAGACTTCCTCAGTGATTCAGCTTTCTAAATATGTGTTCAAGTAATTTATACTGATGGAAAAAAGTTTAATGGTAGCTCTGCATTATGACTTTATGATCTTGGAATCCATTTCTCCAAAAAAGTCTCATTTCAATTGAACAGTAGGTTTAAGAAAAGACATCTATACTTCCCCCAGCCTTCACATATTTTCTTTCCTTGTGCAGTGCATCTAGACAGAGCAGTACTTCTCAGCAAAAAGCACATTTCAGAGTTCCAGATTTTTTGTCCCCTAATATATGTTTATTAAATTTAAGAAATAAAACCCATAGTTTATGTGTAAGATTTGCATCTATAAAAAGCAGTAGCTGGGTTAAAAATAAAACAGAAGAAAACCCCACATTAATATTCTGTGCTGAAGAGAACTGTCCAATCACAGTCTTACAGAATGGATTTAAAACTTTAACTAAAACAAAAGTTTTTTTCTGAAGTATTTATCTTTCATAGTAGACTACTGTACTATTACTTTCAAATTCCAGAGGGGCAATGATGAACTTTATGGTCTTCCTGAATAGCAAATTTTATGACAAGTTATTTGTATGTTAATTACTTATTAAGCACTACTGCCCATTTACTGTAAATGCAAATAGCATGAAGAAGCACACCTTCCATGCTTGCTCTTCATAATATTCTCAAGACATGTATTTTTAGAATTGAATTCTTATGAAATCATAAATGGATTTCTAGATCTTAAGAGCAAAAACCTGAGCTTCTGTTTTCCCTGACTGTACATCCAGAACCATAAAACCAATAGCAAATGCATTCCAAAGAGGTAATAAACTGGTCTTTTTCATGCAGGAGAATATCTGGGGGCACAGAACAAGTTGAACTGGCCCCTCACCTCTGCCTCTACTTTTAAGAAGCAGGTTAAGGCATGTTAGAGGAGTACCAAGGGCAGGGCAAGCTGTTAGCTCTTCAGTCATCACAACAGCAGGAGACTGGCCTAAGGTCAAGGGAGTAGGATGGTAGATTTAAGCAACTTTTCCCTCCTGCGTTCTAAATTATATTGACTGTAAACTCTACACAGATGAATCTTGAATGTCTAATGAACAGCATAGCAGAAAAAGCCTTCCATTAGATTATATTTCAGCATTTTCATCCCTAACATTCTGAAATGTCAGCGAACTGGTGGCATAAATTTATTGCAAAAAATAAGAAGAAAAAGGTAAGAGACCAAGAGAAAGTTTTCAGCCTCTTACTATAGAGTATTTTAAACTTATTTTAAGTACATATGTATTTATATTCTAATATATTAACTGACAGAATACTACAAAGGGTTATTGCATACCATACATCACCATAAAAATAACTCAACTGTCTAATAATCTTAAAAATATCATATTCTCACTACAAGTTCTTTGCCTCTGTTTTAAAAAAGAAATCCTCACTCCTATTGCCTATCCATATAATCTGACAGCAATCTGACATCTATCTTACCTTTCTGTATCATTCTCAAAATGCTGAACATCTCTTCCCATGTTCCTTGCTAATATCGCTGACTGTTGCAACATGAGTTGGGCTGACATGTTATTGTTGCCTTTGCTCTCCCCATTGTAATTAATACAAGATTCAGTGCTCTTCTGCTTCACTCTCTGATCTTCCTTGTTTTCCTTTTGGTGCACAGGTATGGAGGAGTTAAAGCATGTGGCCTGAATATAGCCAGGAGTAATCCATCTTTCGGAAGGATCCAACAAGACCTGTTTATTTTCTGTCACACCCATGATAAAGAGGTTATTTTTCTGCAGGCAGCCAGTGGATGTTTGCTTTAAATGACTTTGCAGTGCTTCTGGTCCATCTCTGTCAGTAATGTTTAGTTCACCATGCTCATGTGCATATCGATGTTTGATACTAAGTTTCATCAACTGATTAAAATACCAGCATTGTCCTTGTGCAGAGTCAATGGAAGAGGCAATTCTGAAAAAAGACAAAAATGTTTTTACAAGTCTTTCAGACTTTAGGAATGTTTTCTAAAAATAAATATTCCCTTTATTATTTTCTAAACTAGTTTGTATTTTCAAGTATCCTTGCATGTTCCACATCCTTACAGTGACTGGTAATTACTGTGATTGAAAACTAGTTTCACTATTTATAAAATATACATTGATTAGATGTTAACCTCAGTTGTTTTTTAAAGTTTCACGCTGAAATGGGTACTAGGGGATGCATTTCACTATTAATTTTCTGTGTGGCTAGATGCATATAAAGTCGAAAAATTTAAAGGATTTGAGGCAATTTTGTTATAAATCCTTTGATAGCCTTAATAATTCAGCTTTTCTGGAAACTATGAAAACTAATAAAAAATAACGGTAATTTTAAAATTTAGGTTAGATCTGCAGCAACAAACACCAAACTGAGATTCAAATCAATGAACCACAAGAGAGAACTTAAGAGAATAGAAACTTTTAAGTATAGATACTTTTATCAACATAGGAAAGGTGATAGTCTGAAGAAACATAAATCTACAAAGTTATTTTTGTTACACTATCTAAATGATGAGGATGAGTAAGACCAAATATGAACTATTTGTAACAGATTCAGAAGGCTGTCTGTATTTGGGCAGTGTTTGCCCATTGTCACAGGTAGCAGGTAGTTTTCAAATCACAAAAACATTTTCCTTTGATGGCACAGAGAGATTCAGAGATCTGTAACATGGAACTATTTTCAGAGGAGCATAAAGTCAATTCTAGGTCAGCAATCCAAGACAAAAAAATAGAAATGAGATCCATTCTCTAGGGAGTCTGGAAAACTCAGGTCCTAAGATTACAGTCTAAAAACAGAATTTTTCTTCTTGTTTATAATTCTTGAGAAGTGAAGCTTTTATAAGAGTTAATTATGAAAAGACATTTTACCTATGAAACAATTTACTGAAGTTCAATTAAGGACTTTTTAGATTTTTAAGAACATACGGAATCAGATCTTACAAGAGCAAAAAAGCCTCCAACTATTCCCCTGCTAATGATGAAACTTCGGTTCTATTGGTCAAAATCTGAATGGCTAAATTGGAAGCCAAATAGCCTGTTTACAGAACTCAGTGTGCATTAGCAAATCCTAAAAATATGTAAACCAATGCATATATTTGCTTAAGGATCTAAAAAGTCTTAGCTGTCTCCTACTACACAGTAAGAACAGTAATTTATCCAACATGAAATACTAAAGTAGTAGTTAAATACCTTAGTTAAATACTTAAAATTAGTTAAAGGCATTTTAAAAGAAAACACAATTTGTTACAAGACCATTACCAAAGTTTTATAAAACATACTATGGTGAGTAGACAAAGAAAAAAAAAAAAAAGAAGAAGAAAAAAAACCCCTAAAATTAATTCCCACCTTTTTTTTTTTTTTTTTTTTCCCTCTGGTCTGTTTGAGTTTTGTTGTTTGTTTGAGGATTAAAATATTGTGGAAAAACCCAGCATGTTTTATGTACTGGGTAAACTGATGTATGAAGAACATATCCTGAGTATACTTGTTCATTATTAAAAAACAAAACCAAAGAAAAACAAAACACCACGACTGTGAACAGGGTGGGATACTTGTGCATCCACTCCTTTGACAGGTGCATCTTGAGCAGCATTTTCATCCCTCCATGGGTATGAACGTGGCAAACAGAAATGGTTCAACAGTGGTTGCAAAATACAGCCTTGCTAGTCTGGGCATGCAGGCTATCTCTCAGCTGACGCATTCCCTGGTAATCCACAACCCTACTAGTATTTTGTAGAATTTCTATGCTGCCCTCTATGTATCACTGGCTTTCCTTCTAGGCAGTCAGATAAGCCTAAATTTCAAGAAACTGACATCTCAGAGTATTATGAGCAATGAAGTGGCTTGGTAACTGTACTTGGACTTCTCCTGCAAAGGCAAAGCTCTGAAGCACAGACAACAAATATTAAGACAGGGCCTGAGTGCTAGATGGCAGTCAGCTTGGTGGTGCCTTTAGATGAACAGGGATTTCAGGCAGCTGTGGAGTAAAAAGGAACTCTGCAATAGGCTTGGAGTAGAGCTAGCCTATCAATGCCTTATTGTCTCAGAAGAACTGCATTCATACTTAAAAGCCTTTAAGTGCTGTTTAAATCAGCAGAAACGTTGCCATTTAGAAAGTTTAAAGTGGCAGTGCAAACTTGCTTACAGAAATGACACATTTTGTATAGAATTTCCTACTGTAATTACATCTGAAATGACTGCCAGGTCATTCAAATAGAACCATTTTGTCAGAATGAGACAATAAGAAATATATAGAAAAGTCAGCAGAACAAAGATCTTGGAGGCAAAAGGGACAATGAAAAACAAGCTGGTTCTTACCAGCAATAGCAGTTTTCTCCTGGCAATTGCAGCTTAATCACAAATAATACTCTACCCCTTTGTGTGCTAGTTAAAATTTTGCTTAAGGTCATCTTTTTTCCTTTGCAGCTCTACTGTGATTTTCGTAATTCTGATATATGGAATATTCAAATAGTACACTCAAATTTGTCTTTGGGGAAACTTCTAGAAGCATTATTACTGACATGCAGCTGCAGGCTACGGAAGTCCCTTACAAACACATCAAAGCAGTCATTAGTTACATATTGTCTCTTACAATACCATTTATGAAATTCCTGTTATTTTCACTATATTATACATACATTATTTATAAAGTTCAAGTTAGCCAGTAGCCAGATATCTCCATATTTGGTGACTGAAAGCAAATGACTACAGCCAAAGTGTCATACTATTTTTTTATATGATTACTCACAAGATATTTAAAGATTGTGTCACAGAAATAATTTACAAGAATAGAGAAATTTTATTTTTAAATATTTCATTCTTAAGCACGGCAAGAACAGTGAAGTTTTCAGCAGAAACAGCACAGACAATTTAAGTGGGCAGCAGTGGTGTATGAAACATGGATTAGAGAAGTAAACAGTGATTACTTGTGGCAGCTTACATACTTGAGGTTGCACCTACAGGGGCTCATAACTTTGCAAGATGGGAAACAAGACAGATGTTTGCTCTATTGTTGGTCTGTTCTTTAGCAACATCACATGAATTCAGCCAAAGTATTGCAGCATGCACATATAATAGCTATGCTGTTAAGGCTTATCTAGAAACAAGTTGTTTAGAGTTCCTTTTATGAACTGCAGTTTTCAAATGTTTTCACATCATCCATAAATTTAGTCAATTTTAGTCAAAATAAAATATAGAGGGCTGTAACACACAAGAAATTAATTTTAAGACTAAATTTGATACAAAATGCTTCAACCGTGTCAGTTACCAGTTTCAAAGATCGTGAACGAATTGTCAAAACTTTAAAAAACCCACAACCCTCCCTCTCCCTGCTCCTCCCCCCTGCCCAAACCATACATTCAGGGAAGAAGAGACATTTACAGATTTTCTTCTTCCCACTATTGTTCCTCTCAAACACCTGCAAGCTCTTTCAAACAAAACTTACGCAGAGTCATAGAAAAAGTCTCAATTGAAGGAAACTCATGTCTGTAGTGCAGCCTCCTGCTTCAAAGCTGGCTTAGGTCTGAGATCAGACCAGGTTACTCAGAGATTTATCCAGTCAGGTCTTGAAAATCTCCAAGAATGAGACTGTACAGCCTCTCTGGGCAACCTGTTGTAATTCATCATTCTACTAACAGTAGAAAGTTTTCTCTTATGTCCAGTTGTACTGGATCTGTCTGGGATGGAGGTAGTTGTCATTATAGTTGCCCATATGCTGCTGTGTTTTAGATTTCTGACTGAAACTCTCTTGATAAAACACTAATGTTTTGCTAACAGTTCTTGGACAGTCAAAGCCTTCTCTGTTCTACTCAGCAGGGTGGCTGGGAGGAGGTGGCTGGGTAGGGACACAGCTGAGACAGCTCACCTGAATTGATCAAAACTATATTCCACACCATAATAATGTTCTCAGTAATAAAACTTGGTGGGGAGTCTTTCCAAGGTAGCCATTGCTCAGAGAATATTTGGTCATCAGTCTGTTGGTGGAAGGCAGTGAGTGACTGCTTTGCATAACTTAGTTACTCTCTCTCAAATTTTTTTTAATTCCCTTCTTCCCTTCACTTATTAAACTGTCTTCATCTCAATCCATGTTTTTTTCTTGCTTGTGGTCTTCTGATTCTCTCTCCCGTCCTGCTGGTGGTGGGAGTAGTGAGCAAGTAGGTGGTGGGTGCTTAGTTACTGGCAGGAATCAACACACCACACTGGACTAAACCTGTCTTGTTTCAGCTTAGGTCTTTGTTGCTCATCCTTCTGCCATGTGCTACTGCCTGACTTACTAAAAAATTCTTACATGTCTAGATGTCCATTCATGCAGACCATGGTTAAATAAAACCATTAGATTTGGTGAATATTAATTATTCCTCTCACATTTTTTACCAGCTTGCAGACATTTATGTGAGAGTTAGCTCCTTAGATTCTACTACATTTCTCTCACAAGTAATTTCATTTTTACAGATTGGAAATTTTTTTCTGCAAAGGATACTGATGAAACAGGTCCTAAATCTCAGACATAAGAAAATTTTCTTGACCATAAAGGAGGAGGAGTACTTTTTTGCTCCTCCTTTCTTCCTATAAATGAAATAATACAATTTCAAAATGGTAAACAGATTAAGAAGTAACAGCTTCCCACCTGCAAACCAGAAGCCCAAAATCACAGCAGTGAAGACACATCTCAAAGGTTTAATGGAGAAAAATGTGTGTTCTAGGAGCCACATAGACATTACATTCAAGGTGAATATCCAAAAAATTTTTTTTACTGTGAGAGTGACAGAGCACTGGAACAGACTGCCCAGGGAGGTTGTAGAGTCTCCCTCACTGGAGACATTCAAAACCCACCTGGATGAGTTCCTGTGTGATGTACTCTAGGTGACCCTGCTCTGGCAGGGGGGTTGGACTAGATGATCTCTCAAGGTCCCTTCCAGCCCCTAAGATTCTATGATTCTATGATCTGTCATAGAAAGCTGTACTATATAATTTCTCTCAAACTACTTTCAATCTAAGTATTAAAAAAACCCTCTTTTTGAATAAATCTGTTTTGTGAGCTATGAAGATTTTATTGCAGCTTTGTAACAGCCAATAATACATCAAAGTAATTACCTGTCCAGTAGTAACAAGACACCATGGATATACAAGCTTACGTTCGTAAATGCAAAACAGCCAGATTCTGAAAAAAACGTGGGTACTTCTCCTGAACCAAGAAGGTACACAAGGAGGAGTTCAGACCATAGGATTGTCAAACATCAAATGCTTCACCTGCTCTGGGAAAATGTTCAGTACCTGGCAGGATGAAGCAAACAATATTTCCAAACACTAGCAGACAAGTTGAATATTGAAAATACAAGGATATTGTGAACCTGCTAGGAAATGAAAAGGAACTAGGATACACAAAAACATACAATATTACCAAGTGTGAAAACCTGAGAAATTTGACCTACTTAGATATTGCAAAGTGATGAAAAGATAGCAGTTGTAAATTATAAATTACACTTGCAATGTCTAAGCTGAAGTCACTGGCAAATAACCAGGGTAGTAATGATAAAGGCAGCAAGCATGACAAAGCCAAAGACTTGGAAACAGAGCCACTTGATTCATTACTTTAAGAGAAAGAAGGTCTTATTTTTTGCAGTCATTTAGAATATGCATAGTACAAACATAGAAAATAAATGCAGGAAAAAAACAGATCATAATTAGCTTCGTCAAACTAAAGCTGGAAATTAAGTTAATGTGATTATACCATTTTCAGGATTTATGCTACTGTTCCGGCATTGCTCTGTACTATGTTGTGTTCATGAAGTTCTTCATCTACTGACTGAAGGCTTTGAGCCACCTGTTTTCTCAAAGAAACAAAAATCAAGGCCCACATACTTTAATATTTGTCTGAAATACTCTCTGCACTGAAATAAAGGATTCTGACCTCTTTTTTAACATATTTCCAGGTAAAAAAAAGCTAAGTAAAATTAGTAAGACAGCAATAACTTCACTAACAACACATGAAAAAATATTTCTGAATCCAATTTATATTCACTTAAATACATACCCCAGTTCAGCAGCCTTTTTTTCTAGTAGAACACTTTCTTTAATTTGAACTTGACAAAGTTCCAGAAAAGTTGATTCTGACCCTTTGATTCTTTCAGTTGTGGGTAAAGTATGATAGTCTGAGATTTCACCATCAATAAATTGTAAACTAGGAAGGACTTTACACAAAGAAGGCCTTAGAAAAGAAAAAAGTAATAATTAGTTTTTTCCTAATCCTAAAATCTCATTTTATTGATATAATGATATAAAAGACAGAACATTATGATATTTCTCTGAGCATTTGTTTAGATTTGTCCTTACTTCATATATCAATATATTATCTAAAATTTATTGCTAATAAACCATGGAACTTAGCAAAGTTTCTTAATACTTTGTTGGCATAAAGAACACTGCTGAAATACTGACCCCAAGGAGGTCAATGGCAACATTAGGAGTCAGAGAGTTGTAGTCAATGGGGCAGAATCTGGTTGGAGGTGTGTGACTAGTGGAGTCCCACAGGGGTCGGTACTGGGACCGGTGTTGTTCAACATCTTCATCAACGACCTGGATGAGGGTACAGAATGTACCCTCAGCAAGTTTGCTGATGACACTAAGCTGGGAGGAGTGGCTGACACACCAGAAGGCTGTGCTGCCATTCAGAGAGACTTAGATAGGTTGGAGAATTGGGCGGGGAGAAACATGATGAAATTCAACAAGGGGAAGTGCAGAGTTTTACATTTGGGGAAGAACAACACCATGTCCCAGTACAGGTTGGGGGCTGAACTGCTGGAGAGTAGTGTAGGTGAAAGAGACCTGGGGGTCCTGGTAGACAGGAGGATGACCATGAGCCAGCAATGTGCCCTTGTGGCCAAGAAGGCCAATGGCATCCTGGGGTGCATTAGAAAGGGTGTGGTTAGTAGGTCAAGAGAGGTTCTCCTCCCCCTCTATTCTGCATTGGTGAGGCCACATCTGGAGTATTGTGTCCAGTTCTGGGCCCCTCAGTTCAAGAAGGACAGGGAACTGCTTGAAAGAGTCCAGCACAGAGCTACGAAGAATATTAAGGGAGTGGAACATCTCCCTTATGAGGAAAGGCTGAGGGAGCTTGGTCTCTTTAGCTTGGAGAAAAGGAGACTGAGGGGTGACCTCATCAATGTTTACAAATATGTAAGGGGTGAGTGTCAGGGGGACGGAGTTAGGCTTTTCTCAGTGATGACCAGTGATAGGACAAGGGGTAATGGGTGTAAATTGGAGCATAGGAAGTTCAAGGTGAATATCCGAAAAAATTTTTTTACTGTGAGAGTGACAGAGCACTGGAACAGACTGCCCAGGGAGGTTGTGGAGTCTCCCTCACTGGAGACATTCAAAACCCACCTGGATGAGTTCCTGTGTGATGTACTCTAGGTGACCCTGCTCTGGCAGGGGGGTTGGACTAGATGATCTCTCGAGGTCCCTTCCAGCCCCTAAGATCCTATGATTCTATGATTCTATGATTCTCATTTCACTAGAGCTAGCATTTTCCCTCCTTAAATAATAACAGGAATCACAGAATCACAGAATCCTAGGGCTTGGAAGGGACCTCGAAAGATCATCTAGTCCAACACCCCTGCCAGAGCAGGGTCACCTAAAGCACATCACACAGGAATGCGTCCAGGCGGGTTTTGAATGTCTCCAGCAAAGGAGACTCCACAACAGGAAAATCTGACGCTCTGGTGCATAGGCATCTGTAATGCACTAGATTAGTAGCCAACACAACAAACTAATTAATAGGATGAAGATATAGCGCTGATTTTGGTGACATGTTAAAAAGTTTAGATTTAAAAACTGCATAGAATACTAAATATTTTCAGTCATATTCCCTTTACCATTTGCATATATCACATAAAGCAGTATGATAGCCAGTAGGACTAACAGGAAAAAATTCTAATTTTGAAAAATTGCATGTGGTTCAGTGGAGGACATGAGAGTAGAGATGACATTTTCTTGCTATGAATACGACAGTTGGGGTCACTGATAAAAGGAAAAATATGCGTGAGAAAATTATCTACCAATTAAAAAAAAATACTATAATGAATGCTGTCTCTTCTAGGTTACTATGAAATATAAAGCAGTACTGCAACCCTATTTCACATATTTCTTATACCAGACCAAATTTATTTAATGATTGAAGACAGCAAAATTACCTAAATCAGTAAACACCACGTGATATTTTAATCAAGTTAAGTTTTAAGTAACACTTAAGAACTCTTGAAAGAATACTTATTGTACGCTCTAAATCCCCTTACTATTAAAAAAAATACCTTTTTCAAAATGTTAGAACTCTGACTATTCTCTGTGAAGGTAACAAATATTACTCAGATCAGACAATATACACTAAGTTTAAAAATAGAGAAAGTTTCTATGACTGACTTAGAGTATTCCAAAGTATAGCTCAATAGAATATTAATTTTTTTACAAATATTAATCTTTTCTTCTCTACTGCCCATTAATGTAAGAATAACACAGTCTGAGATACATTTGGAATAAAACGAGTTTAGACAGACAGTCCCTGAACACATAGAGAGAAATCACTAAAGCTGATGTTGAAGAGTGATACATTTAAAAAATGCCATATCAAGGCTGATTGATGCTGGAGGCATTGTGTCTTAGAGCTATGGGATCTCAACACTAGTTTTTCCAGCTGGGTTTCTCCTGGTGAAGGGCTGAGTCAATATTTCATTTAGTGAAAACTTCCTGGTGAATATTCTGTCACTTAAGAGGCTCTATTAATCATTACAGCATTGAAACACATTCCCCTAGGAGTGCTCAGACTGATCCCAGGGTTTAGTTTTTGAAAAGCAATTTCTTACTACTTCACTTTTGTTGGTGTTATCACTGGCTGGACATGAAAGTACAAAACCGATCGGGAAATTTTACAACTAATTCCTTTGTTGGTATCAAGGGGTTATGTAAAGTTCACAGGACCATATTGCCTGAAGTTACGGTCAATGCTGTATTCAGCAAATCCATATTTTATAGTATCCCATACTTTAAATCCTTTAGACAAATGAATTTCTTGTCTAATCATAAAAGCTCTATTGGGTCAAGCAATCTGAAGTGTCAGTTCTTATAGTTAAACTGGAATTCAGAAAGCTTTACCCCTCCAGGTTACAAGTGAAATAACAGTTAGTTCTGCAAAATAGTGGGAATTGAAACAATGTAAATAGGAATTAAAAAAATTGTCAGTCACTGTATTCACAAAATTACCTGCATGACCTTGGGAGTGCAAATATATCTGTTCATTAACAAAAAAACAAACTTGAGAATGTGTTTGTACAGATATCTTTGTTTTAAACTTCTCAAACATTTCCAACTGAAAGTTTCAAGTAAGTTCTTTTGCACAGGAATGCTAATCAGAAATTTGTACAAAGATCTGCTAAGGGAAGATATAGCATTTGTTAATACCACAAATACTGCAAAACACCACATACCCCAAACTCTGCTGCTGTTATACTAAGCAATCTAATATATCAAATATGAACACAATTTATCTAAACATATTATTACACAACATTGCAGTATAAAGCCCCGTCTTTAACTGACTTGAAATTATACATGGAAAAATTTTGCTCATTCTTCAAAATTCTTTTGATTGTTCCAGAAATGAACAGCAAAGTAAATGTTTGTAAAAGTAATCCTGATATGCTACAACATACAATGACTCTCTACCATTAGAATACCTGGAATGCAACAATGGAAGAGCACTTATACACACTGGTACTAGGAGCGTATTTCTGTGGTTTAAAAATAAATGGTTCAGAGGTGGTAAATTAAGAAAAGGCTCTGATTATATATGGGTTAAAAATTAATAATTTTACAAAGTACAATATTTCATAGCACTTTTGATAGAAATGGCCTGAAAACGGTTTCAAATTTATAAGCTTAAAAAAAATGTTTCTCTAATAAAAAAAATCTGTCACCTGTTGTAATTGCACCTAAAAGGCAAGCCCAGCTATTATGTCTCATTTCATCTCCTCAGACATTTTATTAAATCAAAACTTTCCTAGGTAAATACATTTTTCCTTAGCTAAAATAATTGGTAATGATTTAAATTCTTATTGATTAAATGCTTATTTGTTCATTTAATGGTATTACATTATGAATTCACTAAAAGACACTCTACCATTTCAACCCATGTATTCTGAAATATCACATAACCTAAAATTACATTTCCAACTTGTCATTCTTCCCTTGAAGGCCTGTAGACTAAACCTAAGGAAGATGAAAGAACACTTTACATTAAATTAACAGCACTGCTATAATTTTACTAAGTAATTAAACTTAAGTCTTGATGGCATTGGCCCACTTATAGGGTTTCAGACAATAGAATTCTCAAGAAAACAGGAGACTTCTACTAAAATACAAAAAAAAATGTAAAAACCCCCTATCCATGTAGAATTTTATTCATATGGTTTACAAATACAGTGCTATCACAACTACTGATTTCAGGCATTCTGGTGACTGAATGGCATTTCATATGTTAAGTTTCCTTCCTACCCTACCCAGTTTTTATATATACACATATAACAGTCTGTAGGACCATCTCTTAAATTTTATTTCATATTATTATTTCAGTACTATATATCACTGGAGAGCAAAGAACAAATTTTTAAATCTATGCCTTTTTCTTAATTTTAAGAGCTATTAATTTTCAGAGTAAATTTACAGAATTCTCAGAACAAGATAAAAGCTGAAGTTTAAATTACTAAGAAAAAAATTAACCATACATTCTATGTTTCTCTTTTTCTAATTTTTCTTCTTTAAATATGCTTAGCTAAGGATTCATTGATATATTTATTATAGACAACATCCTTTCCCTAACTATGTGTAGTGTGAAGCTGTGAATGGATGAAGTGATAGTAGGGAGTAAGTAAGAAAAAGAAAAGACAGCAAAGCAGAAAGAGAAACACTCTAAGAACTGATGGTTCTGAGAAGGACAAATAAGCAGTGTAAGGATATTAATCATCAGAGAAAAAATAAAGGATTTAAACAGTCCAGATGAAAGAGGGAGGAAAAAGTTGAGTAGATTTTCATGTCTTTGTGCAAAAGTTTTAATGAAATGTAAAATAGAGTAATAAAGGTCAGACAAAATTTCAGTCAAAAAGCTAAGTCATCATGGTAAACTTGTCAGTAAAGAGGAACAATCAGAATTCATGTGGAAAAAGATGATACTGTGATTAATGGACAAAGAAACAGTAATAAAAAAACAGCACAAAGAAGGTCTATTCCACCTTTACAATGTCTGCATTTGCTAAGAAATTGTTATAAAATTACTCATTTAGGATAACAGTTAAACAGCATAGAGAAATGACTGTCGAATTTTAGCACAAACTCCAGATTAAGGTCCTAGGTGCTAAATTTTTATTTAAACAAAACTACAACTAGAATTCTTAGAAAATAAAGATAACATATTTTTATTTGTCATTTCCATATAATTCTCTTCCAATTTGTGGTAGTGTTTGTACTTCATTTATACTATTTAACTAGTGTCCATACACCACGCTTTTGGCTGATTTTGATTGTTCAGCAAGATGCATATATACCTTATTTTTGGCTGATTTAGATTTTTTTTTGATTCAGCAAATTAATTAATTTTCTTACCTCCAATTTCTTTCTTGGAGAAGAGGATTGCCATTGAGTGACAACTCCCTTAGTTTATGACAGCCACTTAGCCATGTAATGACACCTTTAAGGTCTATATTGTAGAAGAAAATAAAATCAAATATAAATTTGAATGTGGAACCATATTATTTTTTAGAAAATCTTGCATGAATGTAAAATGTACCAAAGATCACAAAGTGCTGCGAACAGTTCTGCTATCTGTGTAGTATATATATAAATAATACCTACTACATCCTTGTTTGGAAAATACTTATAAATGTCGCATAAATACATGGGAACAATCACATTTAAATAAATGAATATTTTATTAAGAAGTTATGGTTTTGATGGGGCATTATGTTTTTTATACAACTCACCTGACAAGCAGTTATTTTTGATAGCCAGCTTTTCCAAACTTACAAATGAATTTAATGGCACAAGCTCACTTAATCTAAGAACAAAATAAAAGAGGATTGTTGTGGCAGTTCAAAAACAGAAAGGAACTAGAATCTTTTATAGGTATGACTGTTCACTTATTTACATAAGAAAATGCTTATTTAGCTATCCAAGGTGCTAGAACTAATTACTGGAATTTTAACTTGAAAGGAAGTCTACTCAGTAGCTCATTTATTAATATTTACGCATTAGTATTTTGGTTTATCTTGTAAATACTTCATTTTGTTTCTTGCATTAAGTGCCAAGGATCTGGTCTTGTAAAATTTATGCAACTCAAGTGGCTTTTCTTTAGGCACTAGAATGAAACTAAAAGAAGGCCCTGATTATAGAGAAGAAATCAAGTCTGATATTCCTCCTTCCTCTTCCTTCATTTCTCATTGCTCAATATTCTTGTCAGTTTGTTTCTTTTCTCCACTCAGCACATCACTTCCTATATTCTAAAATTAACATAATTGTTGTCACAGTTGTATTTCTAACAGGTCAAGGCTGCACTGTCTGTAGTACATTTTTAGTGCTTCCTCTTCTTACTACTTCTGTAAGACAGTGTCAAATAGGCATATTATACAGATAGTGATTAAATTGCTCTTTATGTGTATATTAAAGCAGGAAAGCAGTAGTAAAACTGTGCCAAAATTCTTATTTATAGTGTTAAAGAGTAAATATAAGGAAATTAAGTTGAAATGTATTTATACAAATTACTTCAGACTGCGAGATGTGTATTATCATAGCTATTAAAACATTAGTGTCCAGTGTTATTCAAGTTGCATTGAAGCATCTAAGAATGAATATTGAATGCTCTGGTCAGCTGCCAGGCTATTTCCAAATACTACCTTCCAGATTAGAATCACAGAATCATTTTGGTTGGAAAAGATCATTAGGTAAAACCTCACACCGTCAAGTCCAACACTAAACCATATCCCTAAGCACCACGTCTACAAGTCTGAAATATTTCCAGGGGCAGTAACTCCACCACTTTCCTGGGCAGCCTGTTCCAGTGCTTGACAATCCTCTCAGTAAAGAAATTTTTCCTAATATACAATCTAAACCTCCTCTTATTCTGTCACTTATAACTTGGGAGAAGAAACCAACACCCATCTTGCTACAGCCTCCTTTTAGGTAATTTTAGAAGGTGGTAAGGTCTCCTCTCAGCCTCCTTTTCTCCAGAATGAACAACCCTAATTCCCTCAGCCACTCCTCATAGAACTTCTGCTCTAGACCAACTTCGCTCCTCTCTGGATGCATTTCCGCACCTCGATGTCCTTCATGTACTGGGGTACACAGAACTGAACACAGTATTTGAGGTGCAGCCTCACCACAGGGCGACAATCACTTCCCTAGTCCTGCTGGCCAAATTATTTCTGATACAAGCTAAGGATGCTATTGGTCTTATTGGCCACGTGGACACGTTGCTGGCTCATATTCAGTTGGCTATTGACCAATATACACCCATGTCTTCAAGTAAAACTAGAATGTTTATGTATAAGCACATATTAAATCAACTATATCCTTTTTAAAAAAACAAACAAACAAACAAACAAAAAACCCAACATACATTAACATAACTTGGTTCATCCCCTTAAATATAAGGCATAAGCATAATGTGAAAATGGTAATGCTGATGGCAGTGTGTGTGGTCATGTTGTGACTTCTGATTTTCATGGAAAGCAGTATTTTCTGAAGATTACAGCTTTGAAAGTTGTACATCAGAGTTCTTATGGTCAGAAACAGGACCATACAAAAAACTGAAACCCACTCACTCCACAAACTTAAAACTGTTAAAAGGCAAAAGTGCTTATTTGTTGCTGAAATGTGTGACTATGCTGGGTTTCCAATATGAGCATTACAATTGAAAGACAGAAATGGATTTAACACTGGTACAAAAATTATGGGCCAAAGGTTAGTTATATATTCTTTAATCTTGTTGAAAATTTGACCATATGCAAAGCAGAAAAAAATCATTTCCATGTTCAGTTTATCCGTATGTGTATATGACAACATAATATTTAAGTACTAAATTCAGAGACACAGGTATAAAGCCAATTGAATATGAGTCACTATACTTTCATTTCTTTCTCAAAACCAGTTTCCCATGGAATCAAATAAATATGAAGTATTAACTGTAAGAAAAGCATTAAGCCTTACACTTAGATCTGTACATAGTACTACAAATATCAGCATATTAGATTTTTTTCACTAGTCAATAGTACATAAATGGAATTAATAGTTGTAACAAATCATAGACCTTAGTGCCTAAGAGAATGGCTTCAAAGACTGAAAATCCATTATTCAGATTATAGATTCAGATTTTCAGAAATATCCAGGAAAAAAAAAAAAAATAGTACTTCTCACAGGGGCTGAACGATAATGCAGTATTTTTTTATTTAGAATGAGTGAGCTCTCTGGATCTTTATTGGAATATGCTGTGGTGAATCAGAAATTGCCTACTGGACTATTCTTGCCTGCCATTGGCATTATGAGAGTTAAAACATTTACCTGTCATTCTATAGCTTTCCCTTTACTGACATTCTTTGTTAATTTTTTTCCTAAGAAAATTCAAACCAGAAAGACAAAGGACATTACTGAAAACTTAATACTACTTGACCTTGTCACATTAGCCCCGGGCATAATAGAGATATAAATTACAAAGAAGACACAAAAGTAAAAGATATTCACAAAAAAGCAAGCTATAGCTTCCTCTTTCTGCTCCCATTTAAGGATGTAACAGGACAGGACACAGCCACCGAAACTCTGTGTCAGAAAATAAGATTTAGGAGACTAGAGTAGCTGAAAGCATGCACCAGCAAAAATAATAACTGCTTTTTTGAGCACAAATAGAAGTTACTGATCAGGATGGTTCAAATCCTGCAGTGCATTTGATTTTCCCCAGAGAAATGATCACTGATCTTAATGAAAAGTTAGAAGGAAGGAGGGCAAAATAATTAAAAATAAATGTATATTAACCTAGATCTTTAAGTAAAGCCCATATTTATTTTGCATTCTCTAAAAAATATTGTAGTTTACAATAGTCACCATATTTACAAGTAGTGCTAACCAAATAAAATGTAGGAAATCTGTCTCTCGGCCACTTGTTTCTTGCATACTCTAGCAGGCAGTTCAACTGTATTGTCCACAGTGTCACACACTTAAGAGATAAACTTATCATCAGTGAAGAATTATTTAAAGTGATCAAAAATATCTAGACTGGTAAGGATGAGGAAGATCTCTATCCATAACTATAGCTTTTTCACAACTTGACTTATTTCAATATCCAATGACATATAGATTTATGATGATGACTCTGGAAAACTCGTCTAATTTTCAAAACATGATGGCTTGCAATGACAGTGAGTTCAACTCTCACATCTGAGAAATTAAGTTAAAAACATAGATTATTGTGTATATTTAAGCAAGGAGACCTAAACATATGAAGAAAAAATTGAGCTGACTTTTTAGTATTTCTATTACAAGCCTTTTAGGAATAGTATGCATTTACTTGCAAATACATGGGAGCAACATGTTCACAAAGAATTTGATTCTGGTCAAACCAGTTTCCCCCATGAAAAAGAGGTTTTTCAGATGACTGCATTTAAAAAATATTTTAAAAACTTTTATCTATCACATTTACATGATCTTAGTGAGAAAGAGATAGCAAAACAGAACTTTGTCATATGAAAACAGAAATTTTAAGAGGTATATATTTGTCTATTTTGAAATTGAGGGAAAAAAATAAGTAATGGCTACTTGAACAGCAGATTGATTTAGGGTCTCACTGTAAATTTTTTAAATTAAAATTATATTGACAAGTAAATAAATAATTAAACGGGATTACATGTAAATGTAAATTCCACATGAACTCTTAACACATATTAAATATGTATTAATTTTAGTCCTAGGGGCAAGATTTTTCTCTACTATGTCTAAATCTTTATCCACAACAGAAGAAAAAAGAAAATGTGCTTAACAGCTTAACAGTTGTGTTCTCCAACTGCTATCATATACAGCACAGATCTTCATAGCAGAAATTCTGCAGTAACCAAGTCAAGAGTAACCAAGTCATTAGCTTTGGTATGTTGCACATTGACTAAGTATATGCTTTGCATATGAAAGCCACAATAAAACACTTAATAAAAGCAGTAGAGGTGAAAGAGCTGCCATTTTTATACTTGAAGGAGTTAATCTTAACGTGTTATAACTACTTGTTGCTAGATGGCAGGTTTAAAACAATTACTAGTTAAGAGTTTTATCTTTGGTAATTTCTGGTTTATTATAGAGACAAAGCATCTCAGGAATAAAAATATCCTGTAAATCAGTGTAATAATTTTTTTTCACAGTAACTATTTTTTAGAAAGAATATAGATTCACCGCATTACCATTATATGGGCTTCCTGCAATCAGTAAAAAGGAAATGGCACTCAGTGCACACTTGAAAAAAAATCACAAAATTGCACTAGCTGTAGGATAAAAGTAAAGAAACAGCTTTTCTTTCAACAGCTTACTCCATTACCTTCACTGTTTCTACAGAACATCAAGTTACTTATGCTATAGCACACACATATGGAGCTGCTTATAAGTGTACATAAAGTGAGTGTAACAGAGCAGGCTACTGAAATGCCAGGAATTCTGAGGCTTTTAATATGCATTTAAGGCTATCTTGTCCTGTTTGTTACAAAGGTTTGAGATAAGCTATAGATAAATCAAGGAAAGGAAGGGAATTGTCTGGGGAGTTGAGGAGTCGTGTGTTTATTTTCAGTACAACTAGTTTGCTGATGCAAAAATATGTGCTTTCTCCCAGTCCAGCAGAAAAAAACTCAGTGCACCAAATGCTCCATCTCAGCCTGGCCAATGAAAACCAGAATATGCACTCCAATGGCCATGAAAAACTGTACAATCATGGGATAGTCAAGGGACATAAGGTCCCTACTATGCAGCCAGTTCATCACAGCTTAGATCCAGAGGCTGCATTCGAGCTATGCCAGAGACCATGCTCCTAAGTTTGTTCTCTCCCCAGTAGGCACATGAGGTCTTCAAAAAGTCTGGCAAACCTGTTCTGACGTTCAGCATAGCTACAAAAAAAACCCCAAAAAAGGAGGAAACTACAAGAAGACAGAGCTACACTACAGCATGTTCCACAAAAAGCTGAACATGACCAAAAAGCCACAAAACCCAAAGAATATTAATTAAATCAATACATGTGATTCAGAGTCTAAAACTTAGCAAAGCACTTTCTTTAAACTCCAGAAGAATTAATAAAAAAAACCCAAACCAAACCAACAAACTCAAAAGCCCAGCAACTTGAAGATTAGATTGTTAATATAGGTAGGTCTTATATTTACATCCAAGAATTTACATGCATACTACTTCATTAGAGATGACACAACAACAATCTGAAAAGTTATATAAAAATATAGGTTTTATGTATTCAAATAATATTGATTTTCCATGAAGGACACTTCTCATAATAACAGGACTCAGATTTACAGATCTTTTCTCCCACAGGCTCACAGCTTCAGTTGATTCTACTGAACTAAATGTCACATAAGATGGGATTCATCTGTTCAAAAGTAGACACCTGTATGAGAGCTGGTCATTTTGACTTTGTTAACAGTCAATGAACAGGCACTTGTAAGGTATGATTAGTCTCAAAGCAAATAGCTAAAAATAGTAGACAAAACACACTCTAAAAGCATCTCCACTAACAGAAGAGCTAAGTGATTAGTTCAGAGTGTACATTCTATGTATTGTGTGTAACAGCATATATCCTATTTGTTTAGCTGAGGTCAATCTTGTTCAGAGCAAAACAGTCACAGTAAAGAAAAATATTCAATTAATACTAATTTAAAATCCATTTTACTCCTAACACAACATTAATTATAATCATTGTTCCTTATTTTTAGCAGACTTTAAATTGAGAAAAAGAGGGTGGAGAAATCAAAGTACTGACTCCTGAATATCTGGTCATTCTAACTCTACAGCTACACCCAGCAACTTAGAAAATGAACAGAAATCTAATTACAGAGTTCTTCAGTGCATAATCCAGTTTTACGTTGTCTTACTCTTTTTTTTTTTTTAAATATTTTATACTTTTCAAACTGAACCATAAGAGTGAAAAATTAAAGCAAATATGCTTGTTTTGGAGGGTATGAACATATGTATGTAAAATAAAAACCAACATTCTCATTTGTCCTTTTTAACTCTAGTAGTTGCACTTAACATAGCCTTCAAAGTCTGTTTTGAATAATAAGCTAGCTGTGAAATATGAAGTTTGACAGACATACTCTAGAAACAATTGCTAAAGAAAGGAAAAAAAAGAAACATTGTGGTTTTAATAATGCCACAATGCAAAAAAATATATTTTCATAAAGCATCTAATAGAAAAAAATACTTTTCATAATTAATGCTGTTTCAGATTTTCTTAGCTAAAGATAGCCAATATCATTACTTGTCAACCACATATTTTCAAAGACTATCTGGGAAAGATAGTGATATTTCAACCATACTGAGAATTATACTTTTCACAAAAGTGTTCTGTTAATAAATTCTTCTATACCCGTTTTGAAAGTGGAGGAATGTCTCTTACCTATTTTGAGACAGCAAAAGAATCTGCAATAGAGGCAACCAATACAAAGAAAGCACTCTCATAGCAGAAATGCTATTGTCATCCAAATATAGTTCTCTTAGGAGAACATGATTTTCCAGTCGTGGAAGCTAAATAGAAAAGAGATGGTTATTTAAAATGAATATAAAATAGAGAAACAACAATGGAATGCTTACCAGATGTTTTTCATAAATCATTGCTAAATACAAGTAAAACCCCCACATTCTGGATATATGTATCATTTCCTTATTAGGTATGTGTTAGTTGTCATACAACATTTCTACGTATCAGGTGGAAAGTGTTTTTTAACGTGTTCTACCTAGTCTGAATAGTCAGCATAAGTAACAAAAAAGATCAAGAGCCAGAGAGCCACAATCTTGCTATTTTATTCATGCAGTTATTTTCTGCTTATTGGCAATGGTTTTCCTCTCTCAGATTCGTAAGAGAATACTTGTCAGCAAATATGACCAAGTGTACAGTTAGCAAACTACTTCCCTATTTCAAATGCTGCAGTAAAAACATCAATTTTTGGAGGATCACCCTACATCATATCAGCCTGAACTATTACTTAGACATAATGATAATAATATTTTGTTTTAAACAAAGAATCAGAATCATATAGTACAAACTGAAGACTAGATGCTATAAACAGAAGAGGGAAATGCAAGTACTGAAGGGGCAATTTTTCAAGCACTTGGGAGGAAGAAACGACTTAACTGCTAGCCATTTGTGTATTTGAAAAATCCCCCCCTAATAGAGAAACAAAAAAAGTCTACCTAGGAGCACGAAACAACCCACAACAAATCAAGAGCACGTGATCAGCATTCTGAAAAATATGACTGTTAACAAAGATGTATGCACAACAGCCACTGAATTCAAAGCTTTTACCTCCTGGAGGTTATTTCCTTGCAACTTCAGAATTTGAAGTAAACCACAATTCTCAATGCCTTCAACTTCTGTGAGATGATTAAAAGAGCAGTCTAGGTGAATGAGAGTAGGCACCTCACGAAGGCCTTTTGTGCTGATTAACAAATTATGGTCCACAATTAATTGCTGAAGATTTTTCAGTGACTCAAGACCACCTAAAAATTTAAGATTGCAGTTGAATTAAGCCATAATGAAATAAAAGCCTGTTGGTTTTCAAGTACTAAGAAAACTCTGAACTTTCAATATATTATATTAACAATTAATTTTAGTCATGCATAATGTTTAAAAATAATTACTCTATTTTGACTCTATCAAATATCCAAAGCACACAGTTCACAAATTTCTGATCCTGTTAACCAAGCAGTCACAGTTCATAACTCCATTAGCACTTCTGTTAGTACAAAACATTATTTTTGTGATGAACTATACTTACTGTGCACTTTATAAATGCTACTTAAAACCTATGAACTCTGTGAAATGCTAACAGCCCTCTTAAAATCACTCATCAGAACTGAAAAAGTACCTATGTTTAAGAGTTAATTTTAATTATTTATTTTTAAAAAGACTTTATATATTAGCAAGGCAAAACCAAATTCTGTTAAAACTTAGGCCAGGACCAATCTATTACGTAAGTGCATCTTGTTTAAGGAATTATGTTACATAATATTTTAAATGAAGATATTTGTCAAGAAACTGTAGAGGCTTTAAGTATAAAGCTGTACTTCTACAGCCATTACATTCTCAACAAACTTACTCCTGCTAGCTAGTGTAGAGAGAAAAAATATGTGTGATATGTTTCCCAAAAAGATGCAAAGGAAAAGGTTACTGTCACTGCCTGTTTGTTTCACAGATCACCCTGTTCTTCCGCAGTTTTAAACATGCTAGATATTCTGCAGTGACACTGATGCTACAGGCCCAAGCAGTTTTTCTGCATCTCTGTAGTAAAACTCCTTTGAAAGAACACCCTTAACTAAACATATGTAAAATAAGAAATTTCTGAATTTACTTTTCTTTCATGCATTCTTGACATGATTATTTAAGGTAATACTTCGTCTCATCTTTACCACACCTCAGACTTCTCAAGTTCCGAAAAGGAATTTGGAGGAGCTATACATGTATGAATGTCTTTGTGATAGTCCTTTGAGAATAAACTGGATTATGAAACCACTGCACCATAGATAGACAGTATAGAAGCGGAAGTAAAAAAGAAAATGAATGAAATAGAAGTGAAAAATTAAATGGCCAAACTAGCAGCACATTTTTTAAAACCCCAATCAAATATAGGCCTTCAAATCATAGTAAGCACCTAGTGGAAATAACACAATCACCTGATATTTAAGAGATAGCATCCTAAATCTGAACCAAATGTCCCATACTGTAACTTTAAAAACTGTACTTTAGGCAGCTATACAAATCTTTAATTATTCTGAAAGAATTTCAAATATGTCCATGACACAATATCCTGACTGCAAGATACTCGTCTGTTATTTTCTTTTCTGCTTGGAGAAAAATAAAAAAGGAACCAGCACCACCTAGTGGTCTCAAAACAATTTTGTTTCAGACAGCGTCAAAATTAACACCTTCCAAGACTTCCTCTCAAGAACAATCCTTCAATCTCCCCTTTTAAGTTATCAGCATAGTAGTACTGGAAACTTTAAAAGCACTGAATTAGTCTGGCACAGAGCAGAGGAGAAACTGCACACACAGTAAGAAGAGGCAAAGATTTAATTCAGTATCTGGAAATACCCTATTCTGCATTTTGCATAAAGCATCTTTTTTACATCACCTCCTCATCTGTCTTGCTTAATTAGACTGAATGTCATTCGGAACAGACATGCTAAGGCTACATACAATGGAATGACAATCTATTCTGGAACTACCAAATGCACTGAAACATAATACACACAAGATAGAATAATGTAGTACCAACAGATATTGTTTTAATGTTTCTTCTGCACACATGTAGAATTAAAAATAAGCATGAAAGTCTTCTGCCCTTTTCCTGAAGACATTGTCAGTTTTACATATCATAGGTGACCAACAACAGCTAATACTGTATATGGGAAGATGCATCCTACTGAAAAACACATGGTTTCAGCAAGATTTGTATAAGTAGTTCTTAATAATTTGGAAAGTGCAGCCAGAGTCTGTTAGCTAGTGACTCTATCTTTGCTATCAATGCAGTTCTGAAGTAACTTTCCTGTGTGACAAAGATGAACGATTAGAGAAGAATGAAAGCTGACAATGAACATGAAGATGAAAAAACACATAGAAAAAAAAACCCAAAATCTGAAAGATGTCTTATAAAAAAAAAAAAAAAAGCACCTCTATGTGCTTTCTTAAAAAGAGTAGGTTCAAAAAATCATCCACAGTTATGCATTGCCACTCTTAGAACTGTCGAGATTTTAGCCAACACACTATGGCAATACAGACCCCCTATAAAAGCTTGTGACTCAAGTACAAATGCTACTTCTTGTGTTAGAAAAAACTGAAGTAAAGCATTCATCTTCCAAATACAAACATATACACTGAACGATGTTATATTTCAATGAGAGGGGAAAAAAAAAAAAAGAAATCACAGTATGCTTGAAGTTTCTGACAATAAGTTACCAAACCAGAAGTATTACAAACATAAATAAGCCTTACTTCTTAGGAAAAAGCCCATAGACTTTGTTAAAACTGAATAAAGAGAGAATATTCCACAGTACTGCAGCTTCCAAAATTGCTAATGGGCATCCTGAGAGATTTACAGATGGGAGGGATACAAGAACTTCTTAAAACCCATAAATCCATTTTTGTGTATTTTATGTGACTACTTACAACCAATATGTTATTTAACGAAACAAATTGTGTGTTATGCATCTGTTTTAAACAGACTTCCTCAAAGTTATTTTGGAGAGGAGAAAGACAAATTCCAAGCTGATTTTCGTGAACATTTATTTACCCACTCCAATTTATTAGAGACTTAGTAAACTTAGTAGCACACTGCACAAAACAGAAAATAGAAGATTTTAATCCACTTGGCCTGTACAGATACAATATTCCATACAGATGTCACATTCGTAAATATCATCCTCTGATACTACGTCATTCTTACCATAAATTTGTATTTTTATCAAATGAGATAAATGTGAATGAGCATCTTATCCAGCATTATGGGACACAAGAATATAGAGAAAGCATCTTTAACCAGCTTATATTATTATTTCTCATTAGGGTACTGATATTCTTTTCCAGTAAACATTGATACTCCGGTACCTTTGTTCTCAGGTAATATAAACTATGGTCACAATTACTAACCTTTCTAATTCATACATGTTAGCAAAAAATATTAAAAATATCAACATTAAACTTTCTAAATCTATTGATTTATTTTTTTAAAGCTTTCCCATTTCCTGTTTGCTCTGCCCTTCATATTTATAATAGAATTTCACTATCCATGTTCATACTGTTTCAGTCTGTTCATTTTAATTAATTAATTTATTTTTATTTATATAAACATCTCACGTGAATTTGTTTCATCTATCAGTTTAATAATGATTTTATATTATTTTTTTACTGTCCAGCAGGAAAATAAAGTATGTCCACATATTTTAAAGAAAATTGAAAGTTTTAATCAATATAAATAAAATAAAAATCTCCCTATCTCCTCTTTATTCCTGGCTCTGCAGTCTTTCCAAGTAACATATTTAGATTTAGCACAAACAATACAACTAGACAGTCGACTTTTCAGGTTTCATGTTTCAATTTATACAAAATTAATTACTTCAATACATGCAATTATTTTCTTCATTAGAAGATTTTATTTCAACAGAGAAATTTCTGATTATGTCATACACCAAAACCCAAGTCCCTGGAGGTCAGACAGGCTGTTAAATTTTGTTCTGTCAGCTGTGCTGCCTTCTTGAAGGAAATTTACTACTTTCAAGCCTTGAGAAGCCTTTCAAGCCTTTCAAGTAATGATCTGACAATTTACTCCTATTTACCTGTTCTCAACCGTTAATGTTAGTTTTGAGGGACCGCTAATTGTTTTCTCTTGGTACATCATTCTAAGAACAAAAAAATGGCTTCTCCACTTACATACAGCAAAGCTCTTGGGTATTTTCACTTTCCTGACCTTTTCTCAGTTGAAAAGCTTCTGGATCCTGATTTACATCTATACCAAATCTACACTGCTCAAGGCTCACTATGCACAATTTTTGGCTTGCCAGAAGCTGAGACACAGTATCTAGCCCTTAGGCACTTTATTGTCTGGGTGGCATTACAGGCAGAGAGGCAGTTCAGTTGTTCACTACATGAAAAATTCCTGGCTGGCCAACAGAAAACATCTATCTCCTGGCAGAAAGATTTAAAGTACTGATGCATCTGTTCAGTAGTCTAGGGTGCATTTAAATTCCAACTAGTTGGCTACCTGCTAACAGTACATCTGCCAACTGTTGAATCTAACAAATATAAGAAACTGCCTTTGTAAATATAATAGGGATTGGCACACCAGCTGTATCTAAATAATTTCCATGACTTTACCTTAAATTCATTCTTTTTTCCAGCTTTGGAGCAAAGAGCAGCAATGAATAGCCAGAGTGGGAGGGAAATAAAGAACAACAGTTTGGAGCCAGAATAGGCAGCATTTTAGTAGAAAGAGAGGCTGTGGTCCAGTGTTAGCATGATTCACAGACTCAGACAGATACTATGATTTGTATTTAATTACTTACTTCGTCATTCAGGAATACAATGGAATTCTCTGTAGTTGCAAGGCTAGGCTTTATATTAATTGTTTTTGTAGATAAACTGAACTTGGGCTACTCACATATTCAAACTGCAGTAGTGCACATAATATTAGAAAGGTATTCAGTTCTCTTCAGCTAACATTAGTTACATGGCAGTAGCTAAGCTGTACTACAGATAAATGTGAAATTGAGTATGCTTTAAAATGCAGGTCTGCTTGCTCCAAGACTGTTTTGTCTGCTCACCCTGGAGAAGAGAAGGCTCCAAGGAGACCTTATAGCAGCCTTCCAGTACCTGAAGGGGCTACAGGAAAGCTGGGGAGGGGCTTTTCATCAGAGAGGGTAGTGTTAGGACAAGGGGTAATGGTTTTAAACCGAAAGAGGGTAGATTTAAGTTAGACATTAAGAAGAAATTCTTTACTGTGAGAGTGGTGACGCACTGGAACAGGTTGCCCAGGGAGGTTGTGGATGCTCTTTCACTGGAGGTGTTCAATGCCAGATTGAACGGTGCTTTGAGCAATGTGGTCTAGTGCCTATGCAGAGGGGGTTGGAACTAGATGATCTGTGAGGTCCCTTCCAACCTAAACCATTCTATGATTCTATGAATATAAACATCACAAATATTCTTATGCAAATTGGCATAGTTTTGAATTAATTTTCTTACCAATTCGAGTTATTCTGTTGTAGGAAAGTTCAAGGCTTTGGAGATTTATGCAGCCATCTAAGCCACAAAATGATGAAAGATTATTCTTATTCAGAATCAGAATACAGAGATTTTCTAGATTTTCACAGTCAATTATTTGAATGTTGTTTTCCTGCGATAAAAAAAAAAATGAGAATATTAGATAACATCTGAAGAGAAACAGCAGAATTAAGTGTAAAAACATGGTAGATTTAATTATTTATTATTTTTATCCAAAACTTCTAACTTGAACTAAAGGCATCTCATTTTTTCCATTAGGAAAACCAATTGATGAGTCATAGAAATTGTCTTTTGTGTCCTTCTGGGATAGTAAAAAACTGGATCTTAAACTTCATTCTGGCTTAGAAAATGCCCAGAATTTAAAATAAAAAGTCAAGGGAAAAGTTAAACACTGAGTGGCTTTTTTGTTTATGCTTTCCTAGCTTCCCAAATCCTGGGAAATTGATTTAAAAACGCCATAGAAACCATCATATTTACTAAGTACTAATGAAGACAGCCAGGACTTTGCTCGAATCCTATTTACTAGTGAAAATCTGCATTTATATGTATTTTTGTCAGAAACATAAATGCTGTTCTCAGCTCATGTTCTTCCCCCAAGATAGCCTGCTCTTTTAATATCCCTC
Organism: Chaetura pelagica; assembly: GCF_000747805.2. Lineage (NCBI taxonomy): Eukaryota > Metazoa > Chordata > Aves > Apodiformes > Apodidae > Chaetura > Chaetura pelagica. The sequence goes on along the minus strand of NW_009952366.1, from coordinate 2,573,676 downwards.
TCTTGAGTTAATTTTAATAAAGCTTCCTCAGATTTTAATTTCACTATTTGCTGCCCTTGCTGTTTTCTTCTATTTTTCATCAGCAGGTGCTCAGACAAACAAAACTAAAATTCCCTGCTGTTGTAACAAACCAATTAACCCAAAGAGCCTAATTCCTGTTCCACAATTAACATGATGACTAGATTCAGGTAATACCTTCAGGTGCCGGCAGAGATGCATATAGGTTTTCTTTGGAAGCCATACAAGAATTCCTGCCCTTAGGGCAACCCCTTCAGTTGCACCAGTAAGTTAAAGTAGAGAATTGATATGGCTTAAATATTACCTTTATATCAATGGAAATGAAAGGCAATTTCAAGTAGGAATGAATGTCCAAGGGAAACAGAGATAGTTGATTTAGCTATGTGAGAAATACTCAAGGAACTGTTGCAGCTGTCACAAAAGAGGCTGTTTCTTCATGGAGGTTCAATGGAAGACAACTGCCATACTAGTTGGCAGTTACACATGTACACAAACATAGTTATACAGCTAAAGTATTATAATTAACAATATAATTATTAAATTATTAAGGCAACATACTTAGAAGTATCTAAGTAAGAAGTATCTAAGAGTCTTTTCCTTAACTAAATTATCCTGACATATCCAGTGAGGTAATCTTGTGTACTATTTAATTTTAAAATAAAACAAAGCATAAAACTGGAACTGTTCTGTAAAAGACAATATTTGATCTAAAAAAATTCACATATAAATACACATTTTCATAAAACTGGCATCTTAGATATACATTAACACCCTCATACTAATACATTCTCTTGTATTTTGATGTTCCCAAAATTATCAAATCCCAGAAATTACATTCTCATTATACAAGAAAACTGAGAAAAGGACACATGTATTCCAACCTGCCCTACTGCAAAGCTCTAATTACTGGACAGACAATACTCCTTTAACTATAATCATCAGCTCTCACCAGTTATTTGGCAAGCAGAAACATTCAAGATTTCTTCAAATAATGAGGACACACTAAGTTTCTTGTGAATTGGTATTAAAACACAAAATGAAAAAAATGTGAATAGAGTTGTTTCATGCAAATTGTCAAGTTCTTGAACTAAGATGCATCACAGAGCAAAATGTTATTAAATCACAAGGCCAGGTAACACACTGTGCAGGAGGAAGTAACTAGATGTTATGCCTCTAGTAACTCACTGTACTGTTCCTTGAGCATATATATGAGTAATTTTAACTAATATTCAAGGTGTTTATTGCAAAGGACTCTTCCTTCTACCTACTCCTGCTTCAGCTGAGCACATGCTATGGTGAACGCCATCTGCCCACTCATGAAACAGAGACTGAAGTAACAAAGGCCTATCACTGTGCCATATTAATGCTTATCCTAGACTTACACTATCAGTCTGTTTTCTTAGTACATCTTGATCCATTTTCAGGAGGTTGTTTCAGTACAATGCAAATTGCTTTAGTGCAATGCAAGTCTGCTGGCATAACCTTTTCACACTTGGGAGTATTTGTTGATACTCTTACGCTCTTAAAGCATTAGAAGTGACATGTTCAGTTGGATACAACTGCAGAATCACCTAAGCAGCATAAATGGCAGTTCTCCCTGGGATATAATAAAGACTAAAATTTGCTTGGTACCTCTACATTTATGTACTTTAGGTCTTTGCAGCCACTTAGTCCTTCCAGCGCAACTAGTCCACAGCGTCTCAGAGTCAAAACTTGAAGATTCAAACACTTGGATAACGTTGAGAGGCTACAAGCTGGCAAATCTTCAAGTGTAAGTGTTGTGACCTACATGCATTTATTGATAAACAAAATTAATTGTATATTGAACATGTAGCATGTCACATTAAGGTTATTTTCTATAAAAAGAAAGAGAGACCAAAACTACATTCTATTAACACTTTAGACAATGCAAGCACTAATGTTAATCCTTTACTATAGAAAAGGATGGCAATGATGGGCTCAGTCTGCATAGTGGGATGAGTTACTATGAAAAAAATGTCTGATTTTAACATCCACCTTAAAATAAATAAACCCGACATTTTGCTAATGACATTGCATTTGAATGGATGGAAGATTAACACTAAGCAAAGCAACTAATAGTGTGAATTGTTTCCCATCACTGTGTGATAATTAATAAGTGAGAGATCATGAAAAAACAGAACAAAATTTCAGACTAGAAGTGTACGTAGCCCAGTATGTTATCTCAGACTGGATACCAAGACCAAAGCACAGAGCAAGCATACAGTGATAAGGTAGTAAGAAAAGTAGAAAAGTAAGTGCGAGGAACCAAGAGATATTCCTTATGACAAAACACTATCGACAAGCTGATGATCAGCAATGCCTTGCTTCTGGGCAAGACTAGTCTCCTCAAAACTCTGAACGGCCTAGATGAGCAGGAACTGAAATGCAGGCCCTCATACAAATGCAAACCCATGTCAATTTAGCAGAAAATAGGAGCTAAGAGCTCCTGCCTTTTACAGGCTTAAGATACTAGTTGGCCTCTTCTCTCAAGTGAATAATGACAGGATGAGAGGAAATGGCCTGAAGCTGCACCAGGAGAGGTTTAGACTGGATATTAGAAAGAATTTCATTATTGAAAGAGTCGTTGGACACTAGAACAGGCTACCCAGGGAGGTGGTGGAGTCACCATCCCTGTAAGTGTTTAAAAGAAGTACAGATGTAGAGCTCAGGGACATGATTTAAGCACTGATTGCGTAGATTAGGTTATGGTTGGTGGATTCAGGTTATGCCTGGACAAGATGATCTTCAAGGTCCTTTCCAACCAGGATGATTCTGTGATTTGAAGACACCACACCAGTCTGCTCCACAATGCTCACAGGAATTCAAAAGTCATCCTCGTTGCCCTTATTCTGCACTTGAGCAGAGGAACTTTCACTAAGATCTATATTCTCTTCAATGATAATCTCCTCTTCCAAAACAACATTCTGCTGACATACCAAGGAAAAGGGAAAAAAGGAAAAAGGGAAAAAAAAAGGAAAAAGGAAAAAAATGAAAAAGGAAAAAGGGAAAAAAAGAGAAAGGGAAAGGGAAAGGGAAAGGAAAAGGGAAAAGGAAAGGAAAAGAAAAAGGAAAAGGAAAAGGGAAGGTATGGCTTCCCATTTAATTCTAAATCTTCTGTATAGGGTTACCTGCTGCAGAGTACCCCAAGGGCCACTATTAATTATCTTTTGTGCACTTAATGGAGGCATCTTGCTAGCAAAACTTTTCCTTGATCGTTTTTTTATAGTTGCTTGCTTTCTTTGGTTTTCTTCATATATTTTAGACCAAGATTTACAGGTGTTCATCCATTTTATTCTCTTCTTTTCAATATCATCAGGAAGAATTAGTCTATTGGAACAGTCAGCTACATCTTGAATTCTGCCCCATGTCTCTTGGACTCCATCATTAACATCCTCCATTAGAAACACAGAGTTCTGCATTGTTTCAGGCTGAGAAAATTCATCTTTGACTTCTCTATTACTAGCATTTGGCTGAAAATTTGGTGGACTGCTAAATATATATCTTGTCTTATTTTCTATCATTTCACTAGTTCCAAAATTAATATACTCATCCTTTGAAGAATAACTGTTTGGAGATTTATTAAGATTTCTAGTTTGTGGGTAACTTTCTTCTACATGTGTTACTGAATTCATGTGTATGTTCTCTTGAGAAAAGTGTTCCCTCTCAGTGCCTAACATATTTGGTGTTGATGTGAAATTTATTTCTGCTGGAATCATGCAATTACTTGTTACATCCATCACTTCAGTCTCTTTTGGTTTCTCTGCTTGCTTATTTAGCTCCTTCTGTTCACTTAATCCTTTTGTATTTTCTGTCTCCTTATCCTTTTTTATGTTTCCTTCTTTGTTTTCTCCATTTTCATTCATCACTTCTGCTCTTTTTTTTAGTTTTCTCTGTTCTCTTCTTATTTGCAGCTCTTTTTCTCTCTCAAGTCCTAGGTTTACTTTCTTTTTCTCATATTCTTCATGTCTCCTCATCTGCTCCAAATATTCATGTCTTTCAAGTTCTTCTTGTTTCTTTTTTTCCTCTTTGTTCCTTTCCCTAATTTCTTCCATTTTC
>NW_009952366.1:2562928-2569495 GCF_000747805.2 Chaetura pelagica | reverse complement strand
AATTTGCCTCTTCATTTTTTCCTTTTTTTCTTTCATTTCTCTCTCTATTTCTTCTAGTATTTTCTGCTTCTTTTTTATTTCATCTTTCCACTCTTTTAAGATGGGAGCATACTTTTTATGGATTAAAAATGATCTAAATCTAGCTTGGATTTTCACAGCTGCTATATTCTGTTGTTCTGCCAGTTGTTGTTTTTCTTTTGCTTTCTGTTCTTCCAAGGTCTTTTTCTCTTCATCCATTTGCAACTCCAGCTTCATGATCAATTCCTGGGCCAAAACAATTAGGATAGACTTCAACCACTTTTCAAATAGGATGGGTGTTGACACATTTTTTACACATTAATATACCGAATCTGGTGTGTTAACTGTTCCAGAGTAATATTTGTTCTCAAAAATGATAGTCTTTTGTCAAAAGCATTTTGTACTTTACCTCATGTTTCATCATTTTGTCTCCCCAGGTTTTCTTTTCTTTCTGTATCTCATCTTCTATTGAAGTTTGGTGTTTTTGCACAACAAATTAATTATACAAAACCTAGAATGTCACAAAACATCCTCTCCAATATCCCCTATCTTCTTGACTTTCTAGTGGTCTACTTTTGTGAATGCCTGAATTAAAATCAGAAACTCAGCTGTGTATGGATTAAAAAAACCCACTTACATTGGTAATGCAGATTTGGTCATAAACTGAAAGATGTACACTCTGTTCAGAGAGTCAGCATGTCAGCACTAACCCCAACTGCCACCTTCCTCTCCCACTTCTGTACTACTATAGAAGACGAAAACTAGTGAAACAACCATTCAAAGTGCAGGTAAACAAAAACATAAGAGAAACAAACGTGCTGCAAGTAGCACGGACAGTCCCCTTTAATTGCACTGGTACATTACTGATAATCTTAAAATCTTTCAAACAGGAATTTTCTTCAGTAAAGCTAAAGTATATTTTTTTCTTCACTGAAACTGTTTCTCAATGTCTAGATGGGAACAGATTGGCTTCAGTATCATGGGTTACCTTATGAAGAAGCTCTAACTTTATTCTTTCAGCCTCAAATTCCTCCAGATGCTGCATCCTTCTTGTGTGTTCCTCTTCATTCTGCTTTTCCTGTGCTTCCATCTCAGCTTTCCACTTTTTCCTCTTCTCATCTTCAAGCTCCTTTTGTCTTTTCTCCCACTGCTGAAATTCTTTCCTACACTTCTCTTCTGCTTCACGATGAGTAAGGCTTATGCTCATTTCAACATCAGCTACAAATTTGTAATCAACCAAGAAAACCTTTTATTTAATTTCCTAATAAGCATTGAGGGACATAAAGCAGTCTTGAAGTATTGAGAAGTAAAGAATTATCTGCTAATACAACCAACAGTATAAATTCCCAAAGAAATCAGAACTACAACACGAGTCTTTTCTGTCAGAGATGTCTTGTTATCATGATGCACACTTAGTGACTGTGCTGCTACAATGTTCATTCTGCCAGTGTATATTTCAGGATTATACTTTAGCTTCAGGATTAATGTCTCCTGTGGCTATCAGCAGGGGTTTTATAACTGATACACTCCACCCCAAAACATGCAAAGGTCATGGTGAAGGGAAACGTTCCCAGCCAATGCTACTGTGAAATAATTTCTGAGTAGTATTTTTTGAAACAAATTTTTACCAAGACATTAAGGGCTTGGATAATGTTGTGATCCTGAGATAAAAGCACAGGAGTTTGCTCATGATCAATTAATGAAGTATCAAAATCTATTGAATACTGTAATGTGTAATTCTTTATGAGTATAACTCATAAAGAAAATCATAATATAACACTAAGGATCAAATCAACCAAACAACAAATATGTTTGCTTACCTGTAACAACATGGTCATCAGTGACCACTTCATCACTGGTGGATTGACTAGTATAACTAGGTGTTGTAACAAACTGCAAGTCTTCATTTTCCATTTGAAATAGGACCTGTTATTGTTTAATATTGTGATTAAGAAACAAGAAACAAAATTCAAAAGCAGAATATTATAAAAATCTTTCATAACAGGTATAAGCTTTTTGTCATACGACAATAATAGGAAACTTACTACTCCTTGGAATCCTTAGACATTAAATAATACAAATGTATATAGTCAAAATATTGTTTTCTAGATTAAGAACCATTGAAGTATTTCCTAAAATGCATATTATTTCTATATGTTTTTTAATGTATTTTATATTTTAACTTGGAAAAAGGAATGTTTTGAATTTTAGATTTGTTTTACTTGCTGTGGAACTATATTCATGCATTAATACTGTTATGCACATGGCGTAAGAACTAGTTACAGGGTAAATACTTGAGAAGTCTATTTGAAAATAATGCTTTGGGCACAAAGATTGCTCTTTCTTTCACTGTTCTTTATTGGCAAGAAGAAATCTATTCCTGCTCATTTATCGTCTGCTCATGACATTCCTTGGGGCATATATTCATATTTGTAATGCAGTTGAAGTCACATAAAGTAATTGTGCTATTCTAAACAATGGTCTTCTGAGAACAAAAAAATCATGTTTTCAGAAATGCTCACTAATAAAAGCCAGGCAATAAATTAAAAGTGATCAAATTAAATACAGGTTTATGTTTACCTAAGAACTTCAGCAAGTTTTTCAGTCAAATGCTATGAAAACATAAAAGAACCCAGGTTCATAACTCTTGATCTTTCTTTTAAAGTAACAGACATTATTATGTTTACATTTTCTATAAAATACTAGAATCTATTAGGAGCAAGATTAATATGAGCAATTCCACCTGATCATCATAGGAAGAATGCCTAGGGAGTTATCATACTGTTGAGATAATATTCTGCAAATAATTAACAGTAAAGGATTATTCAGTTGTGTTTAATTTTGTTGATCTTTGTGCTCAGCATCTTAACTACTGAGATAGAATTTATTCCAAATTTTAAAATTTCTAAACATGGTGCTTTATAGCTGATGTACCAGTTCTAAAGAACAGCATATGCAAACTCTTCTGATCTTGCAGAGAGTCTGACAGAAACAAAAGTGAACACATCTACAGGGCTCCTTAGGAGGCCAACAAATCACGTGTAGGTTATACAGATTAATTAATAGACTTTTAACTGTAAATACTGTTTAAATAGACAGTACCTTTTTTTTTGATTGTTCGGTATCTTCATTATATTCATAAGTCAATTTTGCCAAGTGATCTGAAGCTTGGCAGGAAACTACTCCATAAGCATTAGCTAAAGAAGAAATAAATGTTAGTACACAGAGAAAATCCCTTTCCAGTACTGAGTTCTGCTCTATACTGCTAAGGAACCATATTTCTTTAAACTAAAATAAAGCAATTTTTTGCCTTAAAACTCTTCATACTTGTTATCCTGTGAGGTTCAACTTTATCTGCACTCTTAACTTCATCGCCTAGTAACTTCATTTTAAATTCTCATGAAGAATGGCCTAGGTTCTATGTCAGAGAATGATCCCGCAACTTGCCTTGATCTGTGGTTTGGCAGACATGAATTTTTAGAAAAATTCAGCTCATGCTCAGATGTTAACCCTAAAAGACAACATTCCATGTTTTTTTACTTCGGTTTTCAGCATGCATTCAGAAGCTGATGCCATTGGTTTCAGTTCTTGCTCTACTTAAACATTTGCATTGTTTTATAGATGATCGTTAGTCTAACTTCCACTGGCAACACAAGGTGTATAAATATTTTAAGTGTGATCCCAGCTTACTTGTAGTTTGTCCATCTTCTAAGTCTTGCATTGTAGGTTTTTCAGCATCTTGATTTCTGCTCTGTATAACATTTAAATAGGACAGAACTGATTCTGGCACATCATCTGAAATCTAGAAAGAAATTATGTTTGACACCAATTCTACATTTTCATCTCACAGCAACGACCAGAGGTAAATACTCAACAGGTAAGAATAAAGACTTATTTTGTCTTCATAAAGCACTGATCGATATTTGGAAGCAATTGCTATCAAGATTGTTCCAAGTTTCTACATTCTTCCCATTGTCTTATCACTCACTGAGCAATTAATAATTCTCATCTTTAATTACATTCTAATTTAATTTTGATTGGAACACATTTGAGTAGCTAATCTTCCAGTACCTTCAGAAACATATTTCAATTAACATTTTAATTATGTTCAACCAAGAAATTAAGGAAAAAGTTAAGACAAAAAATAACAAATACCTATGATATACAGGTTCTTTTTCTTAAAAATGTGCAGATCCTTTAAAAAAGACGTTAATTTTAAATGTACTAAAGTATGCATGTAAACCAGATACTTCAACTTTATTTACCACGTAGATACTTTCTATTCAAAAGATTCTTCCTGTAAGGATTTAGGAAAACAGACTACCTTCTCTCAGATGTGTAAATTGTGCTAAAAATTGTTGGTATTCAGCACGTGACTGCATAAATCATTGATAGTCATAACAATAATAAAAAAATATCATTGATGCTCTTGCCCATCTTTATGTCATATTAAATATATGCTTTATAGTAACATACGGTCAATATAATCTGCTCCAATATCCTATAGACCAATCTTTTTGCTACAAGTCTGAAAGTTTAAAATAACTGAAAAGGTCCCAAATTATTGACTGGATTTCAGAGGGAAGTCTTTCCCCAAAGTAAGAAATCATCAAAAAAAGAGGGCTCAAAACACCAATTTATATTAAGTTGTAAGGCATAAGTCCAGCTCACAATTCTAAAATTTAAATACAGATTTAAATGAAGAATCATTGGCTTATTCAGCCAGACTTATTCTAACTCATTAGCTTTAATAAAATCTTCTACCTTTGGAGGATTCTAAAACAAAGAATTATCTACTAGTCTGATTTTCTCACTTAAGCTGAATGCTGACATTCATCGCTTTAATTGTTTTGTCATTATTGGAGGTTACATTTTTCATTAAGTAATACTACTGAGACTACCTTTCAGAAGAAATCCTCAGGTTAGGTATGTCAGGATAAAGTTAATTCATCAGATGGGCTTTCCAGTGCCCATACCACTTCACGCAGAAATAGAAGCGGTTTAAGCCCATTGAATACTCACTGTCTCACTGTCACTCAAAGCTTTGTCTGATACCTCTGTGTCAGGATCACCCGCTTCAAAGGAAGAAACACTGATTCTGCTTAATTCAATTTCTATTTCTTTTTCAATTCCTTCAGTATCTTCTGACATTCTGCCTTCCACAGCGTTTTATCTGCTTTCAAAACTACACAAAGAAAATACTAACTTTGATCAATGTATGAACCAAAATAAAATAAAAAAAAATTAAAAAAAACAACAAAAATAAAAACCAAAACAAAAAAAGGTGCACATTTAACATCAATTTATGGAGTTGTGTTTATTGGACAGTTGGCTTAAAACACAAAAAGGAACAGCAGACGTTTGTTCTGAACATTTCATGTTCTGAACATTTTCATACATTTCATTTGAACAAACAAACAAAAAAGCAATTTTACTTTGTAAGAAGAGAATCCCCCATCAATCTACCTCTCTAAATTTTGCAAATGTTACAAAATTTTAATATTAAAAACCTCTGCCTGCTCTGTACGCCTTGTGGCTGGTGTCAGTGCTACAATCTATACCTCATGGGGTTTTTCCTGTAAAGGAAAAAAAGGCTTCAAACAGTAAATACATATTCACAATTCCAAAATAAGACTAAGAGTCCCGAAAGAACTCGAAGCTGCAATTATACAGCGTGAGAGATGGGTGTGAAAAATGGCCTATGCACAGAAATACAAGACTTGTAGACAGGTGCAGGCAGGAGGGGAACATTTCAAGTTCCTTGAAATCCTCCCGTTCATAACCCGCGCACGTCCCCTCACCCCCAAGCTCCCACTAGGGGCGTGGGAAGGCAGTCTAGACCCGCTCCACCAGACGCAGCGAGCAGATACACGTCGCTCGCCGGCTCCTGAGGACACGCTCAACTCATCTCAGCCGTGAGGGCGCGAAACGGTTCCTCTCTGACAGAAACTACACCTCCCAGAAGGCACCGCGGTGGGGAGGTTGCCCGGAAAGGTCGCGGAGCCGCCCTTTTGCATCCTGGGAATTGTAGTCCTCCCCCTCATTGCCCCTATAACCTTCCGGGCTACTCCGTGTAGCTACTCACATCTCGTCTAGCCGAGCTCCTACCCGAGCCCCCGTCGTCCCGGCTGCCTCCGGAGACGCCCGCCCCTCCGCCCTGAAATTCCGCAGCCCCCTAGCGGCCCCTGGTCGAGCCCTCCGCGGGGAAGACGAGAGCCCAGCCACCGCGCTGGGAAGCCGGGGAGCGTCGCCACGGCAACGGGAAACAGCGGCTGGGGAGGGAGGCTGGAGGATCCGAACTCGGCCAGCAGGTGGCGTTTCGCGCCGTCGGTCGGTCGGTCGGTCTGTCTGGGGTTTAAAGGGCTGGAATTTAGTGTTCAGAATAAATTGGAACGAGCAATTAAGGAGGAAAGAAAGAGTAAAGGCAGACCAAAGCATAGCACAGGTGGATTATACATACCGCGGGTTTGCTCCCTCTTTGCCAGTAGAACTCCAGAGGCATGGAAAATAAAAAACCACCAGGCATTCTTTCACAAGTTTTGGAAAGAG
>NW_009952366.1:2536906-2562896 GCF_000747805.2 Chaetura pelagica | reverse complement strand
AAGTCCACACAATTCTGTTTAGCAGAAGTAATTTGGGGCAGGAAGGGTGCAGACAATTTTAGTATGTAACAGTATTTATAGGGAATGTATCTGTCCCTAAAATCTGGTTAGGAATACTAGGGTGCAAAGACAGTTATTACAGGAAAACTAGGCAGGTAAAGACAGGTTTTGCATTTAAAAAATTGCACTTTTGTGAGGAATGGAAAGAATCTGCAAAGGAAAGTTGGGGTTTTTCCCGTCTACCATCTTTAAAATAAACTTCAGAAAGTACCTTTCTGAAATACTTGTGGATAGTAACTGCAAGATACTGGATTCAAGTGCAAATGTTTACCATTTTTTTCACTGCTGTTATGGATGAATAAAATCTTAAAACAATGGAAAGTCATCCTTTTGAAATCCACACTGCAGTGTCTCCTACTTTACATAATCATGCAACCAACCAACTTTTCAATGTGGTCAAGTGTTCAAGCACTGAGTTGAATGTGCACTTGACACTTGTTTTGTGATGTGAGTTGTGTTGTGATCATGGTGACTGAAAACCATGGGCACCATGTCAAGCATTTGCTAAACAACTTTGACATGAAAAACGACCCTTTTTAAGGCCTGCCTCCTGTAACTAGGAAGTCAGAGCTAATCAACAGAGAAGACTTCTCTGTTCTAAAGACGTGGTTAGGTTGGATTTCAGGAAGAAACATACTGTTATGAGACTGTACTCTTTAAGGTGGGATGGAAATATCAGAGCTGGTAAGGATTTTCTTGTGAAGTAACAATGCAATATAAAATGTACATAATTTTATAAAGGTAATATTTCTATTTTTCAGATAAATAGTTTAAGATAAATGGAATATTAATTATTATTAAAATGGCTCAAAATAAAGCATTCAAACTACATAGCTATTACAACAGAACTATTTCAGATGCCAGTTTTAGAGTGAAATATGTAACAATTTAGGCTTTTTTACTAGAATATATATCATGCCAATGTTTAATACATTCTGGTTTTGATAATTCTGATGAAGTTTAATTACTCTTAGAAGTAGTGAATCTTCTTCAGGGAAAGTGCAAAACCGGTTGTCTAAAACAGTCCATAAGTTTACAGGGTACATTACTGACCCAAATCCATTTCAGAGCTAGTTTAAGAAGCTTACAGCTTTCTTCATTCCGCAAGTCAGCAGTAGAGGTTATATAATCCAGGAGCTGAGTATCTTGACAGGGCAGGCAAAGCTTTTGTTTGATGAATCTTTTCCTCTGATCAACAAATTTGATACATACATAACATATGTTTTGTATGTAAAATAAGTTGTTAACACAAGATATTTTGTGACTACAGAAGGTTATTTTTTTTTTCTGTTTTAGAAATAATTAAGACATAACTTCATATTCTAATCAATCTGTAGTAATTCTGATGGAAGACAATTCCTTTCAAACAAATCACTTGGGATTAGAAAATAATTTTCTGAAGACTATGCCTATGCTGGTTATGTTCATGCTTGTGTGCATGTGTGTGTGCCTGCCTGCTTTACACATGAGCAAGTGTAGGACAACTGCAGATGGCTGCAATTGCAGAAACCGTCTTCTAACACAGCTGCTCATGAACTCCTCTCAGCTGGTAACACAAAGCCAGGAAGACCAAAATTTTGGAGTATTTTTACAGAAGAAGCAAGATGGGTGCAAGGGAACATGAGGTGGGGGACAAATGCATGAGTTTCACTCTCTGTGCAAAAAAATATAGTTGGCCCAGAAGATGCAGTAACCAATAATGATAGTACTGCATCTGAGGAGGAAAAACCCCATGTATCAATACAATTTGGGGACTGACCTGCTGGAGAGCAGCTTTGGGGAAAAGGACCTTGGAGTCCTAGTGGACAACAGGCTGACCATGCAGCCAGTAAGGCCAATGGCATCCTGGGGTGCATTAAGAAGAGTGTGGACAGTAGTTGAAAGAGGTTATCCTCTCCCTCTATTCTGCCCTGGTGTGACCACATCTGGAATACTGTGTCCAATTCTGGGCTCCCCAGTTCATAAACAATAAAGAACTACTGGAAAGAGTCCAGTGTGGGGTGACAAAGATGATAGAGGAATGGAGCATCTTGTCTCTGAAGAAAGGCTGAGAGAGCTTGAGCTCTTCAACGTGGAGGAGACTGAGGGAAGGATCTCAAAAATGCTTATAAATATCTAACGGGTGGATGACAGGAGAATGGGTCCAGTCTATTTTTCAGCAGTGTCCAATGACAGAACAAGGGGCAGTGGGCACAAGCTGAAGCATAGGATTCAAGAAATTGAATCAGATCATGTAGACAAAGGAGGGCTTATATCTTTACTATGGTTTTCCCTCTTCATTTCAGCTGGTATCCTTAATGATAAATTAACCTAAAGTATTGAAGAATATATAGACAAGTGTATGCCAGGCTAGGAAACTCTTGCTATCTCTATAAATCTTCCCACACACATGCTGCCTCGTAAGTAGTTAAAAAGAAAAGCTAAAAAAAAAAAAAATAAATACATGTGTACAGTGTAACATTAGAGGCAATGGAAACCAGACACCGTCTTGATGTTTATACTGTTGCTTCTATTTTTTTTGTTCATAGATCCTATTGTAATTCATAGGCTTAGTAATTTCTGTTTAATGGTGAACTGAATGTATGATTATCTTTTCAGCTGTGAATCAAAACTGAAAACAGAAGAATGAAAATAAGAGATAAAATAATAGTACAGAAGTACTACTTAAATGTCTTCAATGGAATTTTCTTGGTAAAGAATCAGTTTCCTTTTCCTTATTTAGCAGCTTCAGATTAAATTTTTTTTTTTAAATGTTTTTGATTAAAACAATAATTCTCCTTTCATTCCAGGCTCTGGGTCTTATGCTTGTCACATTCGGCCTGTGGCTTTTATTTGACAGAAACAATTTTTTCAGTGTGTTATGTGAGTATAAATAGAATTTTTCTTCTGTTTCAGATAATTGCAGGACAAATCAACAGAAGCAGAGATGGTTTCTTTTTTTCACAAGGTGGCAGTATTGGATTGAAATGCATAGGTTGTGTATATTTTCCCACTTTAGACATGATCTAATTATCGAAAAATACGTATCTCTGTGTCTGTCTGTCTGTCTGTCTATCTATCTATCTATCTGTCTGTCTGTCTGTCTATCTATCTATCTATCTATCTATCTATCTATCTATCTATCTATCTATCCTGGTTAGTTAGCTAGTAATTTCTCTTGGTGTACAGCTTTTAGATGAATAAGCTCCATTGATCTTTTCTTTATATAATTTACCAAATTGAATTTGGCCTGCATTTGACAAGATTATAGATCCTTTAGATGGATTTTGGGTGGAATGTACCAAGTTTGGAGATTGGGCCTCTCTATATAGGTATTCCTTTTTCCCAGAGTGTATATCAACTTTTTCATAGAGAAATAAGTTTGTGGTCCATGTAACAACAGCTGTGCTATTACAGAGTTGTCTGCCTTGGCTGTGTGTCCTGGTTTGAGTTAGGAACAGAACCAATTTTCATTTTAGTAATTTTACTTTTTGGTTAAGTCTCTTTTAAGTGACTTCCTGAAATTAACAGCATGATTAACAGTGTCTGCTTTTAGGACTGATAACGCTTGATGTTTATAGTTATTGCAGAAGTAATGGCAGAAGTGTTATGCAGAACGGCTCTTGTTCATTCTTATTCCTATAGTAACCAAAGTCACTTCTTGGTTCACTGAACTTCTTATGTGACACAAGGAGCATCAGTTCCTAACTGATGGGATGTGGACCATCCAATGCAGTAACTCTGGCATGAAGCATTTGATGTGGAAGTAATTAAAACCTCTGCTGCTTTCCATACCTTTGCAAAACTGGTTAAAATGGAAAGAGGAAAGTGACTAGTCACAAAAAGGGAGGATAGCATTGAATCTGAGTCTGGTTTTAATGAGAATTATATGTATGTTCACATAGGATTTGTACATGTGCTGCTAATTTTTGGCAAACAGAAAAAAAAATCTTTAAACTTCTAATTGTTCTCTGATTTCATTGTGAGTGGATCACATTGTTGAATTGAGTATATTCTGTTTACGTCTCATATGTTGTTACCATCCTCTGAATTTATGAAGACATATCTCTTTGTTTCTGTGACTGTAGAAAACATAAGTAATAATAATACCCTTCTCTAATTCTACTGTTTCCATTGTTTAAGTTATGGCATTGCAAATATTTAATTGTTTGGGTGGGTTTTTTTAAGTTTTGTAAGTTGAAGTCTCAAAGAAAAGAGAAGTGACAGTATGAATGCACTGTGTTGCAGTTTCTTCAGGCAAGAACCAGCTAGTGGCATATTTTTCTTATATATTACTTGGAATTGGATCTCTTATTACTTTTACATCAGCTGTGGGATTCTTTGGAAGTAGTATGGAAATCAAATGTCTACTAATTACAGTAAGTGTAAATCAGACTCCAACTTTCTTCTAAAATGAAAGGGAGGTTTTTGTGCATGAAAACTGATCCTGTCTTGATGTTGTGATTTCCATATACAGTGCTTAACAAATCTGCTGATAGAAAGATATTTTTAGATAAACGCCTGGCTCAGATGAAATCTGAGGAAAACTGAAAAAATATCAAGAAATCTGAAGATCCATATCACTACATGAATGTGTTCAATGACAAAACACTTGCAGTTTGATGCAACAAAGATTTTAACAATGGTGTTTATTAACTTAGGAGTTAAAAATGTAATGTAGTATTGAAATAATGCAGATTGTGCTCACATGCTTAGTATGTGCTGAAGAAATTAAGAAAAGACTGCCCCAAAATGTTGCAGGTTGAAGGCACAGGTAGCTACAGTATAGCTACAATTTTGAAATGTAGAGTATGATTAAAAAGCTGTTACCAACACAGACCTACCTGGATACTCCATATTTATATACAATTCCTGTGTTTAAGATAAGAATACTTTGATTTCTGAAAAACTACATTGTAACTACACATTGTTACGATCACTTTGATTACATTTTTCCCTTTTTATAGTCACCCTTTTTGAGGGACCTATTTTAGACTACATAAAGGCTGAAGTAGAAAACTGTTCTACTGATTCATTTGTTAAGCACGTAAGGCACAGCAGTGAGAAGAGTCCAGGTGCTATAACCAGGAATCCTGCTCCTTGTTCTTACCTGCTACAGTAATAGGCATGAAGTGTTTGCCTCACAATTTATTAGATGATGAAAGAGAAAGAAGTGTCTCATTTACAACTTCCATTGAAGTATCCAGTATTGCAATATCTAGATACTGTGGGTGAAAATTTGGACTAACAGAAAAAGAACAAAATCAACTATCTTTCTGTTTTATTTGTGCATCTTATAGCTCAAAGGAGTCCTTAACTAGGCATGATACATAGCTACCATGATAATTCAAACAGGTAATAAATTATTTTCTTCTGTGGAGCACAGCTGTGTAAAAACAGTTTTTTTCTTTACTTCCAAGGAAATTATGGCTTTGTCTTTAAGACCAAAACAGTGAGTTGTGTTTTGCCTGAAGCTTGCCTCTTAGACTGTGATGTCACACTCCCAGGGATTTTTGGAAAAAATGCTTCTTATTTTTGTTGGAATGACTCTAAATAATAGTAATGAAGGACTATATGTGAGCTTCTGGAAATTTTTTATTGCATTGCTCACTTGTTCCATATTATATTTATGCATAATTTGGGTTTGGTTTTTTTGCAGTATATAAGTTTTCAGATCCTGCTGTTTGTTACCCAGATGGCAATATTGGTGCTTATGTTTGTGAAGAAAGAAGAGGTATGTACATAAATTATGTGAGACTGATGATGACTTCAAAATAGTTTCTTGCAATTAATTAAAAAAAAATCTGGTAGCTCTCACTATATGCTGTATCACTGTTGTTTCCAATTTGAGTGTTTTACATGCCAACCTGGCATAGCAAAAAATGTGGAAAACGTAATTTGAGGAAT
The DNA here is from genome assembly GCF_000747805.2 of Chaetura pelagica. Lineage (NCBI taxonomy): Eukaryota > Metazoa > Chordata > Aves > Apodiformes > Apodidae > Chaetura > Chaetura pelagica. Next base: position 2,556,950 of record NW_009952366.1, on the reverse strand, counting down.
TCAGCACGGATCAAGAGTTGTAAAGGAAAGTGCATAGAAAGAAGATATTTCTAGTTTCTCCCTGCAAAAAAGCATGCTCTTCGTGTTCAGGATTGTGAATTCAAGAGTGTAAGAGACAGCATTATTCCTCTTTGAGGGGTTGCCCTTTAAGCCCCTCTTTCCTCGACATCTGCAGAGATAGAACAAAACTAACCTGTATCTACTAGCAGATAGTAACAGTCCAAAGTGCAATTGATTGTAGGAGTCATAGGTATCATGGCATGAAAAGTATGCTAATTACTTACTCATTTTATTGTTTGAGCCTGTATTTTACCTCAAAGTAGAAACCAAATATATGGAATATGTATCTTTACTTATAACAGCAGGAAGCAACAATACCAACATAACTGTTGTCACTAGTAACTGTACTACTTTGAAACGTTATTCAATCTTTTATTTTTCTACATATATCAGCTCCAATAGCTTGAGCACTCCTCACAGTATTATGTAGAAGACAATCTGTTGTGAAACCTTACTGGTCTGGCCACCTTCCTCTTCCATAGTTCCAAAATGCATTGTTTGAGAAAACCTACCATGACACTAGTCTCAGAAGGTTCATACAGTTCTCCAAATCCTGCTGCTATTCAAGCAGGATACACCACAAATTAATTAGTTTTACTCTATCAAGGTGAATCTGTATCATCCAGATTTCTTAAATAAATCCTAATTTATAATGATGGAGCCCCTTTTTTAATATGTTGGTTTTACATATTGAAGGATTTGAACCATTCGGAATTATGCATTCTGGAGTCAGCTATTTGTGCTAGGAAAATTGGTTGAAAGATTGCAGTTAAGTTTATTTTATATCAACTGCAATTGCACTTGATCTCAATCTTAATTACGTGTTGCAGAAGTATAATAAATGATAGTAACATAGTCATTCACCATGCAATTGAATTTGAATTTTGTTTTTAGGATGGCTGTAGCAAGAGGAATGTGTTGGAGAAGCCTCATTTTTTTTTCTTGTTTTGTAACTAAACCTGTCAGTGCCTAGGAGTTCTCCTCTGCACATATACACTGCTACGTTATCTAAAACAGCATTCTTTGTAATCAGCTCGTCCACTTCCAATTGCTGTTGAAGGTGTATTTTAACATCCTCTGCAAGGATGCCTAATCTGGGGCCAACATGAGCTGCTACATCCCTTAACCCAAAGTAATATACGTCCTGGCCTGGTTGTATGGCACTCACACAAGTTTGTATCACATTAGATGTAGAATCTATTTTGGTTTTATGCTGATTACTATCTAGTGCTGTCATTATTAAAAATGAAAGGCAGGATTTAGTATTTCGTGGCAGTTTAGATGCATGTAAACTATGTTCCCTGGGTCTTCTGGCTCCGTTTGGGCTAATCACCTTGTGTCTGCCTGTGCTATGTATGGGATTTGGATCACTTAATTTATCTTCCCCTTTTGCTTTCACCTTTCACATTAGTGCCATGGCTATGACATATCTTAAATCATGTTTGGCAAGTGGATTCTGCTGCATGCAAGTAATCCTTGAAGAAACTTGAGTATCAGTAAGGCCAAAGATTATACTATCCATCCACAATGCATATACCAAAACCTATAAATATTTATGAACAGGTCCACAATCAATGGAACAGCAGAATTGATGACGTTATTTCTGAATACGGGAATGAGAGTCTGGCTGAGCAGGAACCTGTGTGGAACATTCTGAATGCTGTGCAGCAAAATGTAAGAAAAAACCCCACAGAATATCACGGCCAGAGATACTGGGCAACCAAAAAAAATATTTATACTAATCAGAACTTGTTTTAAAAAAAACAACTAATTTAGTAAAGGATTAACTTTTCAAGATCCACTGCTAATACCTGATGTAGATTAGCAGATTCCTTGCTATTATATAGGTTATGATGAATGAGATCAGGCTTTTGGAGGACTTGTCAATACATGTGGGAGCAGACAGTTCTGGCCACTGAAGTTTACTGCAGATGGATTTCCTATTATCTTTGACAGTGCTAGACATTGTAAATCACTTGATCTGCTTAGGTCCCAAGACTGACCTGAATCATGGACAAGCAGAAACTCTATAAGATCATTGCAGAGATCCTTCTGTGAGAAGGCATTTTGATAGGTGCACTGAAATTCTCTCAGAAATAATGCTTAAATACTCAAATGAACTTGTGAATTAATACTTTTAGCACACATACTTAGTTATTAGTCATAATAATTTTTGTGGCCTGGCAGCATGTAATTTGTTCCCTTTTTCAGTAAAGTCCTTTAAAGCATTTGTATGAATCAATTATTTTCGGAAGTTGCTAGCGATGATTTTGCCTGCTATGCACCCTGCAAATTTATTCTGCATCATGACCTTTTAATTACAAACACTACAGCTTCACAGTTTACTATGGTTTAAGATGCTTCTATAGACCACCTGTAAGTCCCTTAGTATGCCTTTTTGGAGAGGTGAGTTACGTAGTTCTTGACAAATGTTGAAAATAACTTATGACTCCAGATAACTTACAAAACATGTATGTCTAGACTCAAGATTACAAATGCATTTTTCATGTGTATTTAAAATCAGTTCTTTGAAAATCCAGTCTTCTCTTATTGCATCCATGATTTCTCTAGTGATTGATGATGACCCCATTATGTCAATGGTGCGGCTGGACTGAGCGCCGTTATACTTGAGCTCAATTTTATTGCACTGCTGTGGGACTACAGATTTCAGCAAAGCTACCTACCCACCACCTACCCTGGTGGGCATGTTTAAATTGTGCCAGATCTCAAAGTCCTGTGGGTATTTTGCTATTGGTTTCTAAACCATATAAAATACCAAACCTGCTAAGGTGAACTGTAATCACTCTCTTCAGTGAAACACTGCCATCCTCAAGTCTTGAGTTACATGCTGCCAGGTCTTTACAATATCATCAGCATCTGCCACGGGAAAACTAAAAGGCCTAAGACCGTGAATAATATTAGAGAACAACTATATTTTTATATATTCTTGGTAATACTTAATATACTGCTTAAAGCTGGTAGTTTTTTAAACCGAACTTACAGAGTCATTGAAATTGAATGTTTTCATAGAGAAAGGACAGTTTTGGCTAAATTATCTAATTTTTCAAAATCTAGAAGCAGTGTATCTTGAATTGACTCTTCAAAACATGAAAATTAGATACTTTATTTTTTTTTTTTTTAATTATCTGGGCTATAATACAGCATATTTTTTGTCCCACAAGACAATTAAACATTTCTGAAGTTTTATCCTGATTCAGAATGAAAAACTGCTGGAATTTCCTACATTACAATAATTCCCTTCTCCAAGCTGTTTGATTGTTCGCTTTTGTGTTACTGGTATTAAAAAGTTTATTGGGGAAAGTTGGCAAATAATCCATTTGAACAGGTTGCAGTATTTGCTTTCTGCTTCAAGTTTGAGCTATGTGTTCACATGAGACTAATTGCTGCTAAAACACAAGTTAGAATAGGGAGACTTTCTAAAGTCACTAAGAGCAGAGAATTTTTGCAAACATGACATTAGAAGTGACAGAGGAATAGCCAGAAGTTTTCAAAATCTGGTCTTTACATAAGTTTCTAGATCAGAGTAAAACAGTGTCTGTGTTATTATTTTTATTTATTTATTATTTTTATTTTATTTATGTTTCATGAAATCTGTCCCCATTTACTGCATTCATTACGAAATCACATTCATTATGTTTACAATAAAATATAGGTTTTGTTTTGTTTGGTTGGGTTTTTTGTGTTTTTTTGTTTTGGTTTGGTTTGGTTTTTTACATCAAGTGAGCACATCCTTAGTATAACTTACTGAAATTATGTTGGGAAGTTTAGAGTGGTAGTCAAAATGTTTTCCTTTAATCTGGGTTTGTAAGTTTTTGCTTTTTCTATTTACATGTGTCCCAGAATAACTTGGAGTCTAAAAGAAAGTTCATTTCAAATGTATGTTTTAAGATCATATTGTTCTTGAGCCTGTATTATCCAGTGCATATAATAAGAGATGATACATACACAAGGATGCATCATCCCAGCAGAAACCTCTCTCGCTGAATACAGAGGGAAGCTGTTTTGCTAATCAACTAAGAACTAGCAGTCATTGGGGCGAAAATTCCTCTTTGTGACTGTCTTTGTTGGAGTTGGAGTGTTGGAGTTACCAAGATTTTTATTCTAGATGGAATGCTGTGGAAGATATAATGTCACACAGTGGGAAAGGAATGAAAACAAGGGAAGTATTACTCAGATCCCATGTTCATGCACAAAATCGAATCTGAAGAAATGGTTTTGTGATGTCCCAGGGGAATCAATATACAGTATGGTAAGAAATAAAAAAATTGTCTTGAAGAATGTAACTTTTACTAATTGAAATTGAAATTGAACTAATTGTTTTGTTTTTGGTCATTCTGAAGCCTTGATTTTTACTCATTAGTTATCAGTCATGTAGACAGTTCTAAATTGAGGGTACTTCAAGAAAAAATGTTCTTGGTCAATATCACAGGGACATTTAGCAGTGGTTTAAGAAGCAGTGAGAATCTTGGCACTCAGAAACACGTGGTGCAAATAAATTATGACAATGGAAAGTGATAGCATATAAAAAAGTATATAACACATTTTCCACTTGTAATTACTATTTATTACTTACAGGCTGTCAGCAATGTCTCCATCTGTTTGCATTATCTTTTTTGCAGAGTATCTCCAATACTTTACAGGATAAGAGGAATGAACAAGGCATTGAAATCTGAGATTTGTTTCCTGAGACGTGTTCATGTTATTTCATGTTAATAGGACTATCCAATGAGAACAAAAAATCGATGGGCAAAGGTTGTATCATGACAATGCAGGACAATAAATAATAGAAAAGATGTTGTCAAATGACATCTGGTATTGTCTTCCTTTGCTCATCAGTTTGGATTTGTTCCCTGTTAGTGAAAACTCTTGTCATCATTATTAAAAGTTCACATCTATTGATATATTTTATTCTATAGCTGTTTTAATCTATGTAATAACTTAGAGTGTAATTTTTAAAATCAACATAATAAACATAGATTGTAATCTGAAAAATACGCACAACCATTTCAGGAGGCATAATGCATGAGAATCAATGAAAACATGAAAATATTCTTTCAGGCATTTACTTGTAAGGTAATCTCTCAGTTATACTCACGCAAAAGCAAATTCTCTTTTGATTAAGCCACAGGCTCTGGAGCATTTCCATACAAAAATATCACATTTACTTAAGAACAATCTGTCTGTTCAGATATTTGAAAAAATGTAAGAGGTGACTCTCCGCAGCACACATTACTGATTTATTTCCTTTCTGGCATGTTAATATCAGAACCCACCATAACAGGCAGAAAGTTCTATTCTCTATATTTTTAAGGTATTGTATTATAAAGATGCAATAAGAATTCAAAAGTTAAAATTACTTTTCTTGAAATCTGTTCATCTCTACTTGCTTAGGGCTGTGAAGAATATTTAAATACATGGTTTGAAAACAATGTTTTCATCTTAGCTGCAATTTTTATCAGCCTGCTAATGACACAGGTAAGAGTACTTTAAAGCAAAAAAACACAAAATATTTATGTTCTGCTGGGGGAATATAGGTATTCATTGCTATTCAGTTTTGGCATGCTTTCCAAAATTTTGTAAGACGTTCCATCAATTTTAATTAGAAGTAACAGCGAGTACTGTTTGCCAACAAACTCCCAGATATTCAAGCACCATCCCAGATGTTGGTGTCCAAAGTTTGTTAGTCCATCAATATACTAAATCGAACAATATAAAATCATGAAACCCGTCCCCCCATATCTATGAGAAAATTCTGTTGGATAAAAAGGGATCAAGCTTTCAATATCAAAGTCATATTAATAATAGCAAAAATAATTGATTGTTCATGCCACAGACACCCCGATGGTTGAGTAGTTTCAAGCAGGCAGAAGGATTTTTGATAACATGTAAAATTGTGAGGTTAAAAATGAGATTAGTTCATTTTTATTCTGAGAATTAAAAGTATGATCTATTTTACCTCTTCCATATGTAGTAGCTTCTCATAGATGTATGTAGTAAAAAACTTCTGAGCCAGTTCAGTAGTGAAAACGTTTCTTATTCATACTCAGCTAATCCTCACTAGTGCAATAGATGGGTGTCTTGTGATCTTCAATGTACTATCACTGAATCCTCCTTGTCAGATGGGAAAGAACTTTTATCTCCATTGAAGAGGTTAAGACCAGAATCATAGAATCACAGAATCTTTTATGTTGGAAAGACCTTTAAGATCAAATGTTACTGTATTTGGATTCATAGGGCACTGAAGCAGCACGTAATTGAGTTATGTGTCACTTGAACTAGATTTCAAGCTACTTCTGTGGATGTGGGCCCAAGTGACTTGCTGGAGGTCACACAGCAAACCTATGCCAGAGCAGAGAATTCAGCTTGTTTCTTCAGGCGTGTGTCCTGATTATTCTCCTTTATATCCTGCATTGTCACTCACAGGATCAGTTAGCAGTCAGATTGACTCAGTTATGAGTATCAACACTTTCTTTGTTGTTTTTAACTCATCCTTTTTCTTTTCTCAGATATTTTTAGTCACAGTAACTTGTCAGCTATTTAGAAACATCAGAAAGAATATTATTTGGCCAGATGAACTGTGAATTCTTTTGAGCATTTATGATGTGCAAGAATTATCTGATCCCTGCCTGTGACAGTCAACAGAATTACTTCCACTAAGATCTGGATGGGTTCTACATATTGTAATCACTAGGATATCAACATTTGGGCTTTAAACTGCTTGTTTATTGTTCATTGTTATGTATATGGTAATATGCTATAACACAGTGTATATTAAAGTCTGAAGTACTATGCTATTTACTGCCCATTTAACAAAACTTATTGATAATCTGAGTATCAGTTTCCCGAGTCTCTGGAACAACTTGTTCAGAGTGTTGCAATCAGTACTGTATAGTATACTCCACTTTGAAAGAGAAGGAACCCTTCATCAGACTAAGTCAAGAAAAAATATTTACTAAACATTCCTGATACTTCTTCCAGCCTTCATCTTTCCTTCCAGTCCTTCTTCATTTTGACATTGCAATTTAATCTCAAAAAATTTCACTGAGTCTCATAAATACTGGACTCTTAGCAAGTCTTTTCCAGGAAGGTTTGTAAATGAACATCTTTCTTACTGAATAGCTCTTACCATTAATTTAATCAAATGACTTCAATGGTTTAGTGCAGTAAGCTTTAAAGCCTAAAACATTATGGAATATCTTGAGGAAAACTGAGTAAGGTGTGGTATTACAAGTGTATGTGATAGCATTGTTAATGATATTTTGTCTAAAACTTCCCATTTCAGTAATCCATTTTCTGATGCTTATAAATTTGGTAACTTCTTTGTATTTAGTTGAAAAAAAATCAATTTGAAGTGCCTGCCACAGAGAGAACTAATAAAACAAATATGTCGATTCAGAGGTGAATGGTGTGCTTGGAACATAACCTGAATTCCAAACTTGTAAATTTTTTCTGCCATGAGGAAGAATCTAAGGAACAGAGTAATGAAGTCTCTTATCCCACTCTGAAGTTTATGTGCATTAAGAATGACATATTCCTGTTACCTTGATGTCTGTGATGATTTAAGAGGTTTTAATCTTATTATTGATGTAATTCAGTCTCAGAAGACCAAAAAAAAAATAATAATAAAAAATGAAGGGGATTTTTTTCAGTAATCTTAATTTTGCAATATACAGAGTACTTCAGAAAATTAATACCAAGAATCTAAATTTTAGCTCCGAAGTATAATTCTGAAATATAAAGATAAGCTAACTTCACTCTAGCAAACAATGCATTTAAAAATCAGTATGTAGCTGAAGCCAGCATTTACATCTTTGCTTAGTCTTCTCCTTTACAAGCTGAAAAAGCCCATTTCTCTCAGCCTCTCCTCCTATGTCATGTGCTCTGGACCACTAACTATTTTGGGGTACCTCTGCTGGAACTGCTCTGGTAAAACAATGCCTTTCTAGTGCTGGATACCACAGAACTGGATGTACTACTTACAAGAGAAGAAGAATCATTTCCCTCAGCTTGCTGACTGCACATCCGCTAATACAGCCCAGGATGCAATTGGCCTTCACTGCTGGGAGAGCACACTGCTGCTGACTCATGTTCTATTTGTTTTCTGGCAGGTGCCCTAGGTACTTACTGTAAATGTGCTTTCTTTTCATACTGCTGTATGGGGTTATTTCATCCCAGATATCTTTAGGGAATTAATTCCCTGTCAGCCCATTTCTTCAGCTTGTCAAAGTCCCTCTGAATAGCAGCTTTGTCCTCCAGAATACTGACTGTTCTCCCTACAGGTTGCTTTCATTTGCCGAGCTGCTAAAGGTGCAGTTCATCCCATTAATCATATCTTTAACGGAATTGCCTCCAGTCTTGATCCTTGAAGGGTGACATAATTAACCAGACACCACCTCAGATTTATTCTGCTGATCACAATAATTTTAGCCAATTTTTCTCCCTAGTCTTCTTACCTTGTCCAGGTATCATCACTTTGGTTAGAAGGATATTATGGGAGACCATTCTAAAGACCTTGTTAAGGTACTTAGTGCTCATTATGCCTTCAACTCCTACTAAGCCAATCATCTCATCATAGAAGGTAATAAAGCATGGTGAAATGTAATTTGCCCTTGGCCAAGCCAAGCTGGTGGTTCCCAGTGACTTCATGTTCTTCATGTACTTGGAAAGAGTTTCCAGGAGTTGTCTTCTAAAATTCTAACAGTGTAAGGGGAGGCTGACTACCTTGTAGTTGTTCCCCATACCCTTCATGTCCTTTTTAGAGATGGGTGTGACATTTGTTTGTCTTCAGTTGTCAGGAGTCTTCCCCAAACACCATAACATTTTGAAGATGGTAGAAGGTGGCTGCTCAGTGATTTCTGCCAGGTCCGTATGGATCCAAAGACTTCTGAGTGTCCAACTTGTTGAAGCACTCAAGCTTCGGTACACACTATACTGTGGGTTATTATGTCCTCCCTCAAGATCCTCCTACTAGGCTCAAGGACCTGAAGACAAACACTGCCTGTAAATACAGAGTACTTTACTATTATCATATCCTTTATCTCTAGGTCCCCCTCCCTACTGAGCAATGGGTCCACAATTTTCTTATATCTTAATTTTGATGCCCATCTACTTACAAGAAGCCTTCCTTGTCACAGTGTTTCTCTTCCTCCTGGGTATCTCATTGCTATTTCCACCTTCTATATGCTTCTTTTTTTTGTGTTTGAGACCAGTTGACCACTATCCATACTAGCCTTCTGCCACACTCAACATTCTGCACATCACAATGGATAGTTCTTGCATTCTGAAGAGGTTGTCCTAGCAAATCAGCCAGCTTTTTGAGGCCACTTTACTCTTTATCATAGTCTCACAAATGATCCTGCCAAGCAGATACCTCAGCAATCACTTGCTTATTTTAGGATTTTAGAGTCCACAGTCTCATGGTCATTGCAGATGAGACCCTTGATCTTTGGATTTGCAACCAATTCCTCCTTTTTTTTTTTTTTTTTTTTTTTGTGAATAACAGAACCAGCAGATCATCTTCTCTAGCTGGACTGTTGATCACCTGCTGTTCAATCAATATTGTCAACACACTCCAGAAATCTCCTGGGTTGCTAGAGCAAGCCATATTGCCCTTCTATCAGATGTCAGGTGGTTTCCCTGAGTGCAGGGATCAGCAATCATGAGGTTTCCTCCTTCAGTTGCCTAAACAAGACTTTGTCTCTGGTAGGTATGTACCATGGCATCACCTGCATTGGTTCATCTTCTGATCCTTGCTCATAAAATCTCAACTGGATCATCAGCCCTTCAAAGGCAAATCTCTGTGAATTCTTCCTGACATAGCAAGTCAAATTAGCAAGGGAGTGTCTCCCTCAGAGAGCTACATTTTCAGAAATACAAGAATATTTTGGTCAGTGAGAATTAGCTTCTGCCGGGGTACAAATACTTCTGTTCAGTCTACCCGGCATGGTTCTTCACTAGTCTAGCGCAATAAATTGCATGTAAATCTAGTAAACACCATTCATGTTTCACTAGTTCATTACACTTAAAGTAATTAATTATGCACATCCCTTATTTTAAAAGGATATGAAGGATGGGATTATCTGGGTAAATGCAGCCATGAAAAAGTTCAGCAAGTATTCTAGTGCATGCGGACAGTAAGGTAATCCTGCAGAATAATTCATTCTAGAATTGAATGACATCTTCTAGAAGTATCTTTATTTTTATGGTTTGAGTAGGAGCCTAGTTGCACTAGTTTATAGTTCCCACAACCTGAAGTAGTTAACATGAGATTAATGGGATTCCACTTTAGTATTACATAATCTGGAATTCAGGAGGCCCCAAATAAAATCACATGTGGAATCTGAATTTGTTCCTAATGTGGCTGTGTTATAAAATGATTTTCAGTTATGCACTCACATACTGGTTTTCCTCAGTAGGCTAAAATCCAAATTCCATGAAAATGTTCTGTGGTCTGTATTCAAATATTACTTTAGGATGAATAGAAACAGCTCCTATTGTCACAATTTGTCATGCTCAAGTAGAGAAGAGTGTGCTTTAGTATGTAAGAGAATGCTACACAATACCTACCAAGACCTGTCATCAACATTCACAACAAAATGTACATACTGGCTGCTCAAATCTCCAGCAAGCACACAGGTAATTAGATAATAGACATATATGTGTTTGCAAGAAGATGATGTATAAAATTGGCAATACTGTTGCACATGCTGCTGGTGCTTAACAAGAATAAGTATAAAAATATCACTATTTATATAATACTTAATGTAAAGGAATAAGAAAAAGTAGAGGACAAAAGTTGTAGGATGGAAAGTTTTTGTTGTTTTTTTTTTTTAAGTTTAAAGATCAGAAAATGCAAACCAGTATTTGTTTGCCAGTTTGTGTAATTCCCATGGGTAGACACTAGAGGCCACAGGGAGTTTAAGAATAATACAGGACGTAGAAAAATAGTAAGACCTACAGAATGCCATAACACACACACCTTACATATAGTCCACACTTAAAAACATACTTAATCTGAAAGTTATAGCCATGTAGCAGTGCACTGTCAGAGAAGGTGATGTTCAGAGGCAGTGTGCTTCAAAGGAATGGCATGGGAAACAACTCACAATAGCTGTATTAAAGCTCAACGGATAATGAGTGGACCCATTGCAGCTAATTTAGAAATTATATTACAAAACCTGGGAGATGTTCCTAAATGTATTATTAGTGTGAAAGGGCAGGGGAAAATCGTAACTTCATATATTCCCTATACAGATCAATACAGAGAGGACTGCAAACTGGTTATACAGTGACTTTCATGTAGCCTAAAGCCTATACTTATATATTGTAAAGGTATAAAAGCTATGCTTATGTACTGTATATACTACTTATAACCATACTGCTCATCTCCTGAGGGACCAGATTCTGCAGTTGCCATAGGACATTTGTCACTTGCGTTTGCTACTTATCCAAAGCTAATTTAATCAATGGCATTGGTTCCGCAACTGTCACGTGTATGTTCTGAATGTGAAGCTCCCGTAACATTATAGACAAATATACTCCAGTGCAAACTTCATGAGGAACAGTTTCAGATACATTAAATATTGGTTTGGACTAGAACAGATGGGATAATTTCAGGTATGAACTCCAGGAATTCGAGGATCCAAACTCAAAAGAACAGGACAGATAAAAGAGATAATTTGTCTAGGATGAAAAGTTCTTTTTAATGGAAAAGGGAAACTGCTTTTCCATAGAAGGATTCTAGTAGTTAGGACACTATTATCCATCAACAAAAAAAACCCAAACAAACAAAGAAAGAAACACCTACTATGAAAATGTAGAAGAAAAAGTAAGGTGTGAATGGCTTTCTAGAGTGAGTCAGAGTTGCTAGCTCTTAATAATCACTATATATAATCACTAACCAAGCTCTAGTTCTTCATTCTTAAAAAAAATATTTAGAATTCTAAAAAGAGTACTGTAAATAATATACTTTTTGCTTCGACAGATGTAGTGACATTAACATATGATCCCAGTGATCTAATGATATTTCAAAATGAAAGGTGACCTTTCTTTCCTTAAAGAACATTGTTAAGCCTCAATTATGCTAAATACACATGCAGACAGTCCTGTATAGGGCTTTGATCACAGAACATATGGAATTTATCCCTTATGACAAAAAGGTGATTAGAATGATCTGTATAATTCATATTTTGTAAAACAAAGCTTCTCAGCTACATTCCCATCATGTATTTTCCCTTGGAAATAATACACATTTATATTTCAATTTTAGCCACAGTGAACTATTTTTAGGTAAAAAAAATATATATAGATATTGAATACTGACTTAAATAAAGAGTTTTCAAAGATAAAAGATCAATGTTTAATTCTGGATCAACTGGATAAAACATTTCAATTCTTTGAAAATATTTTTTTTTCTCTTCAAATTGCTGGAGTTTGGGGCTTCTTCAATGGTCTTTTAAAATACTATATGCAAATAAAAATCAGTGTTCTCATGCATGAGCAGTTTCAAAATACTGATCTACTGGAAAGTAACTATAAAATTTGCTTACAGCAAGTGTTGTCCTTTATATAAACACATTTTACTCTTTGGCTTTATTTTAATTAAGGATTTTAATAGTCTTAGAATGTGTAATTCCTAAGGTTTGTTAAATGCGAGATAATACTTTATTTCTTAAGGTTATAGATTCTCCTGTGAGAACAATGGCTTTCATTAAAAGTTAATGTGGAGTCCTCCTGCCTGAAAAGATTTCAGTAGAACATGCAGGCTTAAAAAAAAAAAAAAAAAGACTGGGAGAAAGGTAAGCCACAGGCTGAATTTTTAATTTTTTTGGTGAAAATTAATAAAATCTTGCATGGACACTTGGCTTGGCTGGAGTTGGCAATATTGCGTGTCTTGGTTTTTTGGTATAGCTGCAGCTGGTTTAAATTCATGTTACACTTTGGGTTCCCAACTGCATCTGAATGTTTTGCACAGCCCAATTCATCATTGCAACATGCAACAGGGCACCTATTGTCTGTGAACTGTAAATTCAAATCTAGCAAATGAATCATAGAATTATAGAATCATAAAATCATTAAGGATGGAAGATCATCAAGTTCCAACCCCCCTGCCATGAGCAGAGAACCCTACCACTAGATCAGGTTGCACAAAACCTCATCCAACCTGGCCTTAAAAACCTCCAGGGATGGGGCATGAACAACCTCCCTGGGCAAACCATTCCAGTTCCTCACCACCCTTATAGTGAAGAATTTCTTCCTAATATCTAGCCTAAGTTTCTTCTCTCTCACTTTAAAACCATTACTCCTTGTCCTATCACTATCTTCTCTGGTGAAAGGCCCTTCCCCAGCTATGCTGTAGCCCCTCTCAACTACTGGAAGGCTGCTGTAAGGTCTCCCTGGCGCCTTCTCTTCTCTAGGCTGAACAGCCCCAACTGTCTCAGCCTGTCTTCACAGCAGAGGTGCTCCAGGCATTTGACCATATTGGTGGCCCTTCTCTGGATGCTCTGCAACAGGTCTGTATCTTTCTTGTGCTGAGGGCACCAGAGCTGTACACAATATTCCAGGTGTGGTCTCACCAGAGCAGAGTAGAGGGGCAGAATCACCTCCCTGGCCCTGCTGACCACACTTCTTCTGATGCAGCCCAGGGTGCAGTTGCTCTCCAGGCTGCAGCACACACTGGTGGTTCATGTTGAGCTTCTCACCTACTGCCACTCCCAAGTCCTTCTCCTCAGGACTGCTCTCCAGCCATTCTTCCCCCAGCCTGTATTTGTGCCTGGTGTTGCACTGCCCCAGGTGCAGGACCCTGCACTTGGCCTTGTTGAACTTTATGAGGTTGGCACTGGCTCACCTCTCCAGCCAGAGTCAAGGTCCCTCTGGATGGCATCCCTTTCTTCCCTCTTGGGTGTCAACCACACCACACAGCTTGGCACCATCAGCAAACTTGCTGAGGATACACTTAATCTCACTGTCCATGAAAATGAAGGCTGTGAGAGAGATCAGTGGTAATATGCACCCCTTTGTGTGTAGACACTATATTGGGACTATCATACAGAATGCATAATTCTATCTAAATTCAATTCCATTCCAGTGTGTCCAGAGATCACAAAGCGTGAGGGAAGCTTAAAGGGCCTCTCAAGGTAGGCAAAGGGCATGACAGCTTTGGAGGAACTGTCTGCTAAATTCAGATATTTATGATACCCTTGGCAAGTACAGGGAACATGAGAAATTCCCACCTTTCCCCTTTTTCTGCAGTGTAGGATAAAGAATACAGCGTCTCAAATGGCTGGGAGGTGCAATCTCCAGCCTCATTTTCCTCAGGTCTCATTTTCCTAAGAAATACTGCTGAAGAGTTGACTGTTGGCACACTTCCTAAATCTGCCGCCCTGTAACTCTGCATGACATGATCTCCACACTTATTACACTAGCTTATGACTGTAGGTAAATAGCTTGAAATACTAATAATATTGGCCTTTACTTAGGAACAAAGTTGTGTTGGTTTTTTTTATTATTATTACCTTTGACAGACAGCTGTGTACAGTAATAATTTTCAAATCCTCAATGTAACCCCAGTAAGTTCAATCATCTGTGGAAAATCACACTAGCTAAAGATCTGATCCATATGATAGAAAGCAGTTATGTGTTACAGAAACTAAACTAAAAATAACAGGTAGTCCAGTATTTTAAAAGCAAATAGCAGAGTCACTGGTGCTCTTTCCAAAGTGCTGTCTCATGTCACTGCTAAAGATCACAGATTTCTTAGTGATTCTTGATTCTGTGCACTAGCTCAAAACCTACAAGCAGGATTTTTTATATTTTTTTCCTAAGCAGTCTTATGTTTGGCAGAAATAATAAATACAAATGAAAAATCTAAGAGCAAATACATTTAGAACACTGGCCTGGCTCTGCAAACATGAAGGGGAAAAAGGCCACTGGACTATTTCTCCATATTTATTTATAGCCATTTCAATTTCCTCCCCCTCAAAGACATATTGATTTTAAGTGCATTGCACACATTTTATTGTGTCCTGCTTAGCTGTAAAAGCCACAGACAAATTGTTCGAGAAAGGCCAGGTTCTTCTTTACATCACACCAGTTCTCATGTGTCTAACTCCACCACGTTAGTGGTGTTCCTCAAGATGAATAACAGTATGAGCAAGAACAGAGCCTGAAACACTACACTTCGTCCAGCTCTTTAGCCAGAAATGTCTAAAGAATTTAAGGTATATATATTCCCTTTGCTGCCTTCATAACAATAGATGAATATTTGTTGATGTGTCAAAATGGTATGACAACTCATTTAGACTGCATTTTCTATAAAATATATTATGTAATATACTGAATGGGTTATGCATAGATAGCATAAACTATTGTGAGGATTATTAGCAGTTATTAGAAATGTTAATAGAAAGGAAAAGGCTAGGCTAAAACAGTTATTTGAGATGACCTTTAGCTGGATCTTGATTTAGAAATAAAATGTTGAAATTGGGTTCGGAGTGCTGTACTTAAGACAACAGACACATACTCAGAAATTCTTGATTCATTTTTCTTCTCTGCTATTCATATATTTGGTGATTGTAGTAAGATTTTTTATCTATTATTGTTCCAAATCCCCCTCTGTAAAACACAATAAGAACACTTTTTTTCTTCATCTGTCTGACTCACTTGTTTTAAATTTTATGCCTTTCAGATACAGGTCCTGCTTTTTAACTGTATATTTGTTTTGTGGTCTTTGTTGGGAGTAACTGGGCACTACTGTAAGAAATAATAGTTCCACTGTTACTAGTTAAGTTGCTTGAGTCAGGTTCTCCAAAGTCAAAGTTCACATGCTAGAATCACAATAAAGTCCTTTATAAAATAAATTCAAGTGAAGCTGCTTAAAATCCAGCCATCAGCAGGCTATGTCTGCTCCTATTAGCAACAACCAGTGCTTCTGCCCTCTATCAGTGAGAAAGGTGTTCAGCTCTTTTGTTGAAGCCAGTTAAATCCAGACAAGGGCCAGACAGCTTCATCCACAGATTTGCACAAAGCTTATACCATCAATAGTAAATCCAGTCTAAAAAGACACAAGTTTGGATAGCATTTCTCTTTATATTACCAAGGTATTTTTACTAAATGCATTACAGTACTGTATTGTTAGGGAAAATGTCTGTAGGCATTTCATTAGTATCTGGCAGAGAAAAACAAGAAGTTTATGAAAGTATAGAAAATAAAAATCTTCTAAAGTATGTACTGTCAGTGATAGTGCAGTGGAGAAAATTTTGAGATTGATTTTATTTCCTGGTTGGAATCTCTAGTATTTTTAACTATTTGCTTTTACTTGGAAATGCAAAAGTTCCTTTTAAATAACTTTTGCAATAAAGAGATTATTGATTGCAATATCCCTGTGCTTACAGAGGATTCTGGTGGGTGAGATCATTTGAATGTTACACTAACTTACTTGGGGGAGGTAAAATCCAGATTGGTTTCTTATTGGATTTAGCCCTAAACAAGCCCGATTCAACAGGACACATTTTTGCATTTTGTGATTCAAAAAGAGTTACTCTACAAGATATCAAATGATGCATAATCACTCAGTCTTTTTATGAATTCTGACATCCAGTAAAGGCAAGGGAGTGGGACTTTCAAGGTTAAATCTCAGTCTTTGCCTTTTCATAGTTTAAGTCAGACTTCTGACCTTATCTTTCATAGACTTTATGAATATTCTTGACAAGTTCACCTCAAAGGCTGCAGAACTGGGTCAACTAAGCTGTCCAAAATACAAATATTTAAGTTCATTGAAACTAATTAGGTTTACAGAATTTTTCTAGGCAACTCCTGAGTCACAAGAACTCCTCTGGACATGTGAACACTGAAAAACTGGAAAATACTTTCTATTATGTATCAGCTAACCCCATGAGAATGATTCCATTAATAGTGGACAGATTATACTCAAATCAGAAAAACTCTGAACCCATCTTTCAATTTTTTGGGGCTTTTTTGCCTAGTTCTTAGAACTATTTTTTTTTTCTCCATAGCCAGGGAAATACATGATCTCAGAAAGACCCTAACACCAACAATTTTCAGTTTTCCTCTTGTTCTCCTGCTTCATGAAGGAAATGGAAACCTGCAGCTCAACACTGTCAGTGTAGAGGCAGAAATCACTTAACACTTCTTTTTTGCTTCCTACTTATCTCATCCAAGGGGAAGGTAAAGCAAACACTCAAGATGTCACTAAGACACATAAGAACTGTAATGCTGTTGAAATTTTACTGTTAGTATCTGATTATTTCTATAATCTCAAGTCTAAGATTTGTATAGTTAATGGGATGCTATAAACTTACATACTTTTTGCCTCCTTTACTTGAGTGTGCCAAGTAGCACGTCAGGACAAGTATTTCCCAAAGCAAATGTGTATTAGAATTCTATTTCCTAGCTCTGTAGTATCAGGTTCTTTACTGTAACTCATGGCATGACCATTTTGGTTTTTTTTGTTGTGGTTTTTGTTTGTTTCTTTGTTTTAAATTTTATTACTTAAGAAATTGAGACATCAAGTTTTAAATTTTACACCTAAAAACTTTGTCTTTTGACATTCAAATGCACCTAAGTATGCTGTTTCACAGAATAACTAAAAGTATTTAATCCCCAAACTTTTACTTCATGCAAAATGGAAAAAAAAAAATATCTGTGAAAACTGTATGAAGCAGAGCTTCTAAATGTGAAAAAAGTAATCAGTCAGCAACTAACTCAACAGGATAGTTTATTGAGCTGTGCTGGGTGGCCAGCCCAGCTAAGCACTCAGTAAGTCATCTACAAAGACCAGCCTTGCAGACAGACTCTAAACACACATAAACCCAAAAGTTTCTCTGCACATCTTGATGATTTTGAACTGTAGTTCAGGGAGTGTAAACGACTTCTTTAAGATCACATGCAGAGTCTTAAGCCATGGTTGCACATTATGCAAGAGCCTTTGCAGATGGCAAAGCACAGCAAGCAACATGACAGCAAGAGCAAACAGGTTTGAACAAGGAGTGAAGAAGCAAAAGAGATTCGGGCCATTGCTACTAAGAAATTGTTCCCTAATCTATAAGTTAATGACAATGAAAGGAATTATAACATAAATCTAATGATTCTGAATTTGTACTTAATCCACTTGGCCATGATTGTAGGGCAGTACAGTACATGAGAAGGTGTGTTTGTAACAGCAGAGAAATTTGCCTATGACACAAAAATGAGGTACTGGCCTGTTTCATGGTATTAATGAAAAAAGTTTTAATGTGGTTTCTCATGAGTTTTAACCTGTTCAAATAACATCACATAATAATTTAACATATCTTGTAATTGTCTTCAATAATTATAAACTAGCCTTAAGGGCAGCTGACTAACAGCAGCTCCCAAAGATTTTCTTGCCTCAGCAGCTATGGAAACAAATTCAAATTCTAGGATGAGAAGGTCAACTCTACAGAAATAGATGAGGCCACATTCAGGCCAGGCTTTGTGCTTAACAGAGAAACATATATATATTTTCTTTCTCAGAAACAGCTTAGCCATTAAACCAGCAAGTTTCTGTTACTTCTGAATGTCTAATGAATAATAGGCTGCATTTCCCCCAGTGAGTACAAGTTCTAATAACCCTCTGCACTTCAGTCTTTGTAAAACACATCTGAAATGAGGTATGCATGGATGTTGCTCTTGATCCTTCTGCCACAGTCCTGGACTCTGTTCACCATCAGGAGTCAACAATGAACTTCCTTACCTTTTAGGAGTTCAAGCTGAAAAATTGTGCTTACCTAAACCCAGAAAAGATAAGGACATAAATAGCTGAAGGAAGAATCACAGCCGTCATTTACTTTTGTTTTCAGTAAGGCTACATATTTTAAATGGAGTAGAAACAAGTAAAAATTCAGAAAATTATGCAGTTGCATGGAGAAAATTCCTGAGAAGTAAAACTGAAAACAAAATCATTAAAACATCTGCCATCAACTTGCCCTTCCTAAACTACTTTTCTGTATTCCTCCACAAATTTATTTCCAATTGATTTAGGAGTTCAGAACAAATACAAGACTGATTTCTTGATGTCCAAGAGGATGCTTATAGCTTTAGTATATAATTTTATTCACATTTTTCAAGGAGTTAATGACAGCATACCATCTTTCATTCTTAGTGCATTTTCTATCCTTTTATAATGGTGCTGCGTGAACCTTTTCATATCTACACTTGCACTAGCTTTATGAGGATTAATTATCATTCAAATAGTTTTGGTTGTAAAGAACTAGAACTAGAAAATGCAAATTATTTGTGAAAAAATACTATATCCAAACCAGTTAAAAACACTTACTATAATATGCCCACGGACAGATGTGTCATGAGACATGTTTCATAATGGCTCAGCATATCATTTAATATTTGACAATGATAACACTTTTAAGTACAGGAACAGATCAAACAACAACCAGGCTTACAGCATCAGCTGATTGCCCTGAGGTTAACAAATAACATGAGAATCCAAACTTCAAACAATGAATCTACCTTTAACTAAAGTTTCAGAAAAAAAGAAACAAGCAATGACAATATAGAAAACCAAAGCTGTGGTTTTGAAAAAATAATTACATTTTTCTAGCTTTCTTTTGTGCAACTCTATCTTGTGAGGTGCATCCATCTCCATAACCAAAACTCAGATGGCTGTTTGTCACTAAGCCTGACCATAATTCACCAGCTAGGTCTTGTCCATTGAGGGGCTCAACCCAGCTGGTGTCCTCAGGGCTCACTGACCATGTGGGGCTCCAGCCAAATGAATTAGTGGGTGCAACTGCACACTCACCCAGCATTTGGAGTGCCCCTGCTTGCTTGCAAATGGAATACTGTGGAGACAAGACCAAGGAGTGGAGCTCTGCAGAATGGGAGAGAGAAAAGCAGTGGGGTCATGGGTTTGTTTTGTGCCAAATAAGCAACTTTCTCCTTTTTCCACTTTGCTCTTACCATAACAGAG
>NW_009952366.1:2520183-2536868 GCF_000747805.2 Chaetura pelagica | reverse complement strand
GATAGTCAATCTCATTTTCAGCTCAAGTTTGGACACCTTCAATGGCTAATTTCCTGTTTCCTCACTATGAGAGAGAGGAAGAGAAAAGCAGCAAAACATGCAGGGGGTGGAAGCTAGGGCAGGTATCCTGGGAGGATTACAGAGAGGTTGTCGAGCATCTAGGGATCGGGTTAGGACAGCCAAATCCCTGCTAGAATTTAATCTTGCCAGGGATGTTAAGAACAATAAGCAAAGCTTCTTTAGGTATGTTGGGGAGAAAAGGACATCCAAGGAGAACGTAGGCCCTCTCCTGAAGGAAAAGGGCAAGGTAGCAAAATGGGATATTGAAAAGGCTGAAGTCCTCCATATCTTTGCTTCAGTCTTCCCTGGCAAGTGTTCCAATCTCTACGCAAACACCACAGAAGGTGAAAGCAGGGACTGGGAGAATTAATTACCCCCCACAGTAGGTGTAGAGCAGGTTCATGACCATCTAAAGAGCCTGAAGGTGAATACATCTATGGGACCTGATGGGATTCATCCACGGGTCCTGAGAGAGCTGGAGGACGCAATTGCTAAGGCTCTGTCCGTCATATTTGAGAGGTCATGGCAGTTTGGTGAGGTTCCCACTGATTGGAGAAAAGAGGGCGGCAGATTTAGGAAGTGTGCCAACAGTCAACTCTTCAGCAGTATTTCTTAGGAAAATGAGACCTGAGGAAAATGAGGCTGGAGATTGCACCTCCCAGCCATTTGAGACGTTGTATTCTTTATCCTACACTGCAGAAAAAGGGGAAAGGTGGGAATTTCTCATGTTCCCTGTACTTGCCAAGGGTATCATAAATATCTGAATTTAGCAGACAGTTCCTCCAAAGCTGTCATGCCCTTTGCCTACCTTGAGAGGCCCTTTAAGCTTCCCTCACGCTTTGTGATCTCTGGACACACTGGAATGGAATTGAATTTAGATAGAATTATGCATTCTGTATGATAGTCCCAATATAGTGTCTACACACAAAGGGGTGCATATTACCACTGATCTCTCTCACAGCCTTCATTTTCATGGACAGTGAGATTAAGTGTATCCTCAGCAAGTTTGCTGATGGTGCCAAGCTGTGTGGTGTGGTTGACACCCAAGAGGGAAGGAAGGGATGCCATCCAGAGGGACCTTGACTCTGGCTGGAGAGGTGAGCCAGTGCCAACCTCATAAAGTTCAACAATGCCAAGTGCAGGGTCCTGCACCTGGGGCAGTGCAACACCAGGCACAATTACAGGCTGGGGGAAGAATGGCTGGAGAGCAGTCCTGAGGAGAAGGACTTGGGAGTGGCAGTAGGTGAGAAGCTCAACATGAACCACCAGTGTGTGCTGGAGCCTGGAGAGCAACTGCACCCTGGGCTGCATCAGAAGAAGTGTGGTCAGCAGGGCCAGGGAGGTGATTCTGCCCCTCTACTCTGCTCTGGTGAGACCACACCTGGAATATTGTGTACAGCTCTGGTGCCCTCAGCACAAGAAAGATACAGACCTGTTGCAGAGCATCCAGAGAAGGGCCACCAATAGCAGCCTTCCAGTAGCTGAGAGGGGCTACAGCATAGCTGGGGAAGGGCCTTTCATCAGAGAAGATATTAGGAAGAAATTCTTCACTATAAGAGTGGTGAGGAACTGGAATGGTTTGCCCAGGGAGGTTGTTCATGCCCCATCCCTGGAGGTTTTTAAGGCCAGGTTGGATGAGGTTTTGTGCAACCTGATCTAGTGGTAGGGTTCCCTGCTCATGGCAGAGGGGTTGGAACTTGATCTTTAAGGTCTCTTCCAACCTCAATTATTCTATAAAAGTTTTCTATGTAACAGAGGTGGTGAGGACTTCTGGAATAAGATGCAGCAGTAGGTAGAAGTAAGTAGGTTTAACAGCCAGTAAACAACTAGCTCACTTCTGGGGGAGTGTCCCAGTCACTGGATGAGAGAGTTTTCCATTGTCACCTGTTTGTGCTCCACTGAATCTGCCATTATTTTCTTTCAGAGCTTTGCTATTCCAAAGGCAGGGGAGAAGTTTGCCCTCTTGCACACTGTCTTGGGAAGCTTAATGAGTTTTGGGCAGGGCCCCAGACGCAGATGGAGGATTGGTGGGTTATAAGACAACCCTCAGGCAAGTGGGTGTAAGTGCTCTAACCACTGAATTATCACGATGTACAGCTGGGTTTTATACGGAAGGAACAGTATCTGTTGCATCTTTGAAAGAAGGACAAAGGTAACTACATTTAGGATTCAGGAGCTCTTTCTCCCACAAGGAAGAAAGTGTATTCAGGTAGTGGTAAATAAGGCAAAAATGTAGCCACTCAGCCTCCTAACTTTGGCCATTTCACTTTGCTGCTTGGTGTTTTTGAGTCTTAACTGTGAGGGGTTCTGAAATGTCTCCTGGCACTGAGCAGAGAACCTGCACCTGTTTCTCGATCGGGGCTGACTCATTCTTCACTCATGTCAGACAAGCTTGAAAATAACACACATTATAAGAACTAGCCTCAGACACAGTGTCTTTACCATGAAAGGACCAGTATTGTAAGAGACCAAAATAGATTCCTTATAGACACTGTAATGATAATTAATGCTTCAGATTGTTTTCCACATGCAGTTCTAATTTTGCTTCAAGTAATTTTCATGTGCTTGACAAGATCTTTTTCACACTTATCACAGAGAGAAGGAAAAAATTCAGAAACCCAAAGTACAGTTCTCACTATGTTTAAAGTTAAGTAAATAGGTAAATGTTTTCTGAGTATGAAAATCTTCAATTTGACCATGATGATAACAGGAGGTTCTGGCAGAGTGCATAGTTTCTGGAGTTAAAACTTGAGCCGTAGAAAAGTAGTAGTAGTAGTAAAAAGTAGTAAAGCTTTCTTTGACTTCAGCACACTTTAGCTTTCATCACACATCTTTTAATACCCAATACTTAACCTTAATCACATCATCCCTCCCTGCATGTGTGAGAATAAAACATGTATTTACACCAGAGAATTTAGTTTACAATTTTATTTTTAAACTATAGAAAAGATTTAACATCCACAAAGTTATGCAGGCCAAAAACTAGCTAGCATTACAGGTTTTTTGGTTTTGTCTGTATTCATATGTGTCATATTAAATCATTCCATTAAGGATAATCTCTTGGATTTCTTTTCTCTCCAGCCAATGAATATTATAGCACAGTGGTTCTCTTTATAGAAGTGATGCTGTTGCCATGCTATAAATCTCCTGTAAGGATGATCTAAAGCTTATAACGACTTCCGCTCCAGAGAAAAACCTTACAACCGAATTAGTGAGGAAGTTACTTGTCCTAGGCTGCAAAGCCTGGCAGTGGAGTAAGTAATAAAATTATACCTATGTAGTCCTTACTGCTCAGCTATCACATGTATGCATGCAGTTTATTTTTTTCTGACAAATAACACTAAGCCAGAACTATTCAAATCTGTTCACGCAGTTTTCTTTAAGGAGCTTTCTCTGTTTTTCAGAAATAAATGCAATGAAGTAACTGTTCAGTTCCTCCTGACATAGGTTGGATTTCTGTATTTCAGCTTTCTGTATCACTTTAAAGTTACATCAACAAATTTTAGCTTTATCCCGCATTCCCATTTTTGTCTGTAGTGTATGTCTGAGAAAGAGCTATTATTTACTTAGCAAGTATAGTATAGACTCATACAATTTCTGAGGCAGGAGCTGTTCTTGTAAAGACAAGAAGGCAGGAATCTTCAATAGTTTGAAGCAGAATCTCCTACTAAACTGTTTTCCCTGTCGACGCTCAGGATTTTAAGAA
The DNA here is from genome assembly GCF_000747805.2 of Chaetura pelagica. Classification (NCBI taxonomy): domain Eukaryota; kingdom Metazoa; phylum Chordata; class Aves; order Apodiformes; family Apodidae; genus Chaetura; species Chaetura pelagica. The sequence continues at coordinate 2,533,102 of NW_009952366.1, read as the reverse complement.
ATCTGTACTCCCTTGAGATCAGGAAAAGTTCAGTGTCATGTTGGCCTTGCAAGGCAACACGTACAATGCAGAGTCCCAGAGATAATGGTAGCAGTATACCTGCCTCTCCCTTCTTCTGCTGATGCAGCTGGTCAGGAAGTGAGTGGGTGGCAAAGGAGGTTAATTTTACTGTCTCCAAGCACATGAGAATAATGAGTAAGGCCTGGAAATACCATTTGTCTGACTTGAAGCTCACAGGATTAATAATGACCAAATGAAAGAAGCAGCTTTCATTTATTGTTATTTTTTTATTACTGAGCTTCCAAACTACACACAGGTTATATATTCAGGCTTTTTTCCTCATATGGCAGAATTACAGCAGTGGACTATTATAAAGCAAAGCTTAAATTCTCAGCTAATAATGTTGGAGCAAGAAATTAAAAAAATAACAACTATCATGAACTTTGCAACAGGGCAATGGGACCTGACAATATGAAGAGGACAGAGCAACAGGCTGCTAACAAAGCTAAAATTTCAAGCAAAGGGGACAAATTCTCACCTCTATATTATGCTACTATCTCTCAGAAAAAAAGGGAAAAGTGAAAAGCCATGCTTATCACTCTCAGAGGAAATTCTGCAAGATCAGAAGAGAAATCTCAGCTTTCATAACAGGTTGCTCTTACAGGCTAGTTCCTAGATGCCCACTCCTGTCCTTTGCCATGAAGTCTTACACGCATGGCTACAGCAGCAGAAAACAGGTCAGACATTATCACCTCCAAGCTGGAGTTACTGAAGCATCAATAGATCTACCAAGATCTTCTGCACCTGCCTCTCATTGTAGCAGACATAGCAGTGAACAAGGTGTGCAGTCTGGGACCAGCACACTTCCTGAGGTGTGCTGAATGAGGTGGGTGCCCTGGTGACAGAGGATATAAAGAAGGCAGAGGTACTGAATTCCTTCTTTGCCTCTGTCATTACTGTTGCAGACTCTTCTCAGGAGCCCCAGATCCCAAAAGCCACAGAAGAAGTCAGGACGAAGGCAGAATTTGTTTTGGTAGATGAGGACTGGGTTAGGGATCAGCTAAGCAGTCTGGACATCCATAAATCCATGGGTCCGGACGGAATACACACGCAGGTGCTGAGGGAGCTGGCGGAGGTCATTGCTAGGCCACTCTCCATCATCTTTGGTAAGTCGTGGGCAATGGGAGACGTACCTAAAGACCAGAGGACTGGAAATGTCACTCCAGTCTACAAAAAGGGCAAGAAGGAGGACCCAGGTAACCATAGACCAGTCAGCCTCGCTTCCATCCCTGGAAAGATGATGGAACACCTTGTTCTTGGCACTATCTCTAGGCATATCAAGGATGAGAGACTCATTAAGAGCAGTCAACATGGTTTTACCAAGGGGAAGGCATGTTTGACCAACCTTATAGCCTTCTATGAGGAAGTAACTAGATGGATAGGGATGGTAGGGAGGTAGATGTGGTTTATCTTGATTTTAGTAAAGCATTTGACACTCTCACAGCATCCTTGTGGATAAACTGAAGAAGTGTGGTCTTGATGATCAGGTAGTGAGATGGATCATGAACTGGTTGAAAGGAGGAAGTTCTGGGAGGAGTGACTGACACACCAGAAGGCTGTGCTGCCATTCAGTGAGACCTGGACAGGCTGGAGAGTTGGGTGGGGAGAAACTTGATGAAATTCAACAAAGACAAGTGTAGAGTCTTGCATCTGGGGAAGAACAACCCCATGTACCAGTACAGGTTGGGGGCTGACCTGCTGGAGAGCAGTGTAGGGGAAAGGGACCTGGGGGTCCTGGTGTACAGAAGGATGACCATGAGCCAGCAATGTGCCCTTGTGGCTAAGAAGGCCAATGGCATTCTGGGGTGCATTAGAAAGGGTGTGGTTAGTAGTTCAAGTATTCTGCCTTGGTGAGGCCACATCTGGAATACTGTGTCCAGTTCTGGGCCCCTCAGTTCAAGACAGGGAACTGCTTGAAAACATCCAGCGCAGAGCCACAAAAATGATTAAGAGAGTGGAACATCTCCCTGATGAGGAAAGGTTGAGGGAGCTGGGTCTCTTGAGCTTGGAGAAGAGACTGAGGGTTGACCTCATCAATGTTTACAAATATATTAAAGAGGAGTGTCAGGATGATGGAGCCAGGCTTTTTTCAGTGATGTCCAGTGATAGGACAAGGGGCAATGGGTGCAACCTGGAACATAGGAGCTTCCACATAAACATCAGAAAAAACTTCTTTACTATGACAGTGACAGAGCACTGGAACAGGCTGCCCAGAGAGGTTGTGGAGTCTCCTTCACTGGAGACATTCAAAACCTGCCTGGATGCATTCCTGTGTGATGTGCTCTGGGTGATCCTTCTCTGGCAGGGGGGTTGCACTAGATAATCTTTCGAGGTCCCTTCCAACCTCTAAGATTCTGTGTGATTCTGTGATTCTGTGTGATTCCCACACACCAGCAGCCCTGGGAGGCTATGCCATTCACTTCAGCTGAAGCAGTGAACAGAGAATCACATCTGCACTTACCACACAGAGCAGAGGAGATGAAGTGGTGCACCTTACTCTCTGCTACCCTAGTTATTTGAGTAATTACTTTTAGCACAACAGAACTGACTTTTTAAGTCAGTGAATTAAATTTGGGGTAGAATTTGGATGTTCTTTTTCTGATGTGTTCATCCCCATATTTATAAGAAAAATGTATGACAAAACATTATTAATTATCCTAATTTGAAAACTTTTTAATTACTAGAAAGAAAATAGTGGTACCATTTCTTTTATCTAATAAAAACGTCCTTAAAATAGCACTATCAGGATGGCTAGGGGTTTATTTTAAATTAAACTGTTATACTTTCATTTCTCTCATAATTTTTTTTTACTGAATGAGGTAAAGATTTATTTGATTATTTTAAAAATAAAATAATATTCATTATTATTAAAATTCATTACTTCTCTGCATACAGTAATGCAAAAAAATCTTACATAAGTAGAGGTATTCTCCTGCAAGGACTAGAAGTATATCCAACAACATACATTTCTGAGACCTTTGAAGAGGCCAACCCATAAGAATTTTTGATGTGACTGTGATGTGAGTTTGTGTTACAAAAACACAGGTAGACATGCTTCTTAGTCCAAAGATGCCTAATGGGATGGTAGGTTGAATATTTAGCTGTTGCCTTTATTAAGAGAGAACATACACATTGGCTTTGAAATATTAATGTTTGGATTAAATTGTAATTCATATTCTTGTCTCTCTTTCCTTCAGGAGGAAGTATATTGCACAAGTATAAATGTTTAGTGATGTTTATTTACCCCTTTTAGTTATTGACTGAGCTGTAGTGGCTGCTGCATTAGGGAGAAGAATCCTGCTTTTACCTGCTAATGAAAGTTGATGTCTTCTCTGTGTGGGACAGTGTGTAATCTTCATCTGGTTGCAACCAGATAAGGACTCATTAGGGCTGATAAATAAAATTAAGGATTTCATTCCAGGGTAAAAAAAATAAAAAAAAAAATGTAGTCAAACCCATTGAATGACATTGATGGCTCCAAAAGTCCATTCCAGGCCTTTCAGTTTCTATATTACCAATTTCTTAGGTTCATAAAGATCTTAGGATCTAAATAAGTGATTTAAATGTACACAGTGGCTGTCAGCTTGATCTTTGCAAAGATCTTCACAGAATTTGTTAAAACTTAATCTCCGTATTCACATGGATAGATAATTCTTAAACATAAGACTCTTCACATGAATAACAAATAAAGCTGCAGCTGTATACAGCTTGCTTACAAAAACTTAAAATAAACTGTGTAGGCACTAATCAGTTACCCCAAATGCATAATCTGTTTTCATGTTGTCATTCATTGAATTGGCACAATAGGCCTTCTCCAATATTCAGGTTTACTGGAAGCTTATAAATTTAAAATATTTTAAATGAGAACAAATTTCAATACCTCTTCTGTTCAGTAGTAACCAAAAACCAAAAGAACATTTTTAGAGACTTTTAGAGAAGAATTTTAAAGGGTTATAAAATATTTTTAGGAGGTGTTTTTATTAAAAAGGTATACAGATTTTTACAGTGTGTTACATAGCATAATTTTTTTCCTGGTCAAATAATAAGGTTAAAAGAGTCATCCTTCGGGTACCTCTTCTATAGAATCCTGACCTGTATGTCTTTAAGGCAATAAATACACAGAAACATACACTAATAAGACACTTTCTATGTCACTGTATCTAATGCCATTGAAGGAAACCATAGATCTTCTTTTGGCCCATATTAAAACTAGGTACATTTGCTGTCTCTACTGCTGTATTTTGCAAATACTTGCAGAAACTTCTGTCTAATCCACACCCAAAATTTATCCCTGGCTGGTATTGTGCCAGCATGTTTTAAATAATCAAAAAGACCACTAAGCTGTCACTGTACTGGAAAAAATTAAATATGTAAGTATAATGGAACCAGAAATGTTTGTTTCAATCTTTTCTGCTCTCCACTGTATTAAAAGGACCACATTTATAGTTTAATATTTCACTGATTATAGATTTAGTAGAAGAAAGAAAAGTGCAAGGTGCAACCAGCAATCCAATAAACAGTCCATTTATCGTTAAATAACTATTCTTCAGGAACTCAGCTTGCCAGTGGTCTACAAAACACCAGTATTGTGATTCCCTGCCTAGGCATGCTAGAGGTACAATCCCAGAGTAACACAGCTGTGAAGGCCAGTTGACCAGCAGAGTCCAGCACTTGTACCTTTTATTCTTCCAGCTTTTTAGGTCTACATTTCCCATGTGCCCTGAGGACTGAATGGAGGATGTCAGTAACCAGCCATGCCTCTTTTGGAGACATCAGTGAGGGAATTCACACCTACAGTGAGTCCCGACTCCTGCTCTCCTTAGCTGACATTCTGGGGGAAAAAAAAAGCAACTCTTGCTCCTCCTAAGAGCCATATTTGTATACTCTAAATCTCCCAGTGCCAAATTCTCCAAGACTGCATGGGACATCATGGAGCTACTTTATCACTGAGAAAATATTTTTAGCTCTTTCTATGTTCTGAACTAAGGTAATAAAGTTAATCTCCAAACTTGTTATTGATGTAGAGTGATGTTGTGACTTATGGAAAATCCAACTACTATGAAAAACATATCTTTCTTCCATATATAATTAGCCTCTGACAGTTCAGTGCCAAATAGGTGCTGACCTCACAGAACAGATATTAGAATAAATAGCTACCAATATTCCATAAAGCCAAGCAGAACCCATTTGTGACTGTTTGCTGAAAAGATTTGTCAAAGGTGGTCTTTGAATTAATAACAGACTGCTAGTTGCTCAAATGTTTCTTAATTTTTCTAAAATTTAATTATCTTGCTACAACATAAGTTAGTTGATAATGAAATTACAGTGGATTTTTTTGCTTAAGGTGACAAGATTTCAGGCGGTAAGGATAATTTTACAGTTAATTTATACTTCCCAGCCTTGCAACATGTTTCTAAAGCTTTGTGTCAATCACTGCAGACTATGTTTTTCTGTCTCCTTACTATTCTCTCAGACATACAGGTAAGAATGAAAGGCATTTCATAGAATCATAGAATCATAGAGTCTTAGGGGCTGGAAGGGACCTCGAGAGATCATCTAGTCCAACCCCCCTGCCAGAGCAGGGTCACCTAGAGTACATCACACAGGAACTCATCCAGGTGGGTTTTGAATGTCTCCAGTGAGGGAGACTCCACAACCTCCCTGGGCAGTCTGTTCCAGTGCTCTGTCACTCTCACAGTAAAAAAATTTTTTCGGATATTCACCTTGAACTTCCTATGCTCCAATTTACACCCATTACCCCTTGTCCTATCACTGGTCATCACCGAGAAAAGCCTAACTCCATCCCCCTGACACTCACCCCTTACATATTTGTAAACATTGATGAGGTCACCCCTCAGTCTCCTTTTCTCCAAGCTAAAGAGACCCAGCTCCCTCAGCCTTTCCTCATAAGGGAGATGTTCCACTCCCTTAATCATCTTCGTAGCTCTGTGCTGGACTCTTTCAAGCAGTTCCCTGTCCTTTTTGAACTGAGGCGCCCAGAACTGGACACAATACTCCAGATGTGGCCTCACCAATGCAGAATAGAGGGGGAGGAGAACCTCTCTTGACCTACTAACCACACCATTTCTAATGCACGCCAGGATGCCATTGGCCTTCTTGGCCACAAGGGCACATTGCTGGCTCATGGTCATCCTCCTGTCTACCAGGACCCCCAGGTCTCTTTCACCTACACTTTTATGAAGTATTATTATTTATAAAATAAATTTTGAGACTCTGCTTCTCAAGAACTATAGAAGCTTCATGCAAAAACTTAAACCTGTTTAAAGCAACTATTAGAACTACTTTTTATTTAACCTTTTTGCATGGCACTGTTCACACTCTTGGAAACCAGTAGTGTTAAATGTAATGGACCAGTTCAACATGAGTAATATGCTGTGCCTTCCACTCTGCAGAAAACCCATGTTTTAAAATTGCCCTTGTGAATGAAACAACTGAAAAATAAATGCCCAGCTTTGCTCTTATAATTGTACCTTCCCTATGAGATTTTGCTTACTCAACTCTGTCCATGAGCTTCTGTGTTCACCAAATTTTTTAGTGTGGATACAATAGTGTTTTGTCAGAAATGTAGTTCATGCCAACCTTTTCCCAGTGCCTGCTTGGGAGCAATGGTTGTATCCTTGTCACAATCACTGAGGACAATTGAAATACTTGGTTCCATACCAGCATTTGGGGCTATCATGCTGCCTAGGAAACAGTATAAGGCAAAGGGCCAGATCTAGACTGCAACAGTCTATCTTCCCAAGAAACATTTATCACAGAATCATCCTGATTGGAAAAGACCTTGAAGATCATCAAGTCCAACCATAGCCTAAAGCCACCAACCATAACTTAATCTACCTGTCCAATGCTTAAATGCAAATGCTTAAATGCATTAAGCACCACATCTATATTTCTCACAGAAACCACTCTCAGCATTTAACATCTTCAAGTTTACCTGCTAGGTCTCCAGGTATCTAATTCTAGATAACTACACAATGAACAAAAAGGTCACTTTTGAGAGAAAGTAGCCTGAATAAATGTCTAGTTCACACCACCAGAGCTTAGCATAGTTCTCTTGTTTAGGCCAACTAATCTTCATCCAAATTGCCACAGTTAGCTGTAGCTTGCTAGTACTGTGTTTAGGAAAACAGTCATGAAAATCAGTTTCCTGAAGCCCCTTAATTTCCTTTACACTAAACTAGTAGAAACAGCTGCTGTATAGCTATTATCTTTTGTCCTATTGAAGAAACATCTTGGAGCCAAGATTGGTTCTCTTTGAGAATAAATAATGTTATGCATCACTAACTCACTTAGTAAGCTTTCAGCAGTATTATTTCTCTCCTTTTCCAGATGATCCCAAGTATATTGATTAAAGGACAGTGTTGCTTTAGAACCACAATGGAAATTCTGGCACTTTGTCAGATCAGAAAATGATAATGCTAGAAGCATTTCTGAGAGGATACTATGAAAATGAAATGGTATAAGGTCAGACACAGTTCTCAAGGTGAAAAAGAACATACTAAAGATAAAAAAAAAATATGAAAAAAAACAACCCCTTCAAAAACTTATCCTTTGCAAAATTTATTTTGCATTCTCTGCTTTGGAGGAGCAATTACTTCTACTTAAAAAGGGAAGAAATGGTGATTAGCTTTATTTTCCAGAAGCACGAAAAGCACTTTGCAAAGGAATATTTCAACATTTTCAAAAGTAAAAATGTGAATTTTCCTCGTCAAAATATCAGAATGTAGAAGCTGAAGGCAGAAGCAGTACAAACTTAAAAAAAAAAAAAGTAAAACTGATTAAAAAATTAATTAAAACCTGTTTTGGTTTGGGGTCTGTTTTTGGTTTTTTTGGGGGGTTTTTTGCTTGTTTGCTTGTATTTTTTTAAAAAAATATTGTTTACATTCATAGAATGATAAGTATGGCACTAAGCTCTCTGTCTGGCTGCTGCAGTATCTTATAACACATCTAGGAAAATGTAGAAATGATGTCACAAGATAAAATAGGGCTGGCACTGGGAAGTCCAGATGGTTCAGTGATCACAAGACAGTTGTAGAGCAGCAGGTGATCAGAAAAATTGTAAGAGACACCAAATGAGAGGAAAGAGGAAATTTTCAGCTACTATCCTGCCTACTATTTCAGCACAGCAGTTGCAAAAATGGCAGGGAAAATACTCGAGGCACCTCCATAGCCTGGTGACCATGTCTGGGATAAGTGTTTGGGATTCATCCTGAAAAAACAGAGTGAAGTGGAGTGCAGAACTGAAAGTGTGTGTGCTGAAGACATTCGCAGCTGACATGAGATTACTGCTTAAGAAAACTGGGATTAGTCAGCAGGAGGCTCAGAAGTGCCAATTTTAATCAGAAACATTCATTTCAAATACAATTTGCAGCTCTTGCATGGTGAGAAGTGATTCTCACTAAGTGAACTCTCCAGGTTATCCATAAAGTTCAATCAGCTTCTTATGTCGTACACATTTCCAATCAGACATAACACATATCTGACAACTTGAGTTTGATTTCTGGCAACATTTAAGGATAAACTACTGCATTAAAAAAAATAATTAAAAAAATCTGTTTTATAACAGAATATATATATAACAAAGAAAAAAATATAATTCTTTCATTCCAAACAATGAGAGAATGTGATTTCAACTTCCTCAAGCAAAAAAGTTCTATGCAGTCATACTTACTGTGTGAATGTTTGTGGAGGCACATTCCCTTCTTTTGAATACATTAGTAGATATCAAACATGAAAGAGAAAAAGAAGCCTAAAACTCTTATGTTCATAGAAAGCCATGTTTTTTGAAAATAAACGACTTTCACAGAGGAAAGTTCCCCCAAACTCTTCTCTTATTTCTAATTTGACACCAACAAATCCAGTCCTCATGGCTCTGTAATTTCTAATTCATATAAAATATTAAGTCCTTGCACAAGGCCATCAGGCAACACTTGTGAAAAAAGCCAGCAATGCTGCTGACTTTGTTTCTCCCTTTCTCTACCATTGCTGAACAGAGTGCATACAATATCAAAATCAGAAAGTTAATGAAAAAAAGTAGCTGGACATAAAGATAGCATAAAAAGTGCTTTATAGAACACTTACAAAAAGAAATTGGACTTCCTTAAGTAATAAAGACTCACCACCTGTGTTAGTGTCATCAGCAAACATCCCATCATGCAGATGATTTATGAAGATGTTCAACAGTGTGGGGGCCATTATCGATGCCTGTGGGACCCCATGTGTGAAAGGCTGCCAGCCTGAGTAAAAACCATTGATTAAACCCTCTGAGTGCAGCCTGTGAGCCAATTTCCTACTCTTCTCACCCATTACCCATCCAGTCTCTATCTTGCCAGTTAGTCTAGGAAGAGGCTCTGAGAAAACATGTCAAATGTTTTGCTGAAATTCAAATATTTAAAACTGCTTTAACTTTCTCTTCTCAGCCACTGAACACTGCTGCATCTCCAAGAAATCTCAGAGAATTTTAGAGGTCACTGTAATTTTAACAGAACAAATTAAGGATTTTTTTATTTTATTTTTTTTCCATGTTGTCAATTTCTGACATTACTTCCCATTTGGAATAATTTTCAAAACTGTGAACATCAAGATTTTTGATACATACCTTGACAGGTCTATCTAGAGAAGCTGTAGAAACACTGAACTGAGATCAGGATTCTAGTTGTTATATTCTTTTATAATTTATTTACTTTTTAAAAAATTAACCCATGCTTTACTGTAAATTTAATTCTGAAGTCCCTTTCAAACATTTGGCATGGGTTGTTCCTAAATAAACTTCTGTGTTTGTAGTCTTCAAATCTATTAGCTTACACTCCGCCTGTGTAACTACAAATCACAAGTATGTTATATTGTTTGGCCAGGATCCCCTACAGTTTTGAATTCCTAAGCTTTGAGAAATAAATTCAGAATGCATGTCAGGGAATGTTCAGGTTTTTTCCTTGTCAATTATTTAATCTGTAAATTTTCCAATGAATTAGGCTAAACAATAGCTGATTTAATTATATGATTCTGCCTAGCAGTAGACTCTTCAAATACATTGGGTTGTTGTTAACTTGCTATAAATCTTATTTTTCAGTGAAACAATTATCCAAAGATACATGATAGAATGTATACAAGGTAAACCAAAAGCCAAGTTTTTATATAAATTTGGAGATTAACGAAAATGACATCTACATGAAACTAACTCTTCAGACTTTAAGGACAGGAAGATAAAGAAAGAAGAAATGCATGAAGAAAAAAAAGAAATTGTCTGTAATGTATGTGCAAGTATATTTGTCAATATCCTTTTATGTATGTCCCTGTATGGAAGAGCTACTTATATGTTCATATACCTGTATGTTGACTGAAATTAATTCAGCGTCTCAGTGCTAAGCTATGTGGAACTTTTATAACTATTTGACTTATTACAATCATATGCTTTTTTCCTCCTTTGATGACTTTCCCAGTTATGCAATATCATGAAGCAGGGAAAATGGTGACAAAAGTGGTGATGGTATATTTAAATCAAGCACTCCTTCGGACTCCCTCTTTGCTGCTCTGAAATCTCTGCTCGCAAAACAATCAAGAGAGTAATCTTGATCCAATATACAAAGTTTCACAGAATTAAACTGCATAATATTACTGTGATTGAGTGGATGTGGAGAAAAAAAGCTGTAGTCATTCAATTTCAAGCTGGCATCTCACTTTCAATCTAACAAATCATTTGAGCGTAACTGGCTGGATGTGCACTGTACAAGTTTCTCTTACAAGTGATTTCCAGTAATGACGGCACCAAGAGAGCAAGATTAATGGGGAAGTTATCTAATTTAGAAAGTAATCCAAGGCTTTTCACATCACAAGTAGTTAGCTTAGATATAAAATAATATTTTGGGTCTTTTTTGTAATTACTTACTTTACATGCTTTGAGCATTAAGCCAGGTTCTTTCCATTTCTTGAATCTCTGCATTTAATGAAGAAATATGTTTAATATATGAAAATATGTATGCTTAATTATGGTTTAGGCATTTTTTCCTGGTGGAAAGTAGATTTTGAGCAAAGCACTTAGGTTCCAACAAAGAACAGAGAATTAGCTGTTTCAGAATGGGATCCAGAAAGGAAAAGGGAAAGGGCTGGTCTGCTCAACACACTGAGAAACATTAACTGTGAAGCAGTGGTTTGCAAATGCAGAGTAAAGGCTACAGAAGGACACGTTATTTTCAAAAGGTCCAGGTGAGTACATGCAGGCTATGGCAGACAGTAGCTGCTTGTCTTTTACACCACTAATAGAGGTATTCCCCACTTGGGTTCAAAATTCTCCTTGGTAAGAGAGGTTCAAAGCCATAAAACTTCATAAATGGCAGCAAGGCCAGCCATTCACTGAACTGTTATTATTCTGCATGGTTATACTCCATTTTGCTGTCTTTTTCTTGTGTCAGCACTGAAATTCATGAGGCAAGTGAAAAGAGGGGCTAGGTGTCATAAGCTGATAGCCAGGACTTGAACGGCACTGGAAGATTTTCTGATCCCTCCTCCAAAGACTTTTTCTGTACTTCAAATCAGACACGGTACAGGGTTTCCGTGTTGAGGTGGATGCCCAACTAAGAACTTGTAAATCTATCTGACTTCCACTTTTTAAGCCACAGAGGTAAAATGCAGCCAGAATATGCAAAGAGCACCCCCTCACATACTTGCTTTGCTTCTGTTCCCTCAAATAACCTACAGCTTCGTTTTTACATGACTCTCCTGGGAGGTAGGTGATGTGCATTTGAATCCCTCAGGCAAAGGAGAGAACTCAATCCAGATTGCTTGTTTCCTGGTTAAATTCTTGAATCTCTGTGCCTACTACCTTCCCCCTCAGGAGCAGTTGGAAAGAAAGCAGCCACAACATTTTTGTGAGGTCCTGTCAGCCTGTATCAGACCCTGAAGGAGCCTGGCAAAGAAAAATCTCTTTTCTAGATCTTCTTCAGGCTTAAACAGGAGATAATAATCTCCTGGGGCTGGGGAAGCCTTGAGCATGCACTGAAACAAAATTTTAAGAGTTTAGAGATCTTTAAAATCAAACAAGGAGGAACCAACTGATCTAAACAGCCTTCATGTTTGGACACCAATAAGTGGGATTATGAGGGGATTTCTTTATTTTAGTCATCTCAGATGTACCTAAGTCCTGCCTAGGTCCTCTATTACATCTAATAGAAAGAACCTGTTGCAGACCAAATGAGGCTGTTGAATACTTGCACACCGTGATGGTTAGATAACATAAGTGTCTATGATTTGCATGTAATTCTGTTCTTGCAAAAATAAATTTCTGCAAACTCACATATTTGTTCAGAAAATATTTCTATTTTGAAGTAAAATAATTAAAGTGTGGTGATTAAGCTGCTTCTATTAGAAACATGGCTCAGATTAATACAAAAATCTAAAATTGCTCTGAATCAAAGCTTTGGAAAATTTTACTTAAAGTACGTTTTTGATCAGACAGCTGAGTGATTTTTGTTACTGCTGCTGTTTCACCACCACCTAAAATTAATTATTGTCATAGAATCATAGGGTTGGAAGAGACCTTAAAGATAATCTAGTTCCAACCTCCTGACCATGATCAGGGACACCTCCCACTAGACCAGGTTGCTCAAATCTCCATTCAACCTGGCCTTGCACACTTCCAGGGATGAGGCACCCACAGCTTCCCTGGGCAACCTGTTCCAGTGTCTGACAGTAATTCACACTAATTTCTTCCTAATGTCTAATCTGAATCTACCCTCTTTCCATTTAAAACTCTTCTCCTTTGTCCTGTCACTACAGTCCCTGGTAGAGAGTCCCTTCCCATCTTTCCTGTATGCCTCCTTTAAGAACTGGAAAGCTACTATAG
>NW_009952366.1:2517303-2520136 GCF_000747805.2 Chaetura pelagica | reverse complement strand
TCCCTGGGGAGGAATCAAAGAACTACTCCTGAGCTACATTGATAAGATGTCTTCATCTCGACAGGTTTAATCAGAGAAATAATAATATTTTTTGAGTTACAGAAAATCATGGAGAATCAGGATAAGAAGTTACTTTAGGAGGTTTTTCTCCTGCCTGCCTCAGTTATGAGTACTACCAGAGCCATCATATTATAATGTATATTTTCACTAGCATATACTCATAACAACTGCAAAGGTGCAGAGTTTAGGTATTTTTGTCATATATTTAGATTTTCAGAAAGAATTAAGGCAAAAAGACAACCTATTATTCTGGTTTATAACTTAATAAGTAATTTTTTGCGGCAAATACACGGTTATGAGTAGAAAAGGATTTGAACTTCTGCAGACTTTTAGCAATTTAATTTTTTTCTGTTTAGAAAAATATTGCAAATGATATCTCATCAAAATATATTGTGTAGCAATTTCTGGTATAAAAATATTCCACTTGGGGGTTTTTAACTTGCACACATAAATGGTTCTAAATATTTACTGGAATTGAGATGAAGGAAAAATGAAATGAATGGGGTATGCTATGAGCAAGCCATTCGGTCAAGCTGCAGAAATGTGCAGTGTACATAGCTGGCTAATGGAAATCTCATATCTGGATAGACTTGAAGCCTTTGAGCAGTATTTCTCAGCTTTGTTTTTGGTTTATCATTATTTCAATCCCTGGGAATAAAAGGACTCTGGGAAATGAACAAAGCTTACCTTTTCCTCGTAAAGATTTATACTTCGTTCTTTATTTTCATTACTCAGTGTATGATGGTTCCTCCATTAATGTCTTAGCCATTCTTTTTTCTTACATTATGATATAGCAGACATAGATAAAAAAGCCAAAACCAACAAGCAATCCCAAGCCAATGTTTTTAATGCTAAGTGCACCTGCTTAATTTTTTACAAATTACAAATAATTATTGGAAATTATCTTAGAAAATCACTTGGCAGTTCTGCTCACATTTGTTTGTTGGTTTTTTTAACTAATACCTATCCTCCTTTTCATCAGAATTATCAATCTGCATTATAACTGCAATGCACTGGGAAACTCCAGCTGTCCAAATCAATATTTCCATCCCTTGCATCTAAATCCGAGCTCTCGCTGCTGCTGGGTGGCTGTATCACACCACAGCCATCACATGCCTCCCTGTTGCTAAGGGCGACACTGCAGTGGGGAGAGCTGGTCCCTCTGCATCACATGGCAAACTCTGACATACCAGGGGTTTAGACAGCCTCTCCATGAATTGCTTAAGCTGATGTTAAGATCACATGATCTTCCAAGAACTGTAGTAGTGCCAGTCAAATATAAAATCATACTCTCTGTGTTACTGTAATTGATGTGCATAGCAACTGAATCAAAGCTCATACTTGACTTTTTCTGATAAAAGAAAGGGGCAACCAGCTAATCAAAGTTTGTTGTCCTACTTTGACTCTATTTATTTATGCTGTGAAGGCATCTCAGATTTATTTTATCAGCAAACCTTTTTTTTTTTAGTATTCACTTCAAAATTACAGACAGCTGAGTATCAGTTATTAGGCAACAGCGATTGGAGAACCTCTCTACTTTATCTGGAGAGTTGCTTCAGGTCATAAGTAGAAATTAATATTTTGATATTACTTTCCTGTGAACTGGCTACAGATTCACATTACCATAGTTTACACGACAGTCAGAGTTTGCACAGGGGAGGCTTATGACTGGAATAGAAAGAGCATTGCAGGTCAAGCAAGCTGTGCATTGGCAAAAATACAAGACCCAGTTAAAAAATTAGCTTCTGTCACTACCATGAGAATTACAGTGAGTATCACTGGAAAAAATCTATTTTTCAGATTTACGTTCTTACTTTCCACACCAAGGCATAAGTACATAAATAAAACCCAGAAACCTGATATATCAATATATATTTACTGTGAGGTGGTTAAAGGTTTTCTAAAAAAATCATGTTTCATTTGTTGATACAGGCTCAATTGAAATGTTTTATTCAAAACACTTTCAGGTTCACAAACTTTCAGCAAATCTACTGCCACTCTGAGATCCCAGTAATACTTTTGGCATGGGGGTCCCAGGAGATTTGTCTCTCCTTACCTAGGGCTAAAAGAAGTGGGTTTGTCCCAAACTGGGGATGGTAGGGGCTGCTGGTAGCTGGGTTTGTGTTGTTTCAATTAGGAGACTAAACATAGGTTCCAGAATGCTGGAAACCTGCAGAACAAGGAAGCAACCAGTAGTAGTTAATATTTTTTTTTGGAGGGGAGTGAATAATGAATATTTTTTAAGTTCTACTCTCATTTCAAGAAATGCATGCATCTTCTGAATGTGAAATCCTGCTTTTCAAGAAATGGCACTTACCAAATCAGCTGACCCACTCATCAGATTTAATCACATCTAGTAACCATAAAACAGCTGCTTTTACTCTAGATTATTAAACTGTCTTCAAAACCCCTGGGTTGAAATATCAGTATGGAGTTGGGTCTGCACATAGCTGCAGGTAAGACTAGAAGACTTATTATCCAGACTGAAAGATTACATTCATCTTATTTCACACACTTTAAAAGCATGTTTCATCTATTCTATCTCTAGCTGAAATCCATAGGTTATATATACTCATGCAGTGAGAAGAAATATAGAAAGATAACTTTTCTTTCTTTCACTTCAAGACAAATATGGGAAAATGTTAGCTAGTGCAGAATAATCCTAGATTTGGAAAACAAACAAAGAAACAAACATAAAGCACCAATTAAAGTCATTGCTGTCTCCAAAAGACAGAAACTGTGGGTTAAATTTACTTCTTTTTAATCATTCCTG
>NW_009952366.1:2502769-2517023 GCF_000747805.2 Chaetura pelagica | reverse complement strand
CATGCTAGGGCACATAAAAGCCATTTCTCTCTTATTATATTTACAATTCACTCAGCAAGCTTCCAATAAAAAAGATCAAAATGTAGGAATAAAATCCACTGTCCATAATTAACCATCCATAATGAACTTTGCATTAGCAAACATCCAGGTTTAGTTTAGAGTTCTTTCATATTTGATTTTATAGAAGTTGTTCCATTTCCTTATCAAGATCCTCTGTTGATAAGGAAGTGAATTTAATATTTTCCAAAGCTCTTGGAATGCAACTTTTATAAGCCAGTTTAAAAAATTACTGTGGTTCCAGGTGAGGCAGGAGAAAAGGCAGGTTCTTAATTGTCTTTATTTCAATAGGATAATCACTTCTCATTCTACATAATTATATTGCCAGTGTCAACTATGGGGAAATGAGCAGTAAAATCCATGGAAGACTAAGATGAATGGTGAAAAACCTAAAACACTACAGGAGCTGAGACTTATTCTGTGATACCATTCAGTGTCCTTCACAGATTCAAATCTCTAGAATTTTTACTTAGGGAATTTACTTATCTTTTAATTGCAGGGTTTCTGTAGATACTATAGTAAAGGCATGTGAGCAGTCATCGATAAACAGTTATCACAGTGAATAGTAGGAGCTGGACTTACTGAAGGAACTAGGATTTTGGCTCCCACGGTTGCAAAAAGCTGGAATACACAGTTAGTGTTTTAAGGTAGAACTCTTTAAGACATTGTAGGAAAGACTTATTAAGGAATTTAGTTACTTGAATATTCTGTGCAAGTTCCACATCTTATGACCAGACCTAGAAGAACAATTTGTTCAACTGACAAGTATTTTGTTTTGTGTTTACTGTAGTTATCTGTACTTCCCTCTTGCCTTGATGGATAATAGGGGAAGGTACAGCCATGGATATACCTCGATCCTGCCTAAACCTGACTAGGAAGTAATGATTACATGCTCATACCCTACAGCTCATAGAATTTTAGTAAAGGTATTTAACTAAGAAATGGGACTCTCAAGTCTTATTTGATTATTTCAAACGAGGACATGAGCCTGTATTTCTTACCTCTCAGGGTCCCATGATCATTATCCCTTTTGATAGCAGTTACATATGTAGTTTAAGAAACTGGGGAACTAACTTTATAATATGAGTAAGAAGAACAGCATTTTTATCCTTATCCACCATAGGGAAGGCAAGTGTGACAATTGTAACACTATTGCTTATTATATATAGAAAAAGGAAAATAATCTCTTATCCATTAGAACATCCCCCAAAAAATAATAATAAAAAAATCGCCTAAAACAGTGGATGTCATTCCATTCTGGAGTCCTGAAATGTGCTGCAGATCTGGAGATACTACTGCTGGAGCCAAAGTATTCATACAGTCTTGAATCTGTTAGGAAGCTGAGCAATGCAACATCTTGAACAGGGAATGGGAAACGATTAGGAGCTGATGGATGAATTAAAGCTACAAGAAAAAGGTAGTGACTGACTTCACTGAGGATCTGGCTGTTCTATTTCACCCAGCTGTAGCTCTGCCCTGATCCCAGCTAGAACCAGAGATATAATGGTTTACAGTAATGCAGCCTGGTGAAAACAAGCATGTGGAAGTGATGAAGATTTTCAAATTAATATATTATCACCTTAATAAAAATTCATGGGAAAAGTCAATTAAGAATTCTCTAGTCAAAATACATGAAACCCTAATTTTGAGATCTCTCTTGGACACTTGTTTTATTAATGAGGAATGAGTTTACTGTTGCTATAGCAGTTTTTAATATTCAAAGCTGAAGCAATAAACATATATATCACCTTACAGTATAAGAATAAAGTAAAAGTATAGTTTTTTGGGTTTTTTTTTTTGTTTTTTTTTTCAAGACTAGGTCCAAGAAAATACACTACTGACAGTGTCAGACTGATAGCACTCAGGGAGACTGAATACAGACAAAGCATTAGTTATAATTACGTTAAAACTGTACTGTGCCCTAGCGTTACTACAAATACTTCTTGTTTCTTTCCAAAATCCCTTCCTGTTCTCGTAAGCTTGTAGAAAATTGTGTACAAAGAAAAAAGAGAAAGAAAAAAGGCTGAGAAAAATATGGTCTTTGATAAAGGTGAAAATGGGTATGTATGACATATCTTACTACTTGACATGGTCGCTTCATGGAGCAAAAGATAGAGCAAAAAAGAGCAACTGATTGCTCAGGTTATAGACACTCTTCTTTTGTTCAGCTGTTCATTCTAAGAAATGTTATCTCAAACATCTGCAATAAAATGCAAATATAATTTATAAAGGTACAAATTTACAAAATGTATTTTCACTTAAGCTATTTTAATTAAAATGTGCTCAGCTGTGAAATGTCTGGATGTTTTGCTTTTAACTCTAGCAGCACAAAGATTCGATTCTAATTTTCTGTATATTCCCTTTATTTGTTGCTGTTGTCTTAATTTTGAGTTGTATCTGCTGTGATCTCTCTCATTTCATGATGAATCTAAGATTCTGTATAAGCAAGAGAAAGGCAAAGCCTTGAGGCTTCTTATTTCAACCTGTGGTCATTATATAAATGAGCTAGAAGCCAGAAATGTTTCATCCTGCCCCACAGCGTAAGAAAATCTCTAATGATTGTTGATAGAGACAGATTTAATTACAGCACTGCTTCACAAAGGCCTGGGCATATGAGCATGGAGTGGACATGAAGTGTTGTCAAGGTCTGTTTGGCAATGTTTCAACTGCCAAGGGCAAGGCTGGAGATCAAAGGGAAGAGTCAAAATTCTTAATCTCTGTATGAAAGGCTCAAGTAGGCCAGGCTTGCTGGCAGACCCTGATCAGATTATTACTCATTATTACATTTTCTATTTCTACTTATAGAAGCAAAGTGAGGCTTGCCTATGAATGTTTTAAAAGGAAAGACAAAGAGATTCTCAAAAAAATCCTATAGCCAGGGGATGAAAGAACCTTTTCCTCTAAACTCTAACTCATTTGAACATTGATAGTTCAAATTTTAGAGTAAAGCTTAAGTCCCTTGAGAACATAACATTCCATCAGGTTTTGTTTGTTTGTTTGGTCCAAGTCCTGATGGACCCAGGGAAAATATTCCTTGTTGACTCTGGTGGATTACCTTGATAGTTGAGTTTTGGAGTAGAAAAACAGGTGTTTCCTTCAATTTCAGCATAAGCTAGCAGCAACCTATAGATAACAGCCTGCTGAGCTACTTTTTGTGTAAGCCCATGGACTTCATTGGAAGGCATGTATTTTGTTTAGGGACAGGGAAGATAAAATAACTGCTTGCTTCTAGAGAATGAGGAGAACAATACTCTCTTCTCCCCATTAAAAAAGAAGAAGGGTGAAGGAATGCACATCTACTTAACCCCTATATTCCTCGCTCTTGAGAGTCAAAAAAAGTCTTCAGAATGAGAAGGTGAATCACAGAATCATGGAATTATGGAATCACCACATTGTCACAGTTGGAAGGGACCTCTAGAGATCATCTAGTCAACTGCCCTCCTAAAGTAGGATTGCCTAGAGCCCATTACCAGAACTGCATCCAGGTGGGTCTTGAAAAACTCGAGAGAAGGGGAATCCACAACCTCCTTGGGCAGCCTGTTCCAGTGCTTGGTCACCTGCACTGTAAAGAAGTTCTTCCTCAAATGGAACTTCCTATGTTCCAGCTTGTGCCTGTTGCCCCTTGTCCTGTCACTGCGATCTGCTGAAAAGAGTCTTGCTCCATCCTCCCTGCACCCCCCCTTTAGACACTTACAGGCATTAATAAGGTGTCCTCTCAGCCTTCTCTTCTCCAGGCTAAACAGTCCCAGCTCTCTCAGCCTATCCTCAAAAGGCAGATGCTCCAATCTCCCAGTCATCCTTGTTGCCCTCAGGTGGACTTTCTAGTAGTTCCCTGTCTCTCTTGAACGAGAGCCCAGAACTGAACACAGTATTCCAGATGTGGCCTCACCAGGGCAGAGTAGAGGGGGAGAATGACCTCTCTCGACCTACTGGCCACACTCTTCCTTATGCACCCCAGGATTCTGTTTGCCTTCTTGGCAGCAAAGGCACATTGCTGGCTCATGGATAATTTACTATCTACCAGGACCCCCAGACCATTCTCCTTATTAGGTCCACCCCTAACGTATATTGGTGCATGGAGTTCTTCCCCCCCAGGTGCAGGACCCTACACTTCCCCTTTTTGACCCTCATTATGTTCCTCTCTGCCCAGCTCTCCAGGCCATGCAGGTCAAGCTGGATGGCAGCACAGCCCTATGGAGTCTGGCTACCCCTCCCAGTCTTCTATCATTAGTGCACTTGCTGAGGATACTCTCTGTCCCCTTGTCCAGGTCATTGATTAATATGTTGAACAAGACTGGACCAAGTATTTACCCCTTGGGGACACCACTGGCTGCAAGCTTCCAAATAGACCTTGCTCCATTACTCACAGTAATTACTCACAGAGTAACACATTACTCACTCCTATGAGTTCTGTCACACAACCAGCTCTCAATCCACGTCACTATCCACTCATCCAGGCCACACTCCCTCAGTTTCCTAGTGGGGATGTTATGGGAGACAGTGTCAAAAGCCTTGCTGAAGTCAACGTAGATGACATCAGCTGCTCTCCCCTCATCCAGCCATCCAGCTATGTCATCAGAGAAGGCTAACAGATTGGTCGAGTATACTTTACCCTTGGCAAATCCATGTTGACCACTCCCAGTAACTTCATGTTCTTCAGCGTGTTTAGAGATGAATGAGTTCCTCCATCACCTTCCCAGGGACAGTGGTGAGGCTAACTGGCCTGTAGTTCCCTGGATCCTCCTTCTTGCCCTTTTTGAAGACTGGATATATGAAGGATATGGATATACGGATATACGAAGTTCTCTGAAGGCATTCTTTGTTTCAGACAACTAATCAGAGAAGAAAGTACTACTGTGAGAAGAAAGAATAACATTTTATTGTATGCTGGCTGTACTAATAAGATGTATCTGATACTTCTTGTGTCTTTTAGTAATTGCAACACTGGTGCATTTGTTTTCTCCTGAGCATATGAGTAAAATTATGTGACCATTAAATTATCTTATTCTTAATATCCAAAGGTTTTCAATAATCCCTTATTATCAACTTTCCATATGTTCATACCTTTTTAAAATCTAAAGTAGAGGAACTAAATTTTGAAGTTAGATTTGGAAATAAATCATGATATTTCAAGACAACACACTCATCTCATAAAATAGGCTCTGGTTCTATTTCCCATGAAGCCAGTGGGAATCATATGAGTTCAGTGGAAGGAGGGCAGAACCAAAAGATATTCTGTTTCCCTGGGAATACTTCAGAATGTAGATTTCCTAACTTATTTTCCTATATCACCTTTGGGATTTGACTGATTTGGTTTTTTTTCACATAGCTGCATTTACTGTAATAGGTACATCATATTCACTTTTACTTGACTGGTTCTCTCATCTACCAAAGGAGGAGGTGGGATAGGAAATTGCTGAGGAAATCAACTGGAGCTGAGAAGGGGGATTCCCTGTAATCATTCAGTTCAACTTTCCCATGATTCCAAGTGCAGTATATCCATGTCTGCTCTTGTTCCTGCCCTTCCCTGTATCCTTTACCTCTCCTTACCATAGCATAAGCATCCTCATCCTGCCCCTTCCTTTCTGAAGTAGTGATATTCTATTTTGCCTACTCTGTTGAGAAGCTTTGAGAAAACTCACTGTCAGAAATTGCTATGTGATAGTTTAGTTGGAAGAACTGCTACTGCTGCCAGAATTATAATGTAGCAATCACCTTCCCTTTAAATGTTTTAAATATCTTCCTTGTGATTTGGCATTACAATATACAAAGTTTCTAGCAACATATTTGGAGCCTTCAAGACAGAACTGAAAACCTGACTCTTAGTCTGTAGTTGGAACTTGGTAATCAGGTGACAAATGTCCTTTGACAGATTCATTTGCACACTCCAGAACAGATTATAAATTAGTCTCCAGAAAGGATTTTTTCATGGTTATGTCTGAGCCGTTCAGGCTGTACAAGGAGACCTGAGATAAATAGTTTATATTAGCCAAGAATTAAGAGCAAATCTTGTGATATAATTGAATTTCATTTACACTCACTGAAAATCTCTTCCTAAAAGAGGCATTTTAAAATGTCCTGGAAGGTGTGAATTGTGCTTACAAACAAACAAAAAATACCCAAACCAGACAGTCTGCATGTGCTTACCATGAGTTCTTTTTTACTGTTTAGAGCATGTTTCATGATGATTTTTCATACAACTGGTCACCAGTTGCAGAAGGCTGTTTCTCATGCATACTAAGAAGTCTCTCCATTGTCCAGAATACAAACCCAATGACTTCTAGGCTGAACAATTGTGTCCTGCTGTTTGGTTTCCCTCCCAAGGCTGTGCCACTGGATTATGAGTGGAACAGCAGAACTTTGAAGAATAGTGTTCAGCTATGAAGATTAGCAAGAATATAAAAACATTTCCACATTTACTTTAAATACAAATACTTGCATTGACAAAGATTAAACAGTAAGATACTGATTGAAAAGTTTTACTTCTGTATCTTCCAAATACAGTTCTGCATGGTATGAATTTTATGTTATTCATTCTCCTGAGATTACTAAATATTCAACCCCCCTTTACGACTACAATATAAATACTTCAAAAGGGTACAGAAGAACAAATGACAGAACTTAAACTGTGGTTTTTCAGATAAATGTTGAACATCATGTGAATGTCCATACTCCAGACGAAGAATTATTAAGATGACCTTAGGAGAAGACTAACAAAAATCTGCTAATGAATGATATTTTTCTGTGGACATACTTTCTGAGAATAACTCATTGTGTTGCAGGGGAAATGAAAGAAGAAATATGAGGAGAAACCAGGATGACAGAAATACTTGGCTGAAATTACTCAGAACAAATATTTTATGTCTGTCTTATGACTTCAAATGATGGAAAGCAGTAATAAGCACCTTTGAACTGCAGATGTGCTGTAAAAAGAGAAGGTTATTATAAACATATTTGGTAGTATAATTTACAGCATATACTGTAAATACATGCTCAGTTTGTCATAGTATTTAAAGATACACATACTCCTGGCATTAAATTACACTATTCATACTTTAAAAAATAGTCTTCTATATGAAATTGTTTACTTACTGAAGAAAAAACAGAACCACGAATGTGGGGGAAGCCATCTCAAAACAAAAGCTCTTTAATTTCTTCTGCAATGTGGTATATGGGCCTGGTTTTACATGACTGCAACATCCACTGAGGTATTTAAATCTAACCTTGAATAAAACAGCGTAGAGGACCACTCTAGGCGTGACTTATCTTGGGTTCAAACTTGGCAGAGGCACTTATGGCAGTGCACCTATGCTGCAGCTGAGCACAGTGTGGGAGGGATATTAGTTCTGCTTCCTGGGAGGTTTTCAGTATGTGCAGATTTTTGTTTCCCCAGTTAGTTAGCTAGCCATTCAGTAGTGACTTAACAACTTGGGATGACGGGAGAGAATAATTAGAGGTATCTATCAATTTCTTTTTATTGCACACATGATGACTAAAGTATCTGGGACTCAGACTGGGAATTCAATGCTAAGAAATTTGCCCTTGTTGTTGCTCAGCTGGGGAGCATCGTCCTCAAATCCCCAGCTGCACAGTGCAGGTTTCGGATGTGTACTCCAGAGCATCCAGACCAAAAACTCCTCATGGGCTACTAATTAGAAGAATTATCTACCAGGTGGAAGAGGAAGCTTGACACACTGTCTCTCACTTCCTGAGAAAGTGGCCCAACTTGGCTTCTGAACACAAGGAAGATACAGTTACCATGTGTTTTCCATCACGCTTCTCTCCCAGCAAATGAGATCTCAAGTGGCTAAAGGTTCCTACTGCCAACAGTGTTTTCTTCAGGGTAATAAGGGAGTATCCATCTTAGCAAGATGTCTGCCTATAATGAACTTCAAAGGTTTTATATTTCCTCATCTAGTGTATATAAGTTCTTCAGGCTACTAGTTCAGTAGTAGGCCAGCCACTGAAACTGTGAGGAAAATAGTGCTTAACTGAAGCAACCTACCTGGGAGGGAGCTTTAGCGATATTATCAGATTTATCATTCTATACATCCATAATTCATTAGAATAAAGTGAGGTATGGAACAGATATGTGAGCAAGATCTGGATACACTACAGGGAAAAAAACTCATGCTTTTTCTGCTATTGTTATATCAGTTCTCTAAACGGAGTAAGCTGTGCCATTGAAAACCTGTTTAAACCATGGTTGCCCAGGGACATATTCCCTGCCAAAAAGAAGTTATAACAACTAACTTTTTTTTCCCTGCCACGCCTTGTGTCATAAATAAATTTTACCTTGTGCAACCTGTTCTAGTGTGAGGTGTCCCAGATCATAGCAGGGAGGTTGGAACCTGGTGATCTTAAGATCCCTTTCAACCTTAGCCATTCTATGATTCTAGAAACACAGCTTGAGACAATACAAGTCATTGGTATCAAGTAGTATATTTTTCAATATTCTAAGTACAAGCACAGCTGCAACTTGTCAAGAGCTGTAGACATGTTAAGATGCTGAAAATTATATTAAATTAGAAATGCCTAACAGTAGAAGCATTTAATTATTTTGGCAGGCAATTTTTCCTGAACGTGTATCTTCCTGTACCAATACAGTATTGTAATTAGTCCCAATTATCTTTTGTACTTTTAATCCACATGTTAAGCCATAGATCTGTGTAAATTATTTGAGGAAGTCACTTAGTAGATATTTGCCATGGAAAGTGAGTGACACAGGAATATTCCACTGTATTTAGGACATTTCCTGAAAGGAAAAA
Organism: Chaetura pelagica; assembly: GCF_000747805.2. NCBI lineage: Eukaryota > Metazoa > Chordata > Aves > Apodiformes > Apodidae > Chaetura > Chaetura pelagica. Next base: position 2,508,198 of record NW_009952366.1, on the reverse strand, counting down.
CTAACAAAGTCAGAGAAAAAGCAGTCACAGTAACACGCTGGCACTGAACAGCTGTTCTTACTGTAGAGTCAGTAATTAAACAATTCAGCAAGTCCAGGATTATGAAGAAGAATTCAGACAGTTAAGTTAAACCAGATTCTGAAATCACTGAACTGCCTGTTGCAACCTGCCTCTAGCCTGCCATACTGTGTGTTGCTGTTCCCCTCTGTTCTAGAAACTGGACTTTGAGGAGGTCTGGTCCATGCCAGGATGGCATTGCCCTGGCCTGAACTTTTTTGTTTCTGTACCTGAATGGGCTAGAAAAACTTATTTCCTGTTATTTTAGTTCATTCTCTTGTACCGAAACACAGAAGAGTAAGAACCCAAAAGCCTTGAAAAACTGGTGCTAAATTAAAAAATGGCAAAGTGAAATACAGTAGATACTTATCTGGAAGCAAAATAGATGCCTTTGTACAACTTAGCCAACTGTGCCTGCATACTCAATTTTCTTGTAGATATGAAAATAGTTTGCTCTCAGAACTGCTTCATGATATAAATACTGCCCTGCAGCAATTTTGAAAAGGACTACAAATCAGCAATGGAAAATTAAACCAAAACACTAAACCAACAGCCGTTAGCATAACTTTTCCAAACTTTCACTAAAACTGAATAAAATGCCTGCAGTGGTTTAGTGGCATTCTCTGTAATGAAAAGTTTAATGAGTATGCTCCTATGTGTCAAGTATTCATCACAATTCTTGATCCACTTACAAGAAAAGTTTCCTGGTAGTTCTAAGAATTCTGTAAGAAATATCTGGATGAGATCTCATGAATGTCCGTTCAAAGAATTGTTAAAAAAACTAGTTAGATTTTCTGAATTCTTCAGTGCAAACCAAACTGAAGTTCATATGGATGAATTCCAACTTGCTGAGGAGAGAAAAATTCAGGCAATCTTTAAACGTGTAGAGGAAAACTGGCTGGCAGTTTTTAAAATTATACGTACCTACTTGCATACACACATGCATGAACAAAGCCCTGGAAACACTAGAAGACCTATTATTAGAGCTAACTAAGAGCAAATTATGGCCTATTCCTTGCCAGGCCACTCCAATTCTATAGCTTTCAAATGACATCCACTTTGGTACAAACTTTAAGAAAATCAAAACGGCAGATATTTCAAAACATTTTACATGCCTTGAAATTGCTTCCTTCTGCAAGTTGCCAAAGGGCTGCTACAGAACTCATTGAGGGGTAATAACACAATTCAGCATGAGTCACAGAGACATAATAAACATTTCACAGATGAGTGATGACAATGTTTATTCTGTTCTCATTCAAAATGCTTATACATGCTTTTATTTTATGTAAGATGAAATTAAAATGGCATCTGCACAAGAATATTGACAATGGTTAGCATATATAAAGGTGTGTAAGGCAACTAAAATCCGATGGGCTAAACTGTTTCAGATTCTGATTTCATGTGTCCAAGTCAGGCTAAGACACTCTTAAATTAGAAGCAAATGTTGTCTTGGTGCATAAGCACCTCTGCCTCAGAAGAACTGCAGCACATGTGTGATCCACAGGCCACAAGCAAAACATTTGTACTGGTAAAGTCTGCAAGAACCTGAATAGAGTGAGGAATAGACAAGTAATTTTTGTAATAGAAAAAGCAGAAGTTTAAAGTCTAAAGTATCATGCTGAGACAGCTAAAACAATCAGGAAATGATCCTAATCATGTCTCTGTTCAGGCAGTGTACAGTGATCATTAAGTTTATTCTCACACAAGTTCATAAAGATGAAATTACAGTGTTTGCTTTTTTCCCCTGAAGATACCAATTTCTTATTATGCTCCTTTTTTTGTTTTGTGGTTTGTGTTGTGTTTTATTTTCCCCTCAGAATTTTCAATATAGTTGTTGTAAGTATTCTGTGTTTTATGTTTATGTGGAGTTCAGTGAATGTAATTCTTGGTTTTTTTGCATGAGAGCATTAAGAAAAAGCTTATGCAAATCCTAACTCCAGGAAACTGGAGTTGAAATACAAGTGATACACACAACTTTTCCTCACTTGTATGTCAGTGCATCACACAGTGATGGTGCCCTAGGCAAATGGCTGAAGAATTTTCCAATTAATACACTGATCCTTGTAGGCTGTTACCATTGTGGTAGTAGAGCTGTAGCACAGGAAAATCTAAGGTGATTCTGTGGTTTTGTGGGATCAGGTTGAGTTAAAGGTATCTGCTGATGTATGCCACTTTTATTGGTGGTCAAGTGACCCATGCAGTTACTGTTGCTCATTGAGCAGGACCTGAAAAATTGTGTATTGGAATAGCTCTCCTCGATGAATAGCTAAATTAGTAGTCACCAAGGGCAGGAATCATGTCACCTAATGTACACAATACACCTCCCCTAGTCATCCGTACCTCCATGTAATCAATGGAGAAGAAACTGGGGCGTCTCAGGAACTTAGTCTTGAGTTCAAGGGACTTACAAAGCAAAACTTGACTATTTCTCTCATTTGCTTAGAAAAGAACAAATCAGCTGTCACTGTCTACGCTGCAGCCAACTATATTCAGATGTCAAGCATTTGCCTTTTTTGAGTCTATAGCTGTCACCAGGCTCCATTGTTACCTCTTGTTAGGCATAAAACTCTACTTTGAGCTCATATATTATTTTAGACAAAGGTGGAGGAATATGATCCTGAAAGCCATGTTAGAGTCAGGGTTTTTATGATAGGAAAGTGGTGGAAAAATGTTGTGCCTTCCAATATGCTTCTGGGAAAACTAAAAACAAATTTGAAATTAAATACAACAAAATACTTATTTTAATGTAAAGTATGTTAATTATGTAAGCATAATATATGTTGTATATATATGTAATATTTCTGCATATCAATGCAAACCAGTTATGAATTAGGACTGTTTATACACCCATATGTGGAATTATTTTCATTACAAAAATTATACAGTCAACGAATGTTTGAAAATCACAAACAAATACATAGCCCAAAAATGCAATTAATTTTAAAATATGTTTTCTATTTTAATATCTGTGTTTCAATGTTTTTGGTCCTTTAGGACATACAGCTCATCTTTTCAAGCTTTTCTCTAGCTGAAAAGCTGGAAAAATTATATGGTATTTTGGACAAGCCTTAAAGTTTCTATAAAAGTCTTTTATATGCAAAACTGGGATAAAAAATGTTATTTGTTTATCATTTATCTAGTTCTAGAACGTGCTGCTTATACCTGGGACTGTCTTTTTCTATGACATACATATTGACAGTGCCTAATTAAAGACAGTTTCAGTTTCAGCTGCAATTGTTACGAATGTTTATAACGCAAACATAACATTAGAATATTTTGAAAACTTAAAATATAATGTACATTCTTAAAAAATATGCAAAAAAAGGTTTACTGGATTACTCAATTACATGTATGTGCACGCTTCACAGTTTTTGAACAAAAAAAAGTAAATATTTTTCAGACATTTCATTTCTTTGAAAAAAAAATCTGTATTAAATCAAAGTAGTTCACGCCTTAATTGCTTTATATGATTTACCTTCATCTAATAACTACAAGAAGAGAATGAAAAGGAGATCAAAGACCATATTCACTGCTACATGCTGTCTCTTTCCCATCATTTCCTGTAGTAATAAGCAATTTAGTGTTGTGATGAATCTGGGCCTCAAATCCTTTTCTCTGTGTAATTTCAAATGATGTCTCCTATGTCATAAAGACAACTTAATGACCACTTCAATATTTTAATATAATGAATGAGCACAATTATATAACATTGTGAAACCATATTTAAGATGGATGTGATTATTCTGGATTTTACAGAGAAGGGACTTTTTTTTTAAGGATTGACAGATCATGAGTTTAGAACATTCCTTCAAGAAATGGCACATGTCCACAGTAAATCAAGATTTGAATTTGCATATTACTGATTTTTTTTACAAGCAGGAACCCCTTTGAATTCAATAAAATGGTTTTTCTTTGCTTTGTTTTATAAAAAAAGAGGATGGGTTTAAAATACCCAGTTTTAATGTTAAGCGAGTGATGTATTCCAAAATGAAATCATGTATACTAGCCATTCAGTATGGCTGAAATGCTGGCTTTCTGTGGGGGAGAGGTATATCAGTACCAACTGATATAAGTCTATAGACAAAGACAATTTGATTTTTAGTTAGTTAAAGTGAAGAGGAAAGTCACATGCACTTCGTACTAAGGGACACATCTTCTTCAGAATACTTAATGATTAATCAGAGAAATAAACTAGAGAAGAAAGGTAGCTGTGCCAGAATTAGTGCTTTTACAATAATAAATTATCAGGTACATCTCTACAAAACACTCTATAGGGTCAGACTGATTATTAAGGAATAAGCAAGTACAGATTTTAAAGGATCTATCCATCTATCTACAACATAGTAGTGATCTCTATAGTTATTGGAGAATAAATGTGGAAAAATGACACATGTAGCAGATAGGAAGTAGATAAATTATGCACGCCTAATCTTGTCTTTGCCAAAAGAATGCTTGCTAGGGATAACATTTTTCTCATGACTTATCAAGATGCTATTAAAAGAAAATAAACCAGATGGATTTAAATTTTAAAGGGACCTGATTTTCACGGGATAATTGCTCATAGCATTTTAATAATCAGAATCCTTCAAAATAAACTGGAAATACTGGGACTGCAGAAGCCTGGTAACTTTTAGAAAATGAGGTGGTCAAAAGAATCATTCAAAAACAGTAGTAGCATGCTGCCTTAATCTGAAAGATATTTCATTAATGACAAGGCCATTAAAGATTCTTCAGAAATTCAGTTGTACGTGAATATATTTTCAGAGACCAACTTGGGCACCATTTCCATGCTCACTGGAGACAGCAGCCTTTCTCTGTCTTGGGCAGGTTGCAGGCTTGAGTGAAGTGAATGATGAGAGGATAAAATGATATTTCCATTCAATAATTCAGTTAATCAGTGTATGAAAATCACTGGCACCATGTAAGTTGGAATGCAGAAATGACATCATGCAGAGAAACTGAACAGAATTAGCAGAGACTGAACACCAGATCTTAAAGAAACAGTGAATAATCAGGGAAGCTTGTGACCCATGTTATGGTCAGGAGGAGTGCAATAATTACAAAGACTGTAATTAAAGTATCAAAGTCTTCAGGTCACAGAAATACCCACTTCCTACATTTTTCAGTTCATAAGAATCAAGCTTAATGTCAGCCCTGTCTCTGTAGTACTTAGTAGAAATAGATGTATTTCAGTGTCTGAAACGATTTTCCAGTGCCCCAGCCTTGCAGCTGCAATTCAATTCAGTCCCAGAGAAAGACAAACCCAAAAACTCAAATGCAAAAATACTCCCAGCAGAATAAACAAGTAAGGAAAAAGAAGCAAAGTGAACACCCACAAACTACCATTAAGTAGAAAAGTGTTCTGTAGGGAA
>NW_009952366.1:2487945-2502602 GCF_000747805.2 Chaetura pelagica | reverse complement strand
GTGTTCTTTAGGGAAAATAAAAAAAAAATAAAATTCCATACCACACATGTCAGAGTGCAAAGTAGTCCAGGATGGCTGAGACACCTCTGGAGACTCTGCATGTTTCATGTGTTATTGTGGTGCTGCTAAGAAATCTGGACTTTCAGTATGGGTAATTACACTGTGCTCCTCATCTTTTCAAAGGCCATACCTGAACTGTGGATTGCTAGGTATATTTGAAAGAGGAGCTAACACAAACTCAAGAAGAGCTGTACAGACCTAAGGGCTGTTTCAGTACTCTCTCTCCAACAGAAGCTGAAAGTGGGTAGCAAGTGAAGGGTGAAAGGACCCAGGAAACTTGTACTTCCCCAGAAGAATGTGGCAGTCTCAGGAATCCTCCCAACTGTTGGTCTTCATCTCTGGCCTCTGTTTTGTCTGTGCTACCTGCCTCTCCCTGCTCCTGACGGTTCCCACACAGCTGCTGGAGCCACTCAGCTGCTTCCAAAATAATGAACCACAGCAATTTAGAGTCTGACATATTAAGGTAAACCACCACCAGTTTCAGTTCTCTGTAATATGTTAGATTGTCTTTTGTGGCAACTCAAGAGCAGCTGCCTGAGCAGCTTAATGGCCTCTGCCCCACTGACCGCTGCAATGGACCTGTACTCATGCCTTAGGGTTAACTGGCAACGTGCAGTGGGTTGCACATGTCCTAGTGTGGAGTTCTTGGCTTTTTTAGGAGAAGCAAATATGCTGCTAGCCGAGGGTAGTGTTGACACGATCATTAAAGAAAAACTCAACACTCATAACAGCACTGATTTGCTGTATCATTTTTGATGAAATGTTTAGTAGTTGATAATGTAATTGTGGTAGCTCAGCAATTGCAAATCTCTGGGACAGACATAAGAATTAATATTTTACCAGCTATAAGCTGGCAAGAAGCAGAAATATTGCTGCCAGTTACAGCTATTAACTTTGCTTCACAATAAGGTATTGTTGTTATTGGTTTTAATATATACTGCAGTGAAAGGGACATTATTTACTGTATGCAGTGGTGCCATGTCATTTAAAAAGGATTAAAATTATTAGCAAGAATAAAGACTCCATTAAGGTTTTATAAAACAATTTAATATCAAAATTCCACATTCCTTTACCTCAAAAGAAAAAGTAGAATCATTAAAACAACCCGTAAGAGTTCCCTTTACTTCAGTTTGGATAAACTATATAATTTTATTTTCTCTTTTTGTTATCTTTAAAGTGTGATGTGTTTTATAGACATGATTGTTTCTGAACTATAGTAGTAAACAAGTTTCACATAAGCATATAGCACAAAAAGATACAGCAGAAGTTGACCTTTTCCCAGTGAATTGTCCATTAAAATGTAGTTTCCTTTATTTCTTACTAAAATATACATATGGAAAAGTAATATGTGGGTACTTATGTATTTTATCTATGTAATAAAAGGTATTTGGTAACACCATGAGATCTACTGAAAAATACAGAGTAACAGCATATATAAAATCAACAACCAGAATTTAATTGTATGCTTAAATGTGATCTTCCACTGAAGATCTTTTAAGATTAGTAAACCACTCAAAGCTTTAAGGTCTATAATGAATTGCAAATTAGTATGTGTTGCGTGAAATGGTATATGATAGCTATATTCTGTTAGGAACATAACTGGGATGTATAAATAATTATATTTTGAACAGCACATAAAACCAGTCTCTGTCTGCCTCAAAAATCAGAGCCAAGAGTGAAAAGGAATTACAGGCAAGTTTATTCTTGTATCTTCTTGAACCTTCTATTCCTTTTACATCTATTATTATGTCTTTTCTCATGAAATGCTAAGAAACATTTCTTTTTTTAGCTGTACTTTAGTAGTAAACCAGAAAGTTTGTCTTCAAATTTCCATAGTTTTTGAGTCTAAGAATTGTCTTTTGACACTGCAGTGCGACTTAAAAAGGAAGGAAGTATTAGTTTAAAATATCAAGTATAGTATAAATATTGAAATAATATATTTATGAGGTGTAATGTTATACTGTGATCATATAGGAATTAGAATTTCTGATATTTACCTTATAACTTGTGCCCAGTTTTTTTTTTTGGTAGTTAGAGCAAAATCTTGAAAAAAAATTAGTACCAAAGATTGTAATTTATGAACTACATGTAAAGTCACAAATCTTTGTGCCTTCTCTACGCCTGTATTCAAAAGTACAAATAAACTAGATGAAGTGAAGAGCATAATTTCTTTACATCTCTCCTGTCAGTGTAGCTTATGCTGTTCAGTATGTTACTGGGTAAGCTAATCTCTAGGTTGGAGAAAACCAAGGAAATATAAAACTTCAAAGTAATTTTTCAAAATGTCTTTGTTTCAACAGCTTGAGTTTTAATAAGTTTTGGGATTTATAGAAAGACACCAAACCAAATCAACAGCAACAACAGAAGAAAAAACCCAACAAAATAACAAAAAGAAAGAAGGCCAGTAAAAATAGTATTGCCCACTTCCATCCTTCAAAAGTAATTTTGAAAATAGTCAGTAATTTTTGTTTTTCTTGTGTTTAGAAAGAAACTATCTTTCATGTTACCTGAGAAGTCATGTTTGGAATGTGTTATATAGAAAATTGAAGGTGAAAATTTCTTTTTCAGGAAGTTTCTAAATTAACAGCCAAGTAGGAGATGTCCTGACTGACAAATTGCAGACTATTGATCATGTCAGAGAAAACAAAGAAAAAAAAAAGTGAAGACAATTTGAAATACAACCAGAAATCTTATGTCAGCTTTTAAATTCATTACTCAATGGAATTACATTATTCCTGTTATCTACGAAAGGATACCAAAAGCAACCTAATCCTCTGAGATGCAGATAAATTAGTGTACCTAAATATAATGCAATACACCATAACATACATTATGTTACAGATCATAATATTAGGTACTTTTACATGACCTTTTTTAGGGAAGGGATAAAGTTCAGCTGCAGCAACCTGGGACACAGTGCAACTGGTCATGTAAACAGGCTAACAAGCAAACAGTGGTTACCTTAGATGTGTGTGACATTCCCTCTGCCAGAAGTTCTCATATCCATAATGCAGGATGAAGAGCTTGCTCCTTACTTAAGGTTTTGAAAACTCAGCTGGTCAAATCAAACAGCTGAAAGACAATTTTCGGTAGAACAAATACATTAATAAACTATATGGCAGAAGCAAAAATCAATGAAGAATCAGTTTGATAAATAAAACTGACCCATTGAATATTGTTTATGAAGTAAAACAAGACAGAAAGTACTCACACCACACCCTTTATACTAGGACACAATCCTAAAATGTAAGATTTATCTTGGAAAATTGTCTAGGCTACTGAATTTTATCCTTACTTAAAATTAGCTAAAACAATGCCAGATGGACAGATTTTAAGATAAAATGAACCTTAACAAATATTAAATGTAATATGCTTTGCCTACACCTTGAAACAAAGTGAACTATGTACAGAAAAAAAAGAAATTACAACAATACTTTTCTGTACATTAGCTGTTAAAAGGTGTTTTAAATTATTTACGAGCAACTGCATTAAATTTCTGCTTTTTTTCTAGGGCAAATAAACACAGACATTATGCCTTTAATTTTTCTATTAGCTGGGTATACTTCAAAAATTTTGACAAAATTCTTTAAGGCAACACAATTATTATCACTCGAAATTACAATGGACAGTAGTTGCTAGCTTCCACCAATGGAAATATTGTGGGAGTACATTAAAAGGCTGATAAAAGGATTTTGAATGTAATACATTTTTATCTTTTTCAAGGAAAATTGCTTAGATGTACTCTTGCTGGGTAGTATCTTTTAATAGCAGATTTCTTCCTCTCTCTGAAAAGGTAAATTATATAGAAACCTCTCCTCTATACTTTGATTTGGTTTATTTATATTCAGTTCCTGAAATTAAAAATTAATATGCAGATCTCCTAGATGAACCCAATCCTATGCAACTCTTGACTTCAGTGGGATTACACACAGAAAGGCTGAAGACATGTACTACACTTCTTTGACTTACCTTTTATTATAACCGCCAGTTTCCTTGACAGTATAGGACTGAGAACTATCGCTTCAATGATTACTGCATTTATTTTCCTTTGGAAGTAACTGGGAGGCCAAAATCTCTAAAGAGTTTTAGTCACTTGTATTCATTCCACTAACGCTCTCTAGAAAGGCAACGTGGTTTTTTCAACGTAACACTTTACTAAATAAAGCAGTAACAGGGAAGTGTTACCTCTCAGGCTATTATCAGTAAGGAACAGATGGAAAAACTGTGATTGTGATGCAGAACATATTAAAAGGGTTTTTTTGACCATGTTTCCCCCCAGTTCACCTAGTTGACTTGATGGTTTCATCTAGTATTTATGTCTTTTCCTTCAGACTAAGGGCTTTGGAGACACAAACCTTCTCATAAATTATGTTCGGGCAGTGTCTAGCACAATGAGACAGAGATGTGTTTTTCAGTTGTAACAAAATAAAAATGAAAGCTAAATACAGGTAATAATAATTTAGAAGTAGTGACTACAGGCTGTTCTAACATACAAACATGTATCCACGTGAAATATGAATAAGCTCTAAATCAGCCTTTTGTTAATTTTTTTATGTCTGCTAATGTGATTGGCATTTATTTTTGAGTAATCTCCATGACCTTTTCCAAACAAAGATGAACGAGCATTGCCTGACTTGGAACAAGTCAGGTGCAAGCCTGCACTGACATGGAAGCCACGTAACTGGAGATCTGGCTCACAACCTGCCTGTTTGGACAGAGATCACTGTCATCTGCCACCAAAATAAGTGACAGAAACTCTTGACCTGCTTGCAGGCAAAATATTTGCTGCTCCTTCTTGTTTTTGAGAAGGTTTATTTGTACTTGACAAGATTAAATCAAATGGGTTGTGTGGAGAGAGGTTGCATCTTTTCTATGGGAACCACAGTGGCAAAAATGCAACAGTGAGAGCTTTTTAGTCTTGCATAAAGACTGGAGAGACTGCAGTGGGCAGCAAAAAGCAGATAGTCCTCAGTCTCACCAGAAAGTCTTTCCTAGGGACCAGAGCAGAGGTTGCATTCCTCAGAAAGCCACTGAGTGACTGAGAGAGAGGACTGACCTTCAAGAACTGAGTTGGCAGAAGGTGAAGGGTGTACCAATCTTGCAGTTTTTGTTTTCTCCCCTATTTTCAATTTTACTCTATTTTAAAGCTGCACTTCTAGTTTCAGAATGGAATTTTCATTCTCACTTTAGCAAAATAAATTTTTTATTTTAAAAGTTTTTAGGTCCCTGTTAGAAATCTTAGCACCTCAAAATCAAGCTTTATTTGCCTACTGGAAAATACATAAAATAATATGAATCTGTTACTGGGATGACATGAAATGTGAAAATAACAAGAGGTCAAATATTTGTAGGACAAGTTTCTTACAGGTAAAGCCAGAGTCTTCAAAACCACATAGAACTGGTCACACCTGCACTATGTCTTGCCCCATGAACATTGTCAAGACTGTGCTTTGCACTTGTTTGGCTGAATAAATAAATGCTCACTCGTGTTCTGTGGCAGTGTGAAATCATCTAAGAATGAACAGAGAAACCATTGTTTTTCCCTTGACTAAGAATATAAGCGATTAGTAATAAAAAAAATGTTTTAAAAGGACAAGAACCTGCAAGAGACTGTTAATAAAATAACCCATCTAACCCATTTTAAAAGATAGTGCCTTTTCTTCATCTGTTGTGTGGAAAGTCCTATTAGTTTGTATTGTTTAATGTCACATTCTGATGACTAATATTAATTTTATATGGCTGGGGAAAAAAAACATTATGACTATGTAATCAAGATAAACATCTGCAGCCATTTTATAAAATGTTCTACAGTTTTTGCTCATGCTGTTTTGTGTATGAACAAACTGCTTTACCACAGTCCTTTGATCTCCCGTGTCTCTGAATTTCCATTCCCACTTCATGCACACACCACCTTTGCAACGTGTTCAAGAGGAAACTGAACTGAAAAGCACTGTAATAAAAAAAGATAGCAGGATGACTGAGCAAATGCATGGATTATGTTGCTTGCCCTTTGGGATATGGCTATGAATAAAGAAGGGGGAATAGATCTTGGCCTTCCTCAGAAGCTGATACGGATATTGACCTGGAATTTGCAAGATTTGGTTCTTTTAACCCAGGAGATCATCAGGTGAAAACAGAGCCAGACAGAGAGTGAGGAGCTGGAAAAACACACTGAGCCAAGTGTAAGGGTGGGTAAATAGATTATGCATGTGAAATTAATATAGCTATTCTCTCCTCTTCTCTTACAATGCAGTGTTAGCAAAACAAGCTTCAGCCTAGGCTTTCTCTTTCTCAGATATAAAAGGTGAGAAATCAAGGGCTTCTCAGAATTTCAGAATGAGCTTCATAGTTATCTGATACAAGCACTAAACATGGTTTTCCTATAAATGGGAAGGAAGCAAACTATGTGGACTGAAAAAGTACTCCTCCAGGTTGTCTGTGTGATACTGTGAAGAGTATTTGCAAATTACTGTTAAAAACAGGGAAGCACTCTATGAATTAGGGAAACCTGAACTGAGAACTGAAGATAATGTAGCTAGTGAACTCCTAATGCATTTCTGTGAAGTAAAATCTAATTTTGGAGGATCAGGAGGTGATATTTTTACATAAGAAGTGCAGCACAAATCTGTTTCTTTTTGCTCTCTCAATGAGAAGCCAACACCACCTATATCTGTGCAATCTGGAAAACCTCTGTGACAGTGTAGCACTGAAACAAATCCTAGCCTTTGCACGTCTGGTATGTCTGCTAAATGGAAAACATGAAAAAAAAAGATCAACACAGAAGCTTCCAGAGTCATTATAACATTCACAACGTCTTTTTTTTTTGCTCTAGCTTCCTGCTACGTAAAGGTTTGTTTCTCAAGAAAGTCATGGCTCAGTTCCTCTGTACACATGCATTAGACTCCAAGCTTTATAATGATCAATATAAATTTAAATACAGCATTAGTATTATTGGCATTATTTTAGCTACTATACATTTGGTTTGGAATATAGTGAATAGAACAATAAGAAACTTTGTTGTTTTGGTTGTTTGGTTTGGTTTGTTTTGGTTTTTTTTTCCCCGGAGGTCTTTCAATCTAAAGAGTAAGAAATTGCAAACAATAGGAAGGCAGTCAGTGAAAAATGGGTATTTTGCTGAAGCCCATACAGTAGGATAGTGCGTGAGCCAGGAGCAGAACTAGTTCTGTTTAAACTTAGTGCCCTTTTGCAGGGAATCAGACTTCCTCTCAGCATGTTGTGAACTATTCAAAAAGAAGTTTCTTTTTATCTTTAGCAGAATCTTACAATCTGTTATTTATCAAGTACATGAGCACCACGAGATCCGATGTTTTACTTTCTACTCTTCCTCCTATTTTCGCCCCCATTGCTAATCAATACCTACTGCTGGAAAATTGGTTTGCAGTAATAGGCAAGGTGTTATTTTCTCTATTCAAAAAGAAGTTTCTTTTTATCTTTAGCAGAATCTTACAATCTGTTATTTATCAAGTACATGAGCACCACGAGATCCGATGTTTTACTTTCTACTCTTCCTCCTATTTTCGCCCCCATTGCTAATCAATACCTACTGCTGGAAAATTGGTTTGCAGTAATAGGCAAGGGGCCTTTTAAAAACTAGGTAAGATTACTTACAAATTAGTTACATACACTGCTTTGAGCAGCAGAAAAATTAAGTTCTGTTCCTAGGTACATGCATTTTCTTCTAGCATTTGTACTTACAAAGCAGCCAAAAAGAAAAGGAATCTGTTTTATATCAGGCAATTTTCAAATACACAGCTCAGTTGCTACTTATTCCATAGATTTCAACCATTTTAAAACTGCTATTATTTCTATTAAATAGAATCTTGGAGCATTTTCTACAAGATGGAATGTAATAAAACTTAAATTATAATTATATTATTAATGGTTTCTTTTACATTCCTGTGACTCAGAAATGGATCAGCATTTCTTTACTTGAAATCTTCCAGAAATGGCCACGATAGTAAGTGAATCATGGGAAGTATTAGTAAATATGCCTGAATTAAAAAAAGCTAAACTTGATTAAATACTAGCAACAGGACTGCAAAGAAATCTCAAAAGTATGCTAAATCAAATCTAAGAAAGACCTCCTCAGTGATGACCTTTATATGTGTGCTTTCCACCAGTACTTCCCAAATCTCCAGACAGGAGTGTTCCCTGTAGCTACCTCTGAGTTCAGTTTGAATCAGGTTTTAATGTAGGATTCAGGCATCCCCATTTGAACAAAGATTATCTGGCCCAGACTTCAGGCCTCTGAACAATCAAACTGCATAGTCAAGCAAATGTATTCCCTTCTTACATGTAGCCTTTCTCCTACTCCAAACACAACTGTTTTTTTGCAATCCTGTGATCTGCTAGCTAGATAGACCTGATCAGTAGCATCCTGAAGGAGGGCAAAGAGGTGTTTGGAGCTATATTGGTGGCTTTCCATCTGCATGTGGTCCCCTCTCCAAGCAAAACAGAGTAGAGCAGAATCTAGAGTACCTTGTGATTTAGTAAAGGGTAAAGCCAAGGGATATGGGCTATGAAGAAGAAATCTGCATTAAAAAGTGCTGATTTATCACATCCTGATGTTTGCTCAGGATTTACATGTTGACATAATGTGGCGAGAGATGTTGCTGGCTTTTGTTATTTTGAACGGAAATTTTCTTGTAAAAAGAGATGAGCAACCAGGGCTTAGTCATATCAGTGGAGAATGGATTATTTTTCCCTCTGTCTAATGTGTCTGCAAGTTGCAATTAGAAAGCAAATATCTTCAAACAAACTCTGAATACCATGGATTCTAAACTTTCTTTAAGAGGAAAAATACTCAAATAACAAACTACAGAGAAAAAGTAAATAAAAATGTCATTGTCTTGATATGATCAAAGTAATACTCTTCCCTGTCTCAAAATGTGATTTCGTCTAGGCTTATTCTAATGTTCAGGTCAGAGCAAGTTTTGACAGTCACAGAAGGAAGCTGAATGAGATGGGAGGAGTGAATGAAGAGGAGGGTGATTTTAACTGTTAAACAGAGATAAAACCAGCACGATTATTGAACCTCCCAGAGGAAAAAAAACAACAACTGATAACTGAATATTCTGCTGAGCTAAACTATAAAATAGTTTTAAGTGTTAAAAAATAACCTATAGTCATATTTGCATAATAAAATAGGCCTCTTTAACCTGTCATCAATATTCTGAAATTTCTCTCTAGCTGATCAGATAATACTCTGCTTTATTGAGGGATTCCTCCATTCCTATGAACTTGCCATTTTTTCCAAATCACTTGTTTTGTTCCACAAGCTCTGGTCTCAATTAAATTATGATTTTAAGATAGTGTGGCAATACCTTCCTCTTAAACAGGAAGCTGTAGCGAGCCACTGCACTGAAAGAGAAATTTGCATAGTGGGGGATGAAGTGAAGTTCACAAGCAACAGGCTGCAAGAGCATGAAGTTATATTAGTGTCATGGTTTCTGACAAAACTGCTATCTCAGACCAAAGTTTTTCAACATGAAACCAAAGTTATATTGAAGTGGTAATACAATCTGTAAACATAAGACTGGGCTGCATTATTCCTTTCTCTTATTCTCATGTTCTTTTCAAGGAACAGTTCCAAAAATGAGTTGATCTCAAGTTAGTATTTCCCCCTGCCTTTCTCACTGTAGTTATTATGGCATATGCTAGAAGTCTCAGCTGTACAAATGGAAAATAAATGCTTTGGAATATGTCAGGCTATTCTCTGAAATCAGTGTTGACTTACACATTTCTGCACCCCTTCAAGTAACTATTTAGTAATTTGGCTTTGTATTTTTTGGCATGCTCAATATCTGCTCCTGTTTCTTTGTTTCAGTAATAGAATGCTACAGAGACATTAAAAGTTCCAGAAACAACATGGCAAAGCCATCTGTAATACCTGGAATAGAGAAACTGTAAGATCAGTTTGAGTGTCTGACCATGTACAGTGAAATATTCCCTTATTTATATTTTCAGCAAAGGTATGTAGAATAGATTACGCTTTGGACAATGAAACCTTTGGCTCTGATTCTCATACCTAGACTAAATTGCCCTGTGATTGTTGGAAACTCACTCTTGCTTTGTGGGATCAATGAAATAAGAAGTTCCTGAATATTGTGACTTAAAACCATAAAACCCTGTAGAAATGCTTAACAACATGTTTCACTGTTGTATTTTTTACAGAATTGATAGGCAAACATATAGCATAATTCAGAATTATTTACCTCTATAAAAGACAAGAAAGTGTGTCCCTTATTACTTGTACCTGTTCTTTGATCTTTCAGAGCCATAACTGCCTCTACCTTTGACCGATTTCTTCACTTCTTTCTACTGCACAGAAGTGTATAAAGAGTAGTAGCTGAGGCTTTATAATCCTACACTGCAAGGAAAGATTGGAAATTATTGAGATATATAAGTGAGAGTGAAGACAATATATTTTAGTGCAAAAGGGTATTTTATTTGATGTGGAATATTATTCTTTTTTTTTTTTCAGGTATATATTAAAGCCCCCAACCTGTGCCCTATATTAATTTCAAGTACAGAAGCTGGTGAAGCTTTCTCACCTAGTCCTTAATCGTTTTATATGCCCTTAAATTAAGCATGAGCTACACGTGCTCACTTAAGAGTCCTCTGACACCAAATAAGAATGGAGCAACACCCCATTAATTTGATATTTTATGTATACATTAAACAAGTTTTTTTAAAAAAGAATTAAAACTTTTTTTTCCCCACCATTATAAAACTCAGTCCTTTCATTCTATGATCTGCTGATTATAGATCTGTATTTTTTTTATTTTTTATTTTTTATTTTTTTTTTTAATCTACAAGGTAGTGTTTCAATCAAAAGAAAAAAATCCACTGTTCCAGGTTCAGGACCTCTTAGAAAAATTAAATTAAATTTGAATGGGGACTTGTAAAGGAAATATGTCAAGGAAAACTAAAGAAAAAGCCTCGTATTTCTTAATTATCCTTTGAAGCTTCTCTTTAATTATTTTCCTTCACTGTTAATCAAAACTACTTGAAGTGAGTGCTGGCATGTTGTAAATGGGCTAGAAAAGACACACATCAGGTTGTATATTGATGTTTGTTTTCATACTTGCTACCACCATCTTGGTAGAGAAATCTCTCCAAGTAAGGAAAAGGGTGCATACCTGTGAGTGTGTATGAACATGTGTGTAAACTGAGGAACAGACCACAGCAGCAGACTCACTGCTGGAGGCAGGTGAGTCACAACAATTGCTCCACTCCTTGGCATGATTGCCTGCAAGTATCGGGCCGTGTGTAACTCTGGGCATGCTGATGTTCAGACAGACTGTTGTGCTGCCATGAAATCATACTGCAATATGCAAATCAGTGAAAAGTCATGAGGAAGGAAAATGTGCAGCTACTTTGATCCAAGGATGCAGATTTTGTACATGTGAAAGGCAAGCATTTAGGTTAAAGTTCTCTAGTGTAAGATTTATTTTACCTGCATTTTTACATTATATATCCTACTTTCTCCAATGAAGACATTTAATGAAATTCTGCTTAGGAGAAGTAATTATAACAAGAAGAAGGAGGACAGCATATTAATAATTTGCTTTTGGTTGCTTTTCAATGCTTGAAATAGTCTGAAGTAGATGTTTAAAGAATACATTTCTTGATCCCAAAATTCTGTTACTAATAGAAAATTTTGTAGTACACTATACCTGTATGTAAACAGTAAATGTATAGCTGGATATTGGATAGTATCTCTAGTATCTTAATATGTTTCTCAAAAGGGAAAGCTAAAAAGCAGAGTTTCTGTACTAATAAATCAGTGTCAAAACTTCAGAATGTCTTGGTATTTTTTTTTTTTTTTTCTAGACCTCAGTTCTCTCCCTGACTTTAAACCCCTTAAGCCTGCAAATTTAGATCTAGTAACATTTTGGGCATCATTTCTCAAGACACATTTAGTACCCTGAAGTTAGTAGAAAATGCTGTAAGCAACCATTTTTATTTTAACTTTTACTAAATTTCACAGACCAAGTTAGAAAATAAGTTGAACATCAAGACAGGTCTTTGAAAAACAAATGTTGTAATAAGCAGAGAAAACAGAATGAAAGAAAGGAGGATGAGATAGGAGGAATAGGCATCCATCTGGTTTTCTGTCAGTACTAACGAAGATATATCAGAATCCAGTTTACTCTTGCTACCAAAATGCACAGCATCAGACAAACATAAAGAAACCTTTGGTTATGGAAAGGAAGAACAAATGGCTAAACTGAATGAATCAGTTGGGAGGGGAAAAAAAGTTAGGACAAAAACCTCTTTCAGCCAGGCTAAGACATGCAGAGCAACATGTGATATTGCTCTGAACTTTGGACAGAATGAAATATTCCTAACAGGATGTTAAAGCAGAAAAAAAAAAAACAAAACCAAAACACTAAGCTAAATTAAATATTTAGATGCACTCTGAGCTTTTTCATGGCCATTTCAAATCACTGGAATTGATGTGAAGTATTTCTCTAAATTATAGCTTTAATGAAATGTATGCTTTAGCTAACAAATTTCAGTGAATAAATAATGAGCACATTACAGCTTTTATCTTCTGCTGATGACTGTTCTCCCTCTTTAGAGGACATTCTTTCTTCCATTTCTGAAAATATATTTTATTTTGCCACCTCCATTACAGCAGTGATGGGATTCAATTATCTTCACTTCCCACTGTTACCTGGATGCACAGCCATGACACAGTGGCTTTTCTCTGCCTCTGTATGTGCTTGAGAATCAGTGGGGTTTGCAGAGAAAGAAAATACATACTCTGACTTAAATTTGTTCTTCCTCTTGGCCAACAAGCACTTTCTGATTAATGTTTTTTATTCTGTTTTCAGGCTTAATTAGGCTTGATACAAAACAATTTGTAATTGCTAATGAAGTGTAAGCTGATCCAACAATGCACTTTGAAATTTATGGATTTCACTTTTCAGCCTGTGGATTGATATTCTTTAAAAAATATAATTGTTTGGTGAAAATTTCCAAGTAACTGGAATTTTCCAACAATTTTTTAGTACATATCTTTCACCTGCAGGTGTTCTTGTAATGAGAAAATACAGTTGTATGTTTGAAATCACCTAAGCCAACAATCAATTCCTGTCTGGAGTGCACAGGAGAGAAATTCTTTTTCACAGTAATTTTCAAGGCTTCAAACTTTGTTTTTGTTCTGTATTAGCATAGCATTTGTGTTAATTTCTTATATTTTACAATGCAAGAGCATAAATCTAACACCAGCTTATATTCTAAAAGTCATTGTGAGATGTTTAGATGACTTGAGACCAGAAGTATAGAAGATCCACTGTGTTCCACATTGCATAAGCAAATAGGTGTCCTTGTCCTAAATTATTTGCAATCTGAAAAATTGAGTGATGGATGAGAGATTGAGTTTTAGGCTCAACACATAAACATATTACAATATTCACACATAAATACTGGCTAATAATTTACAGCAATAAAAAGAATTGCAGAATTCAAAAGCTTGTTAAATAGAAACAAAGTTGATTTTCATGAAAGACTTATTAATTAGATATCATTTAGCTCTTTTGCTTTTTGAGTAGGCTTATCGCCATATCTAGAGCAGAAGTACCTGCCTGCTTTTTGAAAAGGAGGCAAAAGAAGGAAAGATCTTGAACAGCTGGCAGTCTAACAATGACTTCAGGGTGGAGCTGCTCCTGCATAACATCTTTACTGATGACTTCAGAGTCGACCTGCTCCTGTTTAACATCTTCACTGATTATTTGGATGAGGGGATCAAGTGTACCCTCAGTAAACTTGCAGATGACACTAAGTTGGGAGGGAGTGTTGATCTGCTGAGGGTAGGAAGGCTCTGCAGAGGGATCTGGACAGGCTTGATTGATGGGCCGAGGCCAATTGTATGAGGTTCAATAGAGCCAAGTGTCAGGTCCTGCACTTTGGCCAAAACAATGCCCAGCAGCACTACAGGTTTGGAGAGGAGTGGCTGGAGAGCTGCCCAGCAGAGAGGGACCTGGAGGTCATCTGGCTGAACTTGAGCCAGCAGTGTGACCAGGTGGCCAAGAAGGCCAATGGCATCCTGGACTGCATCAGAAACAATGTGACCAGCAGGACCAGGGAGGTGATCCTGCCACTATACTCAGCCCTAGTGAGGCCATAGCTTGAGCACTGTGTGCAGTTTTGGTCACCGCAGTATAGGAAGGACACTGAGGTGCTGGAGAGGGTGCAAAGAGAAGCAATTAGGCTTATTATGGGTCTGGAGGACAGGTCTTATGAGAAGAGGCTGAGTGAGCTGGGGCTGTTCAGCCTGGAGAAGTGGAGGCTGAGGGGAGACCTCATTGCTCTCTACAACTATTTGAGAGGAGGCTGTAGAGAGGCAGGTGTTGGCCTCTTCTCCCTAGTGATTAGAGACAGGGCAAGAGGAAATGGGGTCAAGTTGTGCCAGGGGAGGTTCAGATTGGATATTAGGAAAAATCTATTCACAGAAAGAGTGGTGAGGCATTAGAACATGCTGCTCAGAGAGGTGGTGGAGGTACTGTCCCTGGAGGTGTTAAAAAAATGGATGGATGTGGTGTTTCGGGACATGGTTTAGCGGTTCA
>NW_009952366.1:2472369-2487853 GCF_000747805.2 Chaetura pelagica | reverse complement strand
GTTCAGGGTTGTAGGGCAGACAGTTGGGCTTCATGATCTTGAAAGTCTTTTCTAACCTGGACGATTCTATGAGAATGTGAACTCTATGGAAGCACAGGATTTATTTATATAGGCTATGACCAAATCACTTGTGAATTTACTCACCCTAAACTGATCACTAAACAATTGTTATGAGCCAGTGGTGAGCAGACTTAGATGAAGAAGATGGCTACCATCCCTGGTACCAGGAAGGTGAACCTTGTAATTTTTATGGTGGAATTGCAGAATGGGTGTACCCTGACAGAGCCCTTACCCAGGATCTTAAACCTGCTATTTGAAAATTAAATTCTGGACTTCCCTTCTTGTGAACTTATGTCTGAAGGATTATGTATCTAATTTCTACTCTTCCATTATTGTTACTCAAAAAAAAGAGTAAGATTGAGCACTGAGTAGTTTCTGGTTCATTGGAGAATGTGGAATCATCAAGGAGACAACCTCCACTGTCCAGTGGCCATGCTTCCAAGGTCTGCCCATCCTGTTGTGGACTGCCTTGCTCCATTCCACAGAGTCGTAGTCCTGAGATAGTCCCTCATGGTCCATTTCTTGAGCATACACAGTAGTGGCAGTAGACTTTTCCACTTACTACCTCAGTGATTAACTAACAAATAAGAGAGAAGAAAGCTGAGACTGAATTATGTATTAAGAGAATGTAGTATATTTAAGTTGACACATAAAATGTATCCTACTGCCCACACTCTGAATGTTGAATTTTTCACTGACATCAATCTTCATAATAATAGCAAGTTCAGAAGCTTCTGTGGTCAGAAACCTGTGCCTGTTTTAAATAATAAATGCATCTGCTTTTAGCTTATTGGACAATTCAATCATTTAAACAAGTGCTTGAGTAATATTTTCATTTTATTGTCATCACCATTTTATGTGAGATATCACAAAAAGTGTGTTTTTCCCTGTGGGATAAGAGTGGGAGTACTCTCTATGCTATCATTCTTAAATTGCGTACCAGCCAAAAAAAATGTTTCTCAGATAATAAAGCAAGGAATGTGTAGTATCAAAAAGGGGATATATTTTCTTATATGTAGAAAAGGTTCAAAGATAAAAAGTAATCTGTGTTCATAGATTAGAGAATTTGAGTGTACTTTACTGAAGTGAAAGGAAAGTGATTTTAAAGTATGTTCGCAATTCAGAGGCATGACTCCATTTCAAACTAATAAAAATCGTGCTTTGAAGTAACTTATGCTTTTGAAAATCATAGCCAGAAGCAAATACCTATTGTCAGGAGAACAGGATTATATCCTAAGGGAAATGATTATAATCTGTATACTAGAACATGCCAGAGGAATGTACAACTTCAGTGCTTGTTTCAGACAATTTAATTTCATTTTTCTTTTGGCACCCGTCTTCATCCCCAACAGCTTTCAGGAAGGCTTTCTTCTACTCCACAGGAAAAGAAATAAGAGAATAAGTGAATAATAAACAATAAATGGCAGTTTATACTTAGTCTAATATAATGCAGAAAGTAAATAATTTCTGCATATTTGCAAGTTATGACAACATTTTAACTTTGAGTTTCATGTAGCCAGAGGACAACATTTATGGCTCACAACTGGGAAGCTGGCAGGATATCATTCTCATGATTATATACAACAGACATAAAGTCATCCAATATAAGCCTTAGAAACCAGCATTAGCTGCTTAATCAACCCAGGCAAATCAACATAAGCAAGTATATCAATTAAATAGATTTTCCTCATGCTGTTTTACTCTCACTCTACTTTGACCAGTTTTTATGTCATATAAGAATGCACCCACAAGGACACCGAAAGTACCATTTCTACCCTGCAAAATCAGAGAGGCACTGCTTTATTCTGATGCCCTTTTCAGGAGAGCATCCCTGTATTTATGGGCAGAACGATGGTAATCCAGAGGAAGACACTGAGTTCCAAATTTTATGCCACCTTTATGCCACTCTCTCCACAATATTAGCACTGACTGATCACTCCTAGGCATCCATGTGATTCCTGCATGGAAATATGCCCTGTGTTTAGCCACAGTGCCTTGTCAGTCCTGATCTTCACAGACAAGCAATTCAGTTGTGAGTGTTGGTAGACCTGACAGATGATACATACCTGTGTCTCCCTCTGTGCTGTATGAGTTATCTATAGGTGAGTGTACGTATATACACAAACACATAAATATCCACGGATATATCTGCAAACATATACAGGTGTACATATATATCAACAGTTTATGTATATACTTTTATATATATGACATATATGTGAGCTCCAGTAATACATATATAATTGTGTGAGTATTATCTGAAAAGAACACCACCCAGCTAACAAGAGTTAACTTTTGAAGCTGTTTTCATGTTAGTCTATTGTGTGTAGGGTGACTGAACTGATTACTGCCAGACTTGCATTTAAGAATAAGGAGCAAGTGGTATGAGGATGAGCAATATAATCACTATCCATGTAAGTATCTGAAACGTACAGTCATACACTTTCTTTTACCCATCACAAAACAAACCAAGTCTGCTAAATTAAACCACTACATGCTAGATTACTAACCCATGTGTTTTCAATGACCATGAATTTGAGCCACAGGTGGTTTATTTTATACAGAAGCATTTCATACTAATATTTATTTATTCAAAGATGTAATTCCATCACATACAGTTCATAATTTTCAAAGATACTATATTTTTTCAATGCTTTTGTAGAACAATAACCTTTCTTTTGTATCTACTCTCAGAATTTTTTTATCAGCCTCTCAAATTGTGAATGTACATCTATAAAGTTTCTGTTTCTTTTTCCCTTTATCTGCTAATCTGTGCAAAAACTATAGCTAAATCTTTCACATCAGACATTCTGCAGATAACAGCTACCATCCTTTGGCTGGTTTGACGTAGTAAGACCTCACTTTTCTTTCTGGAACACGAAGTGTTTGAGTTTGGGCTTCACAGTGCTGCAACCAAAATTGTTTACACAGTTGTTCCAAGACACTTATTAGATTATGTTTGCATGAATTCTCTGGTTTGTAGTCCTATTTCTCACATCAAAGCAGATGACATAGAAAAGATTAGCATTTTAGCTCAGACATGAGAAAAAATTCTAAAGAAGAAACCAAACAAAATCTGTTAAACCACTGCAAAGAGAAAATAAGAACATCTGTTTGAGGTTTTTCTTATAAATTTTCTACATAAGCAAAGCTAGTGTGGTTGAAATCACCTTTTCCTCCTCTAACTCCATTTCAGTTTTTAACAGAAAAGGCCAAGCCCTCAAGTATATACTGTAACTCTAGCCAAATAAAAGCTGCATGAATTAAGGAGCTGACCAAGTGAATTCATGCAACAGAGAATTTGCTTTTTTACAAAGAAGATTAAATTATTAAAGACATAAATATTCTACCGATACAGAAAATAACTTAACTAAAATAATGGGAGAGGCCGAAATTATCTAAGATTTTTAAAGCTTTGCCTTAAAATTGTGGTTTTCAACAGCTGTCTTTATGCAATTTTGTTATTTAAAGCAGTGTTATTATCAAAGTAGCTTCAGATAAGGAAAATAATTAAAGAAATTCCAATGACTGGAAGATTCTCTCAGTTTGTGAAAATCCCTAAATGAGTATATAATTTCTATTGCTGAATAAAAACTGAAACACGGCACGTAACTCTTACAAAAGAGTGTGAATATGTGTACATATGTATCTGAAGAACTCGACTTGCTAAGCTAAAACACCTTCTTCAGCTTGGTCCACTCTTGTGTCTTCTACTAAATGCTGAACTGAGCTCTGGGTGCTGCTGCTCCTTCACACCCATAATTTGTGCTGATCCTTCAGTGAGTGCTATACTTGCTATGTATATATACCTGGCTGCCTAAACAACACAATGCTCAGTTGCCATCATGAAATATGTAGCAAACCCTCATCCTCCCAGTCCCTGGCATATTAATGAGCTTATTTGTTCGGCAAGAAGATCTGTTCTCTATTCACATTTTTCTGGCTTTTGACAAGTTTATGAAAAGCTGCTGGAAACACATAATCCTCTGTGGCACAGCTGGAAAACTACTCAGTTTAATTTAGCAGCATTTATATTTTCTATTGAATACACATAGCTGTAACTCCCTGCCCCCAATCTGAATAAAAATTTCCCATCATTAAAGACTAAAGTTTAATTGCGTGCAATCCGTTTGCTTTTACAGGTAAAAGAATAATACTATTTGCATTCCTTTTCAATGGGATCCCTTAGGAAATCAATAATAAATTTTCATTTTTTATAACAAGTTCCATCCTTTTCATTAACTAAACAATGATATCAGTACTGTAAAGTAGACAAAGCTTAGTTTGCAGGGTCTTGTGGTCCCCATTTGTCATGTCTGCATAAGACCATTGCATGGTAAAGATAACAGACCAGGAAAATAAGCTTTCTAACTGGTGCTTTCATGTGAATCCAGCCTTAATTGTCTCTTTGTACATATTCACAGTAGATTCGTTACTTGGGACACACTATTTTTGTGAGCAAAACGTGTATTTTTGAAGAAGCTTTCTGTCTGTTTCATAATATGCTTCACCTGAACAAAGATACCAAGCTTGCCAAACTTTCTCAACCTGTAACTGAGACGCTGGATCTTGCAGCTTGAAATGTTGGTTCTGTGTACCGACTTCCTCAGAGATTTTAGCTCAAAGCAAGTCTGATGCGCAAAGCAGCAGCGCCCACAGGTGCCCTGACTGTCTTCCCCAAGGCACACATCCATGTGGTGCACATTCCTGCCAACTTCTCTTACTTTGGGGAGTTATTTCCTGCTAGTTCATACCTGCAGCAAATTAGAGCTTTTGCTTGCATGTACCTCAACATTGTGAAGGATGCGGAGACGCTAATTGTTACTTACCATGGAAATTATGCCAGGGACTTCACTAAGCACAAGATCAATACCTGCTGTTGTAGCCTTGAACCTCTTCAGATAGGCAAGATCATAAGAAAAGTATGCTTACTGGGAATTACACTCACTGGTGATTTCAATTCCATGGTTTAACGTCCTCCCCCTCTACTCTGCCCTTGTGAGGCCTCACCTGGAGTACTGTGTGCAGTTCTGGGCTCTTCACATCAAGAAGGACAAGGGTGACTGTAGACAGTCCAGCACAGGGCTGCTAAGATGATTAAGGGGTTGGAACATCTACCATATGAGGAAAGTTTGAAAGAGCTGGGTTTGTTGAGCTTAGAGAAAAGGAGGCTGAGGGGATTTCATCAATGCTTATAAATATGTAAAGGGTGGGGGTTAGGAGGATGAGGTCATACTCTTCTCAGTAATTTCCAGTGACAGAACAAGGGGCAATGGTCACAAACTGGTACACAGGAGATTTAACCTGAATATAAGGAAATACTTCTTTACTCTGAGGGTAACAGAGCACTGGAACAGGCTGCTCAGGGAGGTTGTGGAGTCTCCATCCCTGGAGACATTCAAAACCCGCCTGGACATGTTCCTGTGTAATCTGCTCTAGGAGGTTCTGCTTTAGCAGGGGAGTTGGACCAGATGATCTCCAGAGGTCCCTTCCAACCCCTACCATTTGGTGATTCTGTGATAAAGCTAAGATTTTGTCTTTTTTTCAGCTGCTGGACAGAACAGGTATCCACAGGGCAGCTTTTCCCATCCTACCAGAGGAATGTAAGCAACATTAATGTTGGGATGGATGACACTGTGTTAGATAAAATCTGCCTTTGATGTATGTGTGATACACCCATAGACGATGCATTTCCTTTAACAAAAAAAAAAACACAAAACAAGCAAACAAAAAACCAGACACACAAAAAAATGAAAAAAGCAAACCCAACAAATAAAAAACTACAAAAAACAAACTGAAGAAAGCACATGATTTTCAAGAGTGTGCCAGTGTTTGACGTTTAGATGAATTACTGATTTTTCTAGTCCAAAGTAGATCTTAAAAGGCACTATCGCAAGCTAGAATTTCATTTAAAATTCACATATTATAATGAACTCTAGGTAAGATATATGTATTTAATATATGGATATAATTCATTGAAATTCATTATACTAGAAAAAAATAACTGCTACAATCATTTTTTAAAAATAGGTCCTATTTTCCAGTGTTCCAACTTCTACTCATATGCTAGCAGTTAAAAAAATGCATCTATTTGTTATGAAAAATCATTTTCCAGTGTTACCAATTCTGTTTCCCCTTGTGATGGCATGATATTAACCTCCTTTTTTAAAAAATAAAGCACTATCCCATAAAGTAATAAAGTACTAAAGCACAAAACAGGCCTTTAACACTACATGCAAACAGCCATAGCTTGTGTGTAGTTGTAACAACTACCTTTCTTCCTGGAAAAATTAGTGCTTGAGTATTTTTATGCTTGTTCCAACTAAACCCCACTTCTAAATTCATCAGTGTTACCATTAAATAGTCTTTAAAGAGTAACTTCTTGCTAAAAAATATAGTTAAAACAAATAGAATGCAAAATCCATGTAAACACTACATGCAACACTACATGCAACACTACATGCAAACAGCCATAGCTTGTGTGTAGTTGTAACAACTACCTTTCTTCCTGGAAAAATTAGTGCTTGAGTATTTTTATGCTTGTTCCAACTAAACCCCACTTCTAAATTCATCAGTGTTACCATTAAATAGTCTTTAAAGAGTAACTTCTTGCTAAAAATATAGTTAAAACAAATAGAATGCAAAATCCATGTACTTTACATGTGTACTTTACTTCAAGTTTTTGAGTTGTTTAGAGAAAAAGAAGTGTTGTCTGAATCAAAATTTTATTTTCAGTATTGTTCTTGTAGGTCTATTGAAATAATGACATAAAAGTAAAATGTTCAAACCTAGCTTTTGGAGAAATCAACTAGTTTTGACATTATTTATCCCCAAATCTTTGATTAATTAGTAAAATGTAAATTAGTACTTTACCAGTTGTGGTTTTACAACAGCCAGTATGATTAACATTATGTGAAACACGGAAACTGAAAGACAAAATAGTTAAAATAAGCATTTTAACTATTCAAAGATACACAGAGAAGTGATTTAGTCCATATTAATACTAGAAGGATAACACATTTTTTAATTATTTTTTTTTTTAAATAACACCATTCAGGTGGCTAGGAGGACTGGGAATCTTCTGGGAACTGTGAAGTAGTTTTGCAGGTAAATAACAGTATCCTTATGTCTAGCAAAGTAAGAGAGTGTGGCACAGATAGGAGGACGGAAGCTCATCTCAGTAGTAAATGTAAGGAGGAGAAGAGACAATTGGGAACCAGATGCAAAGCAAAGACAGTATGATACACAGGAAAGAAGAGAATGTTCTACAAGGCAGAATGATCCCTAGACAGGAATAAAACAGATGGGAGAGGGCTTGATATTCACTACAACATCAAAAGAGTCAGGTCTTTGTGGTTAGAAATTCAGAATAAAGAGACCTTCCTATTGAGCAGATTCAGACACAAAAAAGTTTTAAGATACTGACTGTGGACTAAAAAGGCTTCAAACACAAAAAAAAACATGGACTGCTTTTCATGTCCAGTCAAAAATCTTCCTTATTTTCACTGAAAACAATAAATTAATAACAGACATGGGCAAAATTCCCCAAAGTGGGAACACAAGAGTGCTGCTAGTCCAGCATTTCTTCTAGCAGGAATCTGACCTTGAATAGCGTCTTAGGACTTTTGAGCGAGACAGCAAAGACTCACTTTGATTATTTAAATTAGTATTTGGGGTTATAAACCCTTCAGAAGTGGAGCCCCCAGGCAGCAGTTTTTTTGAAATCTGCAACTAGATAACGAGGCTGAACAGACTTAAAGGAGATGTCCAACTTCTGGGAGGCATTTATAGGAAAAGGACTCTTCTCACCAGATGGAGTCAATTCCAAGTATGCAAGAAAGCCCAGGTATCTAAGATCAAAGCTGGTCTCTCAGCCTCTTTTTTTTTTTTTTTTTTTTGATAAACAGGCTACTTACATTTAGTGATGAAAAAATAAATAAATGGGGTGGTAAAGGATACAGAAAATGAAGAACAGTATTCTACCAGAAAGAAAATATGAACAGTGATGAGAGAGTGACAAGAGCAGAAGCCAAGGATGTAAGACAGAGGAAGATGGCCTAATTCAGCTAGGAGATTGGATAAACTTGAGATAATAACTAATACATCTCTATTTCTGAATGTAAAATGAAATACTTAGAACTGCTGGCGCAAGATACGAAAAACAGATGAAGTAAAAGACCATGTGTAGCATTCTGGAAGCTGTGCTCAAAGCTTTAATTAATCAGAATTGAGAATTAATAAAATACATTTATTTTAAATGATTTTGGGGGTATTGGGGTTTTTTTATTATTTTGTAATAATGTCATAGGTCTACTATGAACTCTCAGAATAGGACACTAATATGAAGAAAATAATGTTACTGGCAAGATAAATTCTTCCAAAGATTGTGTCATATAGATAGAAACTACAGACAGTTTGCAGAGGAAATATTACTATCAACAGCAAATATTCCTGAGCTAGATTTCTTTTTTTTTTTTTTTTTTTTTTCCAAATAATGAATTAAGAAGAAATAGGTTAATTTTGATTAGTTTTGGGAAACTATGAAGTTATAAGGGGAAAAAAATCAGTTAAAGGAAGAGCTGAGCAAGATCGATTGCAAAACCAGAATGGTTAAGAAAATCTACGACAAATATTTTTGGTTTTAGAAGAGCCAACGACACAAAGTTAGCAAACTTACCACGGAAGTTTGTGGACTGAATTTTGAGATGCACTTACACGGGGAAGTTGACAGGGATATCACAGAACTCAATTTACTAATGCAAGTTGTCCCTTCTGGTCTCATTCCTGTGCATGAAGCAAACATCTTGGTCCTCAATCCCTGACCTTAATTGACAGCCAACAATTAAACTCTAGCTTTATGAATATCCTTATAAGTTTACCCAGATTTCCTTTATGACTGCAATGTATTAAAATGAAACTATTTCAAATTAATTGCTCATGCCTTTTGACAGCAGGATCAAGTGGTAGTTGATTTATAGTGTATTCGGCTTGAGGCATATGGAATACACCAGTCCCTTTTACCACAGACTTTTAAGAACATTTCATGAAGGAATAAATAAAGGAATTTCTGCCCTTGCCCATCAATAACTAAGCACGCAACTGCATGTGTAAGACATGGAAAAAATCGAACATGGGTTTCATATTATTGTGAAATAAGCCAGTTATTAAGCTGAAAGAAGAGAATGTTAAGTTCTGTGGGCAGCGATGACCGATAGGAGCCTTATATTTACCCTTGCCAGCTGTGAGATTAAGATATGTGTTTGGATTTTCCCAGCCCAGAAGCCTGTGATCTGAGGTCATATGCTAAAATATATTGTCAAACTGGTTTGCTTTGAAATCTCACTGAGACAACCAACACAGCCACAGACATTTTGCAACTTTCCTTTAAACCACAGTTGCCTTTACCCAATGTACAGATTAACATAGATTTAGCCCATGTTAACCTAGACCCATAAACTGCATATTCAGTGAGGCTTGGATTTTGTTCTGGATCAGCTCACAAAAGCATCATCTACCTAGCTCAATTGTAAGGACCAATTCTGATTATCGTGTGCAGTTTCAGGCAAGAATTGAAGAAAAATACCGTTCACAAGTGAGTTCTTAGTATAATAATAAAAATGTGGTATATAGTGTGGTTCTACAAGCAAAAATAGTTTTCTTTAGAGGTCTATTCTACAACAAACAAACAAACTTCCTGCCATTTTTTTTTATTATTTTATAATTTCATTTAAGACTTACAGTACATCTGTGAACAGATCATTACACTCAGCTGTATATTGGATTATTATGTGATGCTTGTGTACGTGTAGCCTAAAAAGATACTAATAATTGTTCATATCAACTTAAATTTAAATGTGTTAAACCTGAGTATATGGCAAGGTGAAAGCATCAGACTTTCATTTAAACATTTAATATTTTTAATGCTGTGTTACAACACAAATCTACTTCTGATGTAAGGAAAACAACTCAATAAACTGCTGTCCTCTTAATTTTTAATGTAGTTATTGTCTTAGCCCTGTCCTAGCAATGACGCCCATGTCTGTGACAACTTTCGTTGTCTGTGTTCTGGAGCAGAAGATTTGTTCTTTTCTCCCTGTCTTGGCTGGCCATGTAGAACACTCAGTAAAAATGTGCATATACATGCTTAAATGCATTTGAAAATCTCTTATGGATGGCTTGTAATGGAATATCCTATGCTATTTATTCCTTGCTGTAAAAAAAAAAAATATATATATATCATTGATTCAGTCTGTAAAAGAGTCTCTTGGGCATTTCTGAAAACAAACCCTCTTCTCTTGTCTGAATATTACATTCAGGTATTTACATGGTATTCTGTATTGTAGTAATAGAAGTAATAGTTTCTGCCTGTTCTATTCTATCATAAATATATTGATTTATTTAACAAATACATCCCCAGCAATTTTCTGGAAAATGTATCATCTCAGATATAATGCACCATAAGAAGAAACTGTTCTCAACTCCTGCACAGTTTTGAGCTGTTACAATCTTTTTTCTTCAAGTTTTAGTGAGTTTTGGGAATCAGAAGGTACTTCCTCTGAGTATGATTTTATTGGTATCAATTTATGGTAAACAAATTGGTCTTCTGGATTTAAATGGAGAATATACCTTCTGAAAGTCTCATAATATCTTGTATAGATAAACATATCACATGCAATGATTTCTTAGTAAGTAGTAGGTTCTGCACTAGTTTAGAAAACAAAATAAATGTTTATGGCTACACTTACACTTAAATTATACTTTGTATCTATTGGAATAATTTTTTTAAATTATTTATTTTTTTCTCTGAATAAAATAAAGTACTTATTTATTCTGCTGAAGATATGATGGTCAGTGTGCCACTCCATTGTTTATATTAATTGCACCTAAAACTTAAATTTAGTGAAAATTAAATTTCAAAACCTAACTAGACAAACTCTCAACTCACAGTTTCTTGGAACAGAATATTTTAATCTCTATATATGCTCAAGTTTTTTCTGATATTCATATTGAACCTCCTATGCTCCAGTTTGCATCCATTACCCCTTGTCCTATCACTGGTCACCACTGAAAAAAGCTTAACTCCATCTTCCTGACACTCACCCTTAACATATTTGTAAACATTGATGAGGTCACCCCTCAGTCTCCTTTTCTCCAAGCTAAAGAGACCCAGCTCCCTCAGCCTTTCCTCATAAGGGAGATGTTCCACTCCCTTAACACAAAACCATGTGCACAGTCAGCAAATCCAAGCTATGTCCAAAGGGATGATTCATGTCCCAAGGGATAAGGAAAAGTCTCCTTCAGAATCCTGATCAGATGCCATGTCCTAGAGATCTAAGAGCTGCTGGCATGATGCTGCAATAAGTCACAGTGACTTGTCAGTGGTTTTGTGCCATTCAGCTGAAGTTGCTCAACGTATTAATTATAACAGAATCAGTGAAAACAGGTAACTTACATAAAATATTTTTTCTTTTCTTTCTTTCTTTTTTTTTTTTTTTTTTTCCATCCTTCTGCTATTGTTGGAGACAAAGCATATTTTTAATTCCATTAATAGATCACTAAAATTTTAGAGAAATGAGATATACTGAAAATAATTTTTTTAAGTTGAAAATGGTTAAGAAGTAATTTAGAATTACTGGATTGTAAGGATTATATGAAAGATATGGAAAATGGAATGGTAGCTTCTTGAAAACTAGTTAAAACTCCAGTGTATAATATGTAAAAGTTCATAATTTAGCTTTGTCCAGGATCTCTTTCAGTGCTTTGTAGCTCTGGATAATAATTTCATAGGCTATTTTATTTTTCCAGTTGCTGTGCATTTGCCAGGGGGTTTCTCAGCTCCTTAGCCTTCACCTCAGTCTCATTCTCAACTCACTCAATGGTATAATTTTTAAAAAATTGGTGCCTTGAAATTTGATTGTAAAGACATAATTTTTTTGTAGTTATTATATTTGTTGGTTTATATTCAAGAAAAGAAGAGCTAACTTTCTATATTGCTGCCATCAACCTAATTTTGGTAATTTCTGAATTGTCGAAGATACAGAGAATGGCTCCATTATCAGAATTATATCCTCATTTTCCACATTTTCACAAGTAGCATAATAATCTATGTTGGATATTAGCTACTAACATATGACTTTTATATATAAGTGTTCTGCTTGGTTTGAACGCTAACTTAATATATATTTTAACTGTAATGAACCATGTGGTGCTTTGAGCATCTGTGATTTGCATAACCTTCCAATGACCTGTTTCATCACTCAATATGATGCCATTGTTTCACATACAAAAGTTCTTGTGATAGTTTTTTTTCTTCAGTAGGTGACAGAAGGGCACATTTATTCTGGCCAGATTTCTACAATAGCTCATAACCTTCAGGACTTCATTTCTCATGTTATTCTCCACTAGAATAAGGTACGCTGCAAATTCCATCTAAAACCAGTGCAAGTGATGGTGAGAATATGAGTTCAGTAGCTAATCCTAGATACCCCCTTGCCCTGCCACTGTAGTTGAATGTGCCACTCAGAGGATTTTTTTAACAGATTTTTCATCACGTTGCCTGGTTGTTAGTAATTCCTGTGTAAAATATTAAAAACATGTCAGTCCCTTTCTCAGCAGAGTCTTACATATTGCAATGACATTACACAATGAGTAACAGACAATACACATTTTTAATGACATGGAAACAGACATGTCCTTTGATAAAGCCAGCAAAAAGCAGTAAAACTCTTTTATCTGTTAATATTTTAGAAAAAAATATTAGAGATGAGTATGTAAAAAAACAAAGAAGTATAACTTCAATGATTCCATCATTACTGCAAGATTTAGGAGCAAGTACTGTGGCTTACAACTGCTCACAGTAGTTGGCAATTTCTCAGCAGATTACTTGCCACATAACAATTATCTGGTATTCCTTAAATGACAGTGGCTTCTCAAGATATGCTAAAATGCAACATTGAAGTCTACAATACTTTTTGTTGATTTGATAAGAACACTTAGGAATACAATATGATGACTGCTTGTCCAAGGAATTCTCCTTGTGTGCCTCAAATTTTCTCATTTTTGAAGGTTAAATTAGATGAAAATCCAAGATGTTTTTCTCTCTTCTATACAATAGTTTCCATTAATTTGGCCATATCTTAATAGATAAAAAGCTATTAAATTGTCCAGAACAGGAGTTTCAAAACTAGTTCAGAGTTTCTGTCTGATGATAATTGCAAACCAGAAGCACACATACAGGCAGACAAAATTATGAGCAGGTTTGAAAGGTGAGTGGAGGGGTGCTAAAAGGTTAAGTTGGGGGTTAATTTTCACTAAGTTAAATACTGAACTGAAAAATACAAATGGTAACCCCAGGTGGAAAATCTAAAAATTTTCTGTGTTGATAGCACTCTTATCAAGTGATGCTGTCCAAAACTGAGGTTGTCTTTGACAATAAGCACTGACAAATTTTAATAACAAAGTCAAGTATATTTTCTTTTTCAGCTTCTAGGGGAGTCTGATACTAACACAGGCTCAAATTCAGTCTGATAATGATCCTTAGAATAATCATTCTGAATTGCAATAGCTTAAGCTAAAATTCCATGCTGAGCTAATAGCAAGACGAAGAGAGAAATTAACAATGGTGGTAGATTCAAAAGCTGCAAGATGTAATATTATCTAATTTCACATTTAGCTAGCATGTGAAAAAGTGTAATTGATATGCACTGAAAATATTGCAAATACTTGTATAGAAAAGGTCCATTTAACAAGAAACTGTCATTTTTTGTGAAAGCGCTATGGAAGTTGAAGCCATGGAACTTGAGGAATGATTTTTAACAAGCCTGAGAGGTGGGCCGGTGCAAACCTCATGAAGTTCAGCAAGGTCAGGTGCAAGGTCCTACACATGGGCATAGGGCAATCCCAAGCACAAATACAAGCTGGGCAGAGAATGGATTGAGAGAAGCCCTGAGAAAAAGGACTAGGGGGGTTCTTGTTGATGAGAAGCTCAACGTGAGCCAGCAACATGCACTTGCAGCCCAGAAAGCCAATGGTATCCTGGTCTGCATCAACAGAAGCATGGCCAGCAGGTTAAAGGAGGTGATTCTCTTCCTTTTACTGTGTCAGTTAACTATGCATTCATGTGATAGCATTATTAGTTAATTTACTAAATAAAAGTATCACTCCTGATCTGGCAATAGAAAGAGTAAATTCTTCCTCTCATTGGTACTTAGTATAAAAGTTTAGTTCACAATTACTTAGTCAGGGTAAGTTCACTTTTATGGAGTTTGAAATAATATTCAATCACTAGGTACAAAATCTACTGTTTACAGGACTGTTTTTACACATAACTGAAATACATTGTGGAAATTATTAACGGACAATGAGAAATGGACAATACTATGAGAAATTGCTTTTGATAATGAAGTAGAAATACAAAAAAGAGTTTGCATCCCATCTTTCTCAGTAAAACATGAAGGAAATGAAAATTATCTAGGCAGGCTAACTTCATAACTGAAGAAAAATCTCTTCTCGATTTATGTGATGTGTGAGAAAGTTAGGGGCTTTTATTCAGCTTGTGTTAAGACTGAAGTTGTGGCAATAATTATTCACAGAGTGAACATTAAAACAATTCACTCTCCATTCCATCATGCCTATTTTCACCAAAGTCGTCTCACCTTTCCTGTCTGACCACTGTGCCTTTGAACAGCTCACTTTCTCAGTTTTTGCTACAAGATTTCCTTTCTAGCCAGGAGGTGCTAAAGTGAATCAGCACCTTCATGCAGTTGCGGTAGCAGTGAAAGCCTGGGCTACAAGAAGTTGTGGATGCCCCTCCCTGGCAGTGTTCAAGGCTAGGTTGGATGGGGCTTTGAGCAACCTGGTCTAGGTAGAGGTGTCCCTAACCACGACAGGGATTTGGAACTAAATGATCTTTGATGTCCCCTCCAATACAAACCACTCTATGACTGTATGACTTGTACACCATCACCACGGGTACTAGGTAGTGCCTCCCATCCTCATGGTTTCACTCCATCCCTTCAGTCTCTGTCCCTCTGGAGCTGCCTCCCAGCCTGCAGCACTTAAGTGCTGCGGCCGCCCAAGTGCTACCCCGCTCCTGACCGACCTCCTCTTCTTTCCTCAGGCCCTCACCTCTCACTCCCACTCAGCCCTTTCTTTTTTAAAACCTCCATATTCTCCAAGAAAGCTCACGCTCGTGCGCCTGCTTCCCACCTCCAGCCCCCCCGGGCGGCCACCTCCCCATCTGTGTCCCGCTAACCCCCCAACACGAAGCCGAGGGTACGCGGTGGGGCGGCGGGACCGCTCGTAGCCCATGTGCGCGGCACACAAGGCGCGGGGACACTGTGACTGTCGCTTGTCCGGGTGGGAGGCGGCACGGGACAGGGCACCCACGGTGACGGAGCGGAGCCCCAGGCATTTTGGCACCGCG
>NW_009952366.1:2442497-2471461 GCF_000747805.2 Chaetura pelagica | reverse complement strand
TGGGGCCGCCGTGGGGAGGGCTGGGCGGAGGCGCAGGAGCGAGGCGGGGAGCCGGCCGTGCTGCCCGGGCGCTGCATCGCTGCCGCGGAGCGTGGGCGTCGCCCGCGGGGCCCCGCGCAGGTTCCTCCCATCGCCGCCGCCGCATCCCTCGCCCCGCGCAGGCTGGAGCGGCTCCGGAGGGCTGGGGGCTGGTGCACCCTGGTGTCAGCCATGTTTGGGTGGGTATGGTAATGAGGACCTGTTCTCAACCTTTGTGCTTCTTGGGTGTATTTTCTGTTTAGGATTTTAATGGTTGCAGTCCTGTATCTGCTACAGCTTGTCCACAGGGTAGATTCATACCTACAGTTTTTTTCCAGTATGTTGTTTGGGTTTTTTTTTTCCTCTTCTATTTTCTTAGTAATTCTTATTTCCCATATACATATTGGCTGGTTTAGTTCCAATTTTTCTAGTATTAGAGCGAGCCAGAATTTCTTTGCAAGGCTTTGCTTTTCTTATGGAAGTGAACGAGATGATCGAAATAATGTCTGCACAGTCACACTGGCCTGCCACATGAGAGGTTGCAATGGGATTTGTTCCGTTTAAGGAAATCGTACTTAGTATATTTTGTAGATGTTGTAGTTAGTCGCTCATCCTCATCAGCCATTTTATTTTCTGTGTGGTATTGCTACATAAAAAACTCACTGCTGTAGTAGTAACTGATTTCTAAGAGAAGCATAATTATTTTCAAAAAGTGTGTCACCATCAATATGTCACTGTGACATCCTGTAGGACAGAGATGCAAATCACTTTTTCCACCTCCAAATTAAAGTATGAATAAAGTAAAGATTTTTGTTATCGGATGTCGTGGATATGTGCACTGGATGTATCATGCAGAGACAGCTTACTCCATTTCATTAAAAAAAAAACAAAACCATGACAACATACTCGGGGTTTTTCTGCTAAGTAGGGTGTTTTTTTTCCCTATTATGAATATCTCATTGAGAGAGGAAACTAAATAAATACATTTTCAAAGATTGCATAATTTTGTCTGGACTAATATATCAGATTTTGGTTTACGTGCAGACACATTAAGATAATGCTGTAATTGCAGCCTGCCTTCGGTGCATCCTGAACACTCTGTTTGGGCTCAGCTCTACGTTTGAGATTCTAGAAGAAAAAATCTCATTGGTTTTGATCTGTGTGTGAAAAACTAAGCCACTTCATAGGTGTTCAGATGTGCCACCAATAGTGAAACTGAGTAAGTGGAACCATTAAGGCTTTTTGGAACTAGTTTTGCAGCATAAACTGATTCCTGTTGACCTTTAGTGTCTTGTCATTCTTATGGTTTTCTTTTTTCTTACAGGCAAGCAAGTGAAATAGTAGTATTGCAGATGAGGACCGTATAGATTGAACAACTTTTTCAGGTCTTTTTTTGCTGTATATTGCAAAAGACTGTATGCACAGAAGTTTTAAAATGTTGAATTTATTGGAAAAGAAGAAGAAAAAAATGCAGGTTACTCAGAAGCACGATCTTCTTATTCTATGTATTCCTTTGGTATAAATTGTGTTGTTAAGATGTACTGGCATAGCTGCTGCACACTTGGTATGGAAATACATCACCTGAGAAGTATTTGTAGGTAGGAATCTTTAGGAAGACAGATCTTTTTTTCTGAAATTTTCTAGTGTACAACCAAAAGTAAGTACAAAGTTAAGGGTATGTTGACCTGTGTCCCCAACTTCTTTCCACTGCACTGACTTACATCAAGGAATAACGTTCTTGCTCTAAAAGACAAAGTAATTGTTGATTTTGGAAAAAAAAAAACAGATTTGGATCTTTTGCTCATGAAGTTTATACATTGCCATGGCAGTAGATTGTAAAAATGATAATACCAGTAGCAACTTTTCCATGTGACTTTAAAGATCTCAGAATCTTGAGTTATCTGCACAATGACTTATCAGCAGGTGGCATCTCAAAACTTAAGTAGCTACCTTCTTACTCAAAATTTGAATCAAAGTAGCTTCTCCATTACTTGGGAAATTATGTTGAAAAAAGCATAATCAAGAAATTGTAACTGAGCACTATTTTCCTGAAGAGCTGGTTGCACAAAACCTGACAAGCCAGTACAACAATAGTGTGAAAGAGCAGTGGTAACTGCCAGAGTGGGTGCTTTAGGCAATGGCAACAACTGGGCTGAGCTTCCCAGAAACCTGTGCTGAAATAGACTGATTTGTTCTTATCCTTCACTATTAGTAATAGGGCTTCCTTGTTTTCTGTATGGGAGAAAGCAAATAAAAAGTTCATGTAATGCTGTGTACAACAGTGTCCTGAATCTAGGTTACAGTGCCAGTAGTCAATTTCCCACATGGGGATAAGAGTTTTTTATTCTTGGCAACTGATATTATTTTTGTATTTCAAGTGTACTGCAGTGCTAATGATTCAGCATGCTCTTATTAAGCCAAAATGGAGAAGGCATGGGAAATTGAAATTGGAAGTTCACCATGCTGGGTCTTCTATAGTGGAATCGATATTAATAATACTATTTTTAAATTAATAGGGATTTACTGTAACATAGTTTGAAAGCATGATTTATAGAACTAAATAGTAAGATTTGAGGAGAAGCAATATTTCTGCTAACCTGTATATGAACCTTTCAGTTTTTCTGCTTGTGTATGAAAAACAGAAAAATGACATGAATTATTTCAGGTCTGCACTTCTAGATGTATTAATAAGCAAATCAAGATGTTCTTCAGAAGATTTTAAGCCTCAGAGCAGCTATATATCTGATAATGCCTAACTTTTGGTACTTCATTTTGCATCTCCCATCTCAGAATCGTGGTAAGATTTTATGATAAAGTTGTGGTGCTTTTGAAGCTTATATGGTGAACTTGAATTTTGTTTGAAGTTGCCAGTAGTTACTCCTTTTCAATTTATCATTCAATGCTTGAGTATTGCCAGAATTAAGATTACTTCAGTCAGCTTCAGTTGGAGGAGTGGCAACTACTGAGGATGATGCTTTAATACATTCTATATAGCAAAGGACTACAGAATAAGTTATATGTTTTCTCCATCTGCAAAGGAAATTAAAGTTAGCACATCATGTAAGTCTGACGTATTTTAGTGAAGTTGATTTATTAGAAGAAAATACTGAGAAATCTGTGAGAAGCTAAAGAAAGGCCAATAAAGTCTGAAGAGATTGTATCCAGTGAAAATAAAAAAAGTGACGTGTTAAATCTCTAGGTTGTAACATTCATAATAGGCTGGACTTGATCATCTTAAAGGTCTTTT
Organism: Chaetura pelagica; assembly: GCF_000747805.2. Classification (NCBI taxonomy): domain Eukaryota; kingdom Metazoa; phylum Chordata; class Aves; order Apodiformes; family Apodidae; genus Chaetura; species Chaetura pelagica. The sequence goes on along the minus strand of NW_009952366.1, from coordinate 2,468,196 downwards.
CCAGCCTTAGTAATTCTGTGATTCTCTTTAACATATTTCTGTTTGGCCAGTGATTTTGAAGAAGTCATACAAATTGTTAAGATCAAATCTATTGAAAATGAACAATTCTGAAAATGAAATCTTGCTGCTATTGTCAAATCATTGTGTTTGTCTTTTAACAATGGAATGTACTCACCAGTAAGTAAAATTCAAGGAAACTAACATGGGAGAGAAATTGTCTATGTTTGAGACTCTGCAGGTTCTTGATGTAAGATAGTCACAAAGAACATTTTGTAGAAACTGAAAACAATTTTCCCGGGAGTATTAAACAGATGCAGTGTCACTGAACTCTGTATAACTACCCATATATGCAGCAGGTGTGAGTTTAACCTTTCATCTTTAAATAATTTTGCTGTAGTCTCACTGCTTTAGTATAGGGATGCCAGCATCCAAACAAAGCACGTTTACTACTCCTTTCAAGTCTTATGTAGCCCAACAAGCTCTTATGTTTTTTTACAATGTAATGTAGTATGTGTAACATGCTTTAGCATGTCTCATATACCATCGCTGAAGAATGCAGGGGAATGTCAATTTCATTGTATAGACTATAATTATCTTTCATTATGATTAAATACCTATTGAATCTATATATGTTACTGACAGGCCATATTAAACTAGCTAGGGCAAAATGTTAGATCATGCAGTTCATGCTGAAGAGCAGATTAATGGCTTCTTCAGTAGATAGATAAATGTGAGCTTGATGAGGCAGAAAGGCTATGGTACATATTCTTACTTCTGCCAAAGAACACAATGCTGCATTGCAGCAGTAATTCAGTCTGTGCAATGAGTACTGTAACATAGTGTGACTCTTGCTGAAACAATTATCTGTACACAGATTCCCCCAGTGATAGGCATTCTTCACAATCACAGTAATCCCATGAAACCTGGTTTGCTCCCACCGTCCCCTTTCCCTCTTTCTTTCTCACTCAAATATGATGGTCATTAGCTATTTCCGCCATCCTATATGCACCAATGGCTAGATTCCTTTTTGCAGACTCACAGCAGTCCTTTGCTCCTAAAACTTTGATTTTACTTTTTCTGTATCAGTTGTTCCCATTGTGCATGCATCTCCTAACACTTCAAAATTGCAATGTAGAGAATTTTGCTGAATTGTTGTGCTTTCATCAGATGTAAAAATAATAAAATTCAAAACACAGTATTAGAAGAGAATGGAAGGCTTATTTGCCTTTACTTTTCAGAGAAGTGTGCTGGTTTTAAAAAGGAATACAATGTAAAAATAATCTAGGTTTAATATGTGTCAGAAAAGTATCAGTTGTTAAAATAGTATTTTGGGATGTTTTAAACATGAAATTGCTTTACAAATGGCTTTTTATAGAGACTTGTGCTGTAATTGCAAGAACATGGAACAGTTGTACTCGTTATACTTTCAAATTTGTAAGCAAGTGAGGTTTTTGTATGTGTTTTTCTGTACATGTTGTGAAAGTCTCCGGCCTTAACTTTTAAGTACTTACTGATACTACACAGTTGAAAGAACTAGAAGTACAATGATTATCTACTAATTGTCTGTATATTGGCATGCAGTACTTTATAATAGAGATGAGGCGGAAGCAAGCTTGGCATAAGATTAATTAATGATGTAATTGTGAGGAAGAGCAGGCAGTGTTGGACCGAACTAACATGACTCCCTTGCTACACGTTGTGTGTAAGAAGACTGGGAGAAAAGAATATGCAGCAAAATTTTTCATTGTGTCTTTCAGTGCTATGGACTAATGATGTCTTAACTACAAACACTTGCAGTTAGGTCAGCTTTACAGGTCTTCTCCCTCTCTGCCAGTGTTCCTGAATGCAGGCCTAAGGCTGCAGTAGAAGTTCTATAGCAAGTCCAGCTCTCCCAGGGAGCTAATTTGGGTATGAATTCCCTGTCACAGGGGATTATTATTGCTTAATCTGCTAATAATGTGGCAGTCTAATCAGGTTACTTTACTGCATGCTGATGTGTTAAGGCTCGATTCTTCTTCTGTAAAAGAAAATAACAAAATTCTCACTGTGTTTTGAGAAAGAAACCTTGGGTCTGCAGTTTGCTTGATGTGTCAAAAAAGACTCACTGTTTTATCTTTCAGTATGAGAAAGAAATAGAGGTTTTAACATGTCAAGGACCATGCTTATGAGACATTATAAAAATCTGGCTGATTTGTTTGATTTAGTAAGTTGTTTCCAAAAGTTTATGCTGACTCAGATTATTGATTAATGTTAATTCAAAGACAGAATAATTTTATAGCTGTTCTTCCAACTAAACCATGTACAGTTCAGCAATTTCCATTCTGTTAAATCCCCTTAAACAATACAGACTCTTGTCAGGTTATGATAAATTTTAGGTTTTTTTAAAAGAGGATGCTGTATAAGAATAGGGATGCCATATTTATTTGTTCATTTCAGTTGTGGAAAACTCCAAAGAAATATTATATTGCCCAGTAAATGATAAAAAAAAATTTCCCTTTGATATTTCCATCTGACACATGACAACATTTGAGTTATGAAAAGGAGAAGTGAGACTGCCTGGAAACCAGAGTAAAGTCAATTGATAAAATTCCATGATCTAGATGTAAGGTAGAAAAACAAAACAAAAACAAAACCCAAACAATCCCAAACACAGCTTTAATAAGGCTAAGTTATATTTTAGGCATTTCACTTTTAATCTAAGATTCTGTTAATGGTGTAGGATAGCAGTATTTTAAAATCCATCACAAGATTTAAGACTTGGAGTTTTAAATTATTCCGGTAATGGTTGAGTCTGTGATAAGAATTCTGTAGTTCATTGCACAACGAGCCACTGTATTTACTAGATTTTTTAGTGATACTTAGCAGAAACAGTCATATCACATAATGCTGTATTACTGCACAAGGCTTTGTAGAAGGTAGGTAGTTGTGGGACTAACTGAAAGAGCACTGTAACAGAATTTGGTGTGATATTTCCTAATTACTGTTTGATGCTAATGAAGAACATCAGTACTGGACTAGATTGAAACAACAGGGGAACCCAGAATAGCATTTTATTGGCCAGAGAGATGAAGGTCAGTACTGTGATACAAAAAAAAAAAAAAAAAAAAAAAAGGGGCTTTTTCAGGGGTTTTGTTTTTGCCAACTTGGGATAGGGGGCACTGTGATACAAAAAAAAAAAAAAAAAAAAAAAGGAGCTTTTTCAGTGGTTTGTATTTAGCCAACTTGTGATAGTGAGCAACTTCACGAGGTATCTCCCTATTCTGTCTTCACTTGGGAGCATTCATACCTAGACCTAGCCCGGGTTGAGTGGTTTGGTACCCACCCGCTGTGTAGGTTTAGTTCAGATCAAAGAGGGAGGCTTCTATGCATGTCTTAAAGTGTGTTCAGGGAGTGCCGAGCATGGAACGGCAGACTCCTTGTACAAACCAGCTGGGTTCATGCTTTAAACACCTGTACCTGATGGTAGTGTGTGGTGAGGTAGGTCTCCTCATTTAATTTGGTGCTGACTCCTTTAGTCCTGAGTTAAATTAGTTAGTCTAGTTGTTAAATCTGGCAGTGAGGGACCACCTGTTGTTTTGTGATGAATTCTGAAGGACTATCCTGCATCCTTGATGCAGTCTGACCAATGATACATATCCAGTTAGAAAACAGATTCTCTCGGAACCAAGCACCAGTCTTCTGAGCATGCCTCCCATGTTTTCTTAAGCCGTGCAAGTAATGCAGCTTTATACAGTGATAGTGCTATGGATAACATACTGATTAATGGAAGGTTAATGAAACAGAAATTAATATGATGCTATGCTAGAGGTACCAAGCCCAGTTTATTCTGAAGGGCAGTAATGCAATGTTTAATGCATGACAGGACAGAATGATGCAATTTCTGTTGGAATTGACTCATCAGTGAGAGCTCCAGATAAATCATGTTGCTGTCCTGCAAGCTGCTATATCTAAAATAATACATGTATGACCTTTTGAAACACTTAAATAAATACTGATAGATGGTTTGTGCCTTTTAAACTGAAAATACCTTTGGCTTATTGCAGTTAGAAAAGGATTAAAGACCTAGAGACAAATACTAACGTAGTTTCACTTATGCAGCTGTTACATTAAATACCGAGAAAATGGTTTCATTTTAAGGTATTCTCTGAAATCATTACTAGTAACTGGGACTGAGAAGCTGCTCTAATTTACATCACTAGAATGAAAGGGAAAAAAGAAGTTTGAAATGCATCTAAAAGTAGTAACTGAAGTACCAATACTGTGGTTTACAGTCCCAAAGCTCCACCAGAACTGCTTACAAGCTTCATGTTAATGTATTACTGGTGTTTGCATTCTGATTCTACCTAGGTATCTCAGTCAGAGCTGAGAGTCACTGAACCCATAAATGGGCTAGAAGAGGGTATAATCCTTGGAAGAATTTACAGCCTAGAAGACAAAACACATAAAAAGAGGACTGGACATTTGTTTAGCCCAGATATACAGGATACAGTATTAGGATTTCTCTGTTGGCTTAACTTTTTTTTTTTTTTTTTAAGAATTGGTATCAGTCAAACTGAAGGTGTCATTCCCTCACATGTTAGAAGGAAGATTTATAGGATTGTGAACCCTCCTAGAGACTGTGGTGAGCGTGAAGCAGATCACAAGCCTGTAGGCTCTACTGTGCTTTAAAAAATTTGGGCTGACTGCCAGAGCTGGGGTTGCTGAGAGGTAGTAACAAGAGGGAGAGTGAAAGTGAGTAGGCAATGACGGTAGTCTAGGGAATGAATGAAAAGAGGTTAAAGTGGAGTTCAGTAGGCAAATGGAGTGAGGTTCAACTTCCAGATCCTTGGAAGCTATTGCGAAAGGAAATTGTCCTTTCAGCTGTGAGATTGGTGATAGTACTTGTGGTGAAGGAGGTTTTAGGTCTGCTGTTTTGAAGTCTCATCTTGGTAAGCTGTGGGCTGGGTTTCAGTGTCTTAACCTGCAGCAGTATGAGGTGCTTCAACTCAATTATTGTGCAATTATTGTTCAGTTATACCTTGCAGTTCCCCAGTGTGTGCTATTTCATCACAGCATAACAGCCTTCATCCTATAGACCAGATGTTACAGCAAGTCCATAAGCAAAAGCTGAAAGGTCTCATGTATCCTTGAGTAATTTCTGATTCTCATCAGCTAGCAGTTCTTTATTAGACTGCTTCTGTTTTCCCTCTTAAGGTTTTTCATGAAGCTTGACACATAATCTAAATGTCTTTTAAGACTTAATTGTGCAGGTGGATTTGCACATACTAGTTTTATCCCATGTTAATCACATGGGATAGTAGTGAAGAATTTCTTGAAAAACATTCCTCCCGAAAATCTTATGGCTACCTTTAGCATGGCAGCTGCAAGCACAAGTCTATCTGTCTTTTTAAATTATTCATTTTGGTAAATTGAAACACATACTCAAACACAGGCATGTTTGAAACAGCAGGCTTTTTAAATTGATTTGCTTTCAGGTGTTACAGATATGTTTAATTCTTTCCTATTTGTAAAAAACTATTGAAAACATCAAAGCTCGTAAGAGATGAGCATTTCTCCTTTGAAAATGTGATTGTGATTATACATTCCTTGATGAAGAATACAGGGAAATAAGGCAACCCTGCATTTGAAACACTAGGTCTGAAAAACTTAATCTACTTTGTTTAAAATGTATCTTTAATATATTCAAGTACAGCTGTTAAATTGGGAAGTAATGGACTTGAGCTTCTATATTTTATGTGAAGTACATACTCCATTTTACCTGATAAGAGTAATCTTGTTATGATGTCAAAATATGAACAAATAGCCTATCAGTCTTCAGTAAGTGAAAAAGCAAATGAAAACAATCCTCAGCAAGTGAATATTTAAGACCAACCAGTGGACTCAATTCCTACAATTTGGGAGTGGTTTAATATCCTTTTCTACTCTTTTCTTCTCTTGTCAAATAATTGATATAAGCAAAAATAGGTAAATGAAAGCATACGGTTTCTAAAGAAAATTTCTTTTGCATAATAAATACTTGAATAACCTTTTTTTATTTTTTCACAGATACTTTCAGTAGAACAAACATTCAGGAACAGAAGTCCTTACTCTTGATTGCCTTCTATCAAGGACCCATCAGGCATCATCTTCAGTCTGTTTCTTCAATATTTTTTGCCAAGCACAGGGAGGGCTTTCTTTGGCGCTTGTCTGTCTTAGCTGAACTTCCTTACTGTTTTTCTCATATTACAAATGCCCAAGAACAGCAAGGTAGTGAAAAGAGAACTAGATGATGAGGTCATTGAGTCAGTTAAGGACCTTCTCTCTAATGAAGACTCTTCTGATGATGCCTTTAAGAAAAGTGAACTTATGGTTGATGATCAGGAAGAAAAAGATACAGATGTTGAAGAAGGCTCAGATGCAGAAGATGAAAGACCTGCTTGGAACAGCAAACTTCAGTATATTCTGGCACAAGTTGGATTTTCTGTGGGATTGGGCAATGTTTGGCGATTTCCATATCTGTGTCAGAAAAATGGTGGAGGTAAGTTCTGTGATAACTAGTTGTAGCTAAATGATGAAGCTAACCTTCCAGATTTCAAGGTTAGCAGAGATAATCACAGCAAAACCTGCCTCAGCATGTCAGTTTTTTTCTGTGAATTTCTGCCAGCGCCTATGAGGAGAAACCCATATTCTCTTTATTTAGACACATCTGTTAAGTATAAGATTCCTCGAAGATTCCATTTCCTCATTTTAGGGGAGAAGGTTCTTGATAAGACCTTAACTAGTGGTCAAACCAGTGGGTAAGCAAAACATGTATAAATGGAGGGTTTGCATTATTTAGGACTTGGCTATTGTGTTGCTACAGTGTTCATTGTAGTACTTGGGCAATAAATCAAGGCATTAGATCTGCATGTGCTTTAAAGACAAAAGCAGTATTTGGTCTTTCATATTTACTGGTACTATGCTTCACACCTTTACATTTTAATTGCTTTTAGCTCCGAAGCTATTTGTTCGCTATTTACTTGCTTCTAGAACAAGGACATCTCATAGGAGTGAAAAGGATTTTTTTTTTACTGCTAATGAATAATTTAAATAATTACATTAAGGGAATGCATCTGGTTTTGCTGTTATGTAGTTAACTATTTTCCTAGGTAATTAGTTTTGTAAACAACAAGTTTCCTTTCACTTAGAACAATAACAACAAGCTGTTTACTTGTTAGCTGTCCATCTATGGTCTTGAACGTAACGTGAAGAGTAAGGCTGGAGACCTTCCTTCCTCTATGAATGCCTGATTAGGGTGCTATGTTCATGCACATCTTATTTTGGCTAGTTACTTAGCTGAATTCAAAAGAAACCTATCACTTTTGTGATACAGAAAGTGAATCTATACTATAGGATAGAAAATAAAGAATAGCAGTTTATTAGTGCTGGATTTTAAAAGTTGAATGGCAAAACTGATAAAATTGAGGAGTATAGAAATGAGCCTAGAATATAATTGCAGTAAAACTGTATTTAGTTTTCTTACAGTCAGTTCAAGCAGAAAAAATTGAATGTATGCTTTCAAGTATTCCATCTCCAGGATAAAGTCTAAATTCTTCCATATCTCATTATGATATTTTTTTCTTCCTGTTTTTTCTCCTTTATTTTGTAGAAAAAAGTCATTCTCTAACAATTTGTGTGGAATCTAAAATTTTATTTGTCTGTAAGTGTAATAATAACTGTAAGGAAACTTGTGGAATGTAGTTTCTCAAAAAACGTAGCTTTTCAGTGGATGACAATCTCCTGTAGTCTATTATACAAAGCATAGATTTGAAAATGTATGAGTTGAAAAAATGAATGCATTTCTTAACAGTTTTTAAGACAAACTGATTCACAGTTTAATGATCGTATATTCTGTATCATTTCATCCTGAGCATGGTGTCAAGCTCTTGTCTCAAGGATGATGAATTACAGTTGTTTATTTTGCGAAAGACTTTGTTTAATGTAGGTAGTTACTAATTTAGCAAACCCATTGGATTCTTCTTTGAACCAACACAAAAGATCTGTTGGTATGCACCTCATAGGCTATTGTTTTCATGCTGTCAGATGCTTTTAAAGTTACTCTGCCAGTGAGACAAAATTTAATTTAAATAAAATATAAACGTGTTAAATTAATTTATTTCACATATTAGGGGACAAAACCAACATAAACTTTCAGGGATTAATGTACTTCATTAATCAAACTGGAAAAAGTAAATATGGAGTAATTCCAGGTTAAAATTAAAATGTTTTCCCCTGTGCTATCATTGCAGGAACTTGGATATGTAACATAGTCTGTGGAGACAATGTTTTCTATATGTGACTGAGACAAGGGTGTACTTGAGTTTTAACAATAATTTTGCAACATTTTATAGTACATTGCAGCCTTCAGAAAAACAGAAAAAGGCCAGTGATCATTAGAGCTAAATCTTACTTGGTTTTCAAGGTAGTCGTAATGCAAGATGGAGAAGGTGATATAAAACATTGAAACATAGAAAGTATGTTAGTGCCTGCATATGTGTCTGCCAATGGGCAGGTAATTCTCACAAGTATGTAAAAGAATAGAGAGGAAAGGAAAAGTTCAAACACATGGTGAAAAAACCTATGCACGTTTTAAATGAGGTTCTAGTTTTCTGCTACGCATTTCATGTATGTTTCATTGAGTGGTTTTGTGCAAGCTGTTGTAAATATAAGTGTCAGAACTGTTCTGTAATCTTTTGTTGAGAAAGCTTTACTATAAATATCTGCTGAAGTCTTGTGAGTCTAAGGTAGACAGCCTTTCTGTGGATTTCTATTCAAGTGAAGCATATGGCTAGGTCTCCAGCAGCAGGGTTGTCCAAATATTTTTCATTTTATCTCATATTTTAAGGAAGTCATATCTGACAAATACCATCAGGCAAGGGAAGCAAGTTGAACAGTGGTAAACTAATAAATTTCATGGAATCACAGAATCATGGAATGGTTTGGGCTTGAAGGAACCTTAAAGATCATCTAGTTCCAACACCCCTGCATGGGCAGGGACACCTCCCACTAGATTAGATAGCTCAAAGCCTCATGAACCCTGGCCTTGGACACTTCCAGGGAGGGGACATCCACAGCTTCCCTGGGCAACCTGTTGCAGTGTTTTACCACCCTCATGCTAAAGTACTTCTTCCTAATATCCAGTTTAATCTGCTCTCTTTCAGCTTGAAACTGTTGTCCCTTGTCCTATTGCTGCACAACCTTGTAAAAAGTCCCTTTCCAGATTTCTTGTAGGTCCTCTATTTTAAATTTAAATTTAAACCAAATCTTCTGGTTTGACTTTTTTTTTAAACTTCTGGGACAACAACAACAAAACCAACAAAGTAAACATAGAAAAGACAAATAGTTATATTTGGGCTAACTTCTATGTTACTAGAGGATTTCATGGTGAAAAATTGGGTGTTTACTACCCTGGTTTTGAGAGAGATTGGATTTGTTTAGGGCTACAGCCTGTAGTACACAAACACTCCTGACTTCAGAGCTCTGTACTGCTTCGGAGATGTATTTGTGGCACCATGTTTAAAGGTATCTTGTGTATAACTATGCTGCACTAGTGCTTGGACATCCATAGGTATCTTTCCAGTCTCTGTTTCTGGATTTGGTTTATACCAATGTTGTCGTTTATTTTCATGAGCATTAACTTAATTTTCCTGGTGTGTGGGTTTTTGTTTTTTTTTGTGTGTGTGTGTTTTGTTTGTGGGGTTTTTTGTTGTTTTTTTGAAGGTCAGTCCTTTTAATGTCTCTGTGACATAGAAAGTAAAAAGAACTAGTAAAAAATGATAAACAGATAAAAGCTGTGAGCAGCATAGGGAAATCTGTAGCAGATTATCTTTCCATTGTATCTTTAAAAGATTGACGTGAGTCACATAATAGTTTTTACACTTAAGTAGTCTGGATTTTATACTGAAATACCAGCATATTGAACAGATAAGTCATGTGGTCTTGTAAAAAACATATCAGCTATTGCTGAAAACTGATAAGGAAATAAAATGTCAACTTGCCACCCAGAGAGACCTGGACAAGCTGGAGAAGTGGGCCCAGGTGAACCTCAGGAGGTTCAACAAGGCCAAGTGCAGGGTCCTGCACCTAGGCAGGGACAACCAGAGATACGAATACAGGCTGAGGGAAGACGTGCTAGACAATAGCCCTGTGGAAAAAGACCTGGAGGTACTAATGGATCAAAAGATGGACATGAGCCACCAATGTGTAGTTGCAGCCCAGAAGGCCAACCACATCCTGGGCTGCACCAAAAGAAGTGTGGCCAGCAGATTGAGAGAGCTGATTCTGCCCTTCTGCTTGGGTGAGACCTCACCTGGAGCACTGCATTCGTCTCTGGAGCCCCCAACACAAGAAGGATGTGGACCTATTGGAGCATGTCCAGAGGAGGACCATGAAAATGATCAGAGGGCTGGAGCACGTCTTTTATGAAGACAGGCTGAGGAAGCTGGCATTGTTCAACCTGAAGAAGAGCAGACTCCTTGGGGACTTCATGGTGACCTTCCACTACCTGAAAGGAACCTATAAGAAGGCTGGGGAAGACCTGTTCACAAGGACATATAAAGATAAGACAAGGGGTAATGGTTTTAAGCTAGAGAAGGCTAGATTTAGGTTGAATGTTAGGGGAAGGTGGTGGATCACTGGAACAGGTTGACTAGAGAGGTGGTGGAGGCCTCATCCCTGGAAACATTCAAGGTCAGGCTTGATGGGACTCTGAGCAATCTTTTCAAGTTGGAAATGTCCCTGGTTATTGTAGGGAGGTTGGCAGTACATTCTACAATTCAATGTTAAAGAGGGAGTGGTCATTAGAAGCTACAATCTAGTTGTATAATACAAGTGAGAGCAAAGGAAATATTCCCATGTATTCCAGTGGCTTCTTTATTTAGCTTTTGATCAATCATTTGTAATCACTGCCTTGAATTCACTGACTTCTATATTATTTTGTGAATTTTGATTTAAACTGTATTGTCAGACTTAACATTTAATTGTACTTCAGCGTGATGAAAAATGTATTATTTTGCTAGTCTATTTCTTCATTAAAGCTTATTAGTTAAAGGGATTTTCATCCTTTAGGCGGTTTTGTCAATAGGCATACTGGGATATATTTAAACTGTGGAAGAGTAGTGACAGAGGACAAACCTCTCAGTCGGATAGACTACAAACCGGCAGATAAAACATGAAACTTTTTATCAGGGTTTTCCTGATAATAGCGGTTTCTATTTTGTAATGATAATAATTTCACTTGTAGGAGCATAGTAGACTGTAAACCTATAGTGCTTTGGGGCTCAATTATCATAACTTTAAAAATTCTACCATTTTACACTGACAATCAGCTCTTCATCTGAACATCAGCTTCTTGCTAGCTTTCTATTTGTAAGTCTCAAGTAAGCTACAAGAACTGGGATGTCTCCTCAAGACAGTGGTAAAGCTCACCTTCATGAATAAGAATTAATTCAGACACTAAACAATTAATTAAAAAATCGCACAGCAACAGTTGAAACAAATCTGGAAAGTATTTAGATTTTCAGGTTATATCAAGAATGGCTAGGGGAAGAAAAGTTCTGTAGTTATCTGTATGCTAGTAGTTATGTCATCTTGCATTATTTCTTCTGAAATTGTTTTCCAACTCTGATCACTAAGAGTCATATTTTTTTTATTTCCCCCCCTGAGCATTTGCAAGAACTTAAATCCAATGTTAATATTCCATTTCTATAAATAGTGTTGCATTACATACGTAATGTAATATCAAGAGAGACAATTTACCAGTTATCCCATTACAGTGCTTGGTTAATAAAAATTAAGAACTCAGAGCAGTGCTTTGCACAGTACTGACATTCACAAATTTCTGAAATCTTTTGTATCTTTGTCATTAATTCTAGTGAAAGAGGGATAAGGCGTATCTTTTTAGATTTATTTTTTCTTTATGAAGTTGAGATGAGGGGTTTTTTTAATATGAAAGGCAGTCTTTAGAGCCAAAACATGCAAAAAGTGATATTACAGTAGAATAATTTTGAAAATGTTAAAAGGAGACCTGAAAATCACGAACCACACAGAACTGTAATATTTAGAAGACTGCTTAGCTGGCAGAACTAGTAGACAATGTAACAAATTGTGGAGGCTGTTCAAGGCCAGCATGCATACTTTATTGTTGTAATTCGACTAAAAGTTATGCTTATTCAGTATTCTAACTCCACAGACCCATGTTTTCCTGCACCAGGAAGTAAGAGACATGCTGAGCTATTTCCATATTAATTCTGTTGAATGATGAAGTGAAGATGTGTTACAGTTCTTTGAAGTATGTCTAGCTTCAAGCGAAGGCTTGAAATGAAAAACTTCCAAAGATGCTGTGTTTTTATGTTGACTATAGGGCACAGAAGCCCTTTTGCAGCTCTGATACACAGTTATATAATCCATCTACATCTGAGCTTTATTGCAGTGAAACTCGTACTTTTTTTCTGTTATGTCCTTCTTTTGGGGAGGAGCACAAGATCAGAAGAGAGCTCAGCAGGTTTGAGCAATCAGACTAGAGCTTCATGTGCTCTAAACAAACCCTGTAATATGGAGGTGAGGTCTGCTGGCTTCCCACACTGAATTACAGGGTTGGGTTGTGTATAATGCAAAGTGGATTTAATGCCAGATTTATTTAACTCATTTAGTTGAATCTAACTGATTATTCTTGCAGTTTACATTGATACTGCACTATGGAGCACCCACGTCAGTCCAGTCTTTAAACATGTGCTTAACTTTGCAGCCTTGTGATTAAGGTTGTGGACTGGAACACTGAAGAGCTGGGTTCAGTTCCTGCTCTAGTACAGTCATCAAGTGGGATACAGGGTAAGTCACTTAGGCCCCAATTTTTTTCAGCTGTTCAGGCTTGTCTCTCAGCTGTGCAACACCTGTATAGTTAAGACTTCAGGTGTCATTTAGAGTAGTGTTACTATTTAAAAAACTACGTATTGTTGGCATTCCATTAATTGTATGACCAAATTATTAAAGATGGTGATGCCAAAGCTTCTCATTTGCAATGTGAATTTACAATATACTTCTGTCTCACAGAATTTTTGAGTGAATGCTTATGACAAATCAAGGGTATTTAATGATATTATGTGTTTTCTACATTCTTAAGATATACAGTAGCCCTCATTTTCGAACATAGTTGTTACTCTATTCCTCATTTTCTCTCATGTTTATTTTCTTCTATCTGTTGTCTCTCTTTTCATAGTAGAAAGTAAGTCCTTTGCATTCTTTACTGAATAGGAATTTAACTGCTGCCTCAGTAGAAAGAATACTTGAGTAGACAGTCTATACTGTGCTCAGATGGGATAGGTAGACCCTGATGTTTGGGTCTGTGAAGGAGTATTGTAACCTCAAAACCAGTATGTTGTTCAGAGCCTGGCATAGGTTTTGACCAAATGCTGCGCAAACAATGTCATTGCATATCATGTAATGAAAATAAAACACAAGGAGCTGTTTCATTACTAACAACAGCCTACAGACTGACCTAAATAAGATCAATATTCTTTATCTGGTCCACCACTAGTTTTTCTCAGATTTACTTTCCTCTTTTTTCCTACTTTTCTTAGACATAAGGCTGTAGCTACTCACAAAATCACAGAATCACTGAGGGGGTTGGAAGGGATCTCTAGAGATTATCAAATCTACCCCCCTGCTAGAGCAAGATTGCCTAGAGCATTTTACACAGGACTGCATCCTGGCAGGTTTTGAATGTCTTCAGAGAAGGGGGCTGCACAACCTTTCTGGGCAGCGTATTCTAATGTTTTGTCACCCTCACAGTAAAGAAGCTTCTGCGTATGTTCAGATGGAACTTCCTGTGTTCCAGCTTGTGCCCATTGCCCCATGTCCTGTTACAGGGCACTACTGAAAAGAGTCTGGCTCCATCTTCTTTGCACCCACCCTTTAGATAATTACAGGCATTAATAAGGTCTCCCCTCAGCCTTCTCTTCTTCAGGTTAAAGAGTCCTAGCTCTCTGTCTTTCCTCATAAGGGAGATGCTTCAATCCCCCAGTCATCTTACCCTTCACTGCACTCTTTCTAGTAGTTCCCTGTCTCTCTTGAACTGGGGAGCCCAGAACTGGACATGGTATTCCAGATGTGGGCTCACTAGGGCAGAATGGAGCGTGATGCTTCACATCTTCACAAGATCTTTCTAATGGAAGATGATGTCCAGTTTGTGTGTTTTTCATGAAGACCGAAACAGCAAGTGGACCTAAGTATGAGTGAATGGTACTAGAAAATCTGAGGTGTTCTGCATGGCTTAGAAAGGTTTTAAGTTTTCTAAAATAAACAATATTCCACAAGATAAGCTATCAACTCAGAATATGCAAATGACAGTGCATTTTGATAGACTCCTAAAAAAGCCTTAGCAAATTGACACTGAATGAAGAAACTTAAAGTAGGACTTAGCTGGAGTTGAGAATAAATCTCAAATTTGTTTCTCAACTTTGATCAGCTCCTCTCACAGATATGAGTAGACTGATTATACACCTTAATAGTGCTGAGTGTAAGATGCTGAGCTCTTCAGATCTTTGCTTTGTAGCTTGCTCTGACATGCTGGAGTCTGCATCCCTCAAGTGCTTTTCTCAAGCCATACAGGGCTTGCAATAAGAAGTCTTGAGCCCTTTGAGCTAGGTGGCCAGCATAGTCCTCTGAATTGCCGCCCAAGAGCCACGCATTTGAAAATTAGATGCCACATTGCTAATTGCTGATGCCTAAATGTTTTTTTTAGCTCTAGTCCTAATTACTCTGCAGCCCCAAGGATAAGGCTCCAAACTTGTTGGTACATTTAGTGTATGGATATATTTGCTTGCAATTAGTTCTACTGGAATAAATGGAGATGCATCCTGTAGTTAGAATTGTGTATGACCACTTCCTTGAATAAGACTTTGAAAAAATGAATTGGTTTAGATATGAATTTCTAACTGTAAAGTAACAGATACATTTTCAAATATGTCTTTAAGGAGAGTTGGCCAGTACTGAAAGATCTGGATCTACAGTACTCCCATTTTGTGTCCTCCTCATGTCTCTAGGCTTTTTCTGGAGCCTCGTAGAAATGGGCTGATAGAATTTTCTTGCTTAGCTGTATAGAGTCATTATTCTGTACATTGTGAAATCCCCCTCCTAAGCATCTGATGTGTACATGGAGAAGTCAATGGGATGGTCTTCTGAAACCACTTAAGATCCAATAAAATGCAGAATATTACACACACAGAGTGTTCTATTTTTCCCTTAGAGATTCGGTCCTGCTGCTCTGTTGAATGTCAAGGTGTAGATTTTTTTTTAAATAAATGTTGATTCGGCTACTGATTCCATCACTATATCTCTAAAAAGTTTGATCAAATACACAGAATTTCACACAAGCAAACAACTAGATTAGATAATAACTCACTCTCAGTATGATTTGCCTCAAAATGTTACAATGCTTAAGAAATTTGATGTCTGGGCTTTTCATATCTTACAAGACATATGGTCAAGATTCAGGTAAAATTAGATTTTGCATGTGATAAAAAAGCTTTATAGTGAATTACACCGATTCAGACTTGATGCTATTACAAGGTTTCACATTTGTTGTGTAAAGTTCTGATTCTTCTCCCTCTCACTCTGCTGTATACTTTGTTCCTTTCATAGGTGCCTATCTTGTGCCATATTTAATCTTGCTACTGATAATAGGGATTCCACTCTTTTTCTTGGAGCTTGCTGTGGGGCAGAGGATCCGTCGAGGGAGTATTGGTGTGTGGAATTATATCAGCCCCAAACTTGGAGGGATTGGATTTGCAAGCTGCGTAGTAAGTTTTTAACGTTAATCGTGTGGTTTGCTTTCAGTCCATATGATTTAGATTTACTATTCTGCTGCAGGAAAAGGCCAATGATTTGCAGATGGGCTTCAAGGTCAGTTGATGATGTTCTGAAAGATCTTAAAACTTAAATAAGTACATAAAAAAATATTAATAGAGATATGGCAGTAAAAGCAGTCAAATTGGATCTTTTTATTGTTTTGAAATTAGGAATTAGGCAACTGGGTGGTCTTTGTGAGAAAAACAGCCTGTAAAGGTGTAGGTGTTGCATAAGAAAATCAGAAAAGTGAAAACTTAGGAAATGTCAAGTTCTTTACTGGGGCAAGCCATTCAGGTCTTATTCTGATTTACAGTAGTTAAAATTAGGTTGGGTGACTGATACACAAGAAATACACAGAAGTTTAGTAGCTGGGTTTTTTGAAATGTAATTAATAAATGTAACTTTAAAAATATGTTTCTTTTTTATAGGTATGTTTCTTTGTGGCCCTGTACTACAATGTTATTATTGGATGGAGTCTGTTTTACTTTTCCCAGTCTTTTCAGCATCCATTACCATGGGACCAGTGTCCTCTAGTTAAAAATACATCTCATACCTGTAAGTCTATATTAATATTATAAAACATTATATGTATAAAATGAGAGATTTGTTAATAAAAAGGAAAAAAAGTACAATTTGCAAACTTACTTGTGGAAGAAAGTGTTGTATGCAAAGCTGGTGTTGCATATTAATGACATGGCACATTATAATGCTTGGAAAAAATAGAAAAAAGAAACCTAAAATAAATATGTTTTATTTGTAAAGCAACATCACTATCAACAGCATTTTCAAGAGTAATTAAATTAGCAGAGTGCTGCTTAATGTGTTTACATTGAAAAAAAAAAAATTCTGATATATTTTTTCCTGATTTTGATACTGTTTTATATGCCTTCCTGGTGAAAGACAGGTAGAATATGGATATTTTGACATTTCAGTTACTAGGATGCTTCCTGGTGACAAAAAATGTTGAATTACTAACAAAGCAGAAAATGGAAGATTGTAAACATCATTGAAATGCATATGATAAAGCATTCTTGACTTTGTGAACCTATAGAAATTAAATAATTTATCATTGGTTTGTTGCTATAATGAGATGGTCTCAAAACAGCATTAAAAGTTTCTTCTCCCTAGGTTTTGGTTTTCTCATAACAGTTACACACTTTTAATTATTCTTGGTCTTGAAATATGAAATACTTAATTTCTTTTTATTTTGGATCTTATTTTTTTTAAATTACCTTGTGTGGTTTTTTTAACCCTTTAATACAGAATATAACCGGAGACATTTGAAAAGTTGTACAACATTTTTATTGTGTCTTTGCCAGATTTGTTTGCTTCAGTTGTTTGAAAAGTCAGTATTTGTGAATGTTGGCACTCAGTCAAACTGACTGTATTGCACAGGTTATTGTCCATTAATGCAGCCACAGTGTTTGTCTACTTATGGACTCTTACCCTGCTTAAATATTAAGATCTATTATGTTAGCATAACTTTAGCAGAGGTCATGTGAACTAAGCTTTAACACGGAAAATACTGTATTTGATAGTATTCTATCATTTTTGGCAGTGTGTTTCAGTGAAGATCTGACACCTGTGTAAGGTTTCTTGAAATTACTGTATTTTTTCCTTTTCATTAATAAGCCTTGACTCAGAACCTAGCTTAGAGATGGGATTGATCGTCAGATACAAATAATTTTTTAAAAATTAAGTAAGTATTCGAAGAATTCTTATGTGTTATGTGTTTAGATACCATTCACACAATCTCTTAAATTGTTTATAATGTGAGTAAAGCAGAATTACACTATAATTAAAAATCACTTCTAGAATACACATTGATATGGCTGTGTAATAGGCATTTTTTCCTTTTCTCATCACCTTGATACCATGTTATTTTATCATTTGAAATAGTAATTGCCTGTTGACTTGAGTGTCATATCAAACCAAATACAACTGAGAATCTGTTTTCTATATATTTCAAAATTATGTTCAATTCCAGAGAGCTTCTTTTCATAGCATGTAAGTCACAGTTTCATATGCAGGGAATCTAATCTTTTGTGTGGTAAATGAAATGTATGTCTTCATCTAGTTGTGGAGCCTGAATGTGAAAAAAGTTCTGCAACCACTTACTACTGGTACAGAGAAGCACTGAATATTTCCAGCTCTCTGTCAGAGAGTGGGGGTTTAAACTGGAAGATGACTATCTGCTTGCTGGCTGCCTGGGTCATGGTATGCCTAGCCATGATCAAAGGCATTCAGTCTTCAGGCAAAGTGAGTATACTGTTTACCTAGATGAAGGTGTTTTACTTTGAAACTTTTCATGACATTTTTGTTCACCGCACCCTCTGTTTACTTTCTTATGATACCTGTAGGAGCAGGTTAGAAGCTTTGACTCACCCCAGTATTTGTATGATCTCAATGTTAGTAGTTAAGCATTAAAATTTTAATAATTTTAGTGGGAATTATAGTAATTTAGTGGGAATTTAGATCTGAAGAAGAATAATAACAGCATATCTGTTGCAAGTAACTGTACCTCAGTTTTATAGTGCAGTGTGGCTCTGTGTTCATGAGCGTCTAAGGAATTTGTTTTCCAAGTAAAGTCACAGTGTGATTGCAGTGCACACAGGTTCTCAAAATGCTTTGTCGTTTTTCTTGTTACTATCATTTTTATCCATTCTTCTGTCACTGACACAGTGGCTTTTCAGGATTCTGGATTGTTTCTTTTGACCAATAACTAATCATTGCTTTGCACCTGAGGATGTCACCTTGTATTCCTTCCCTTTCCATGCAGCTAGCTGGATTGACTAATGAATGATTTGCTAATTCTGTTCGTCTCAGTGGGATTTTCTGATGAAAAATCATTTGTTCTAATAGCAAAATTCTGTGCTATTAAAAAATTTGTCACTGAGGTGGAGAATTCTGTGACATCTTCAGTGTATTTCAGTTCAAGAAACAACTAACACATTTAATGAGAGAATAATTTTACTGAACTTCAAAGTACAGAATAGATTTGCTTTTCAGCGATGGACAATAAAAGATCGTATTTGATTACTAATCTGTTATTGCATTGGCAGTAAGTATTACTTAGTGATTTGAAGCCACTGGTTGTGTACTCTCCATTTGCTCTTGTCCTCTCCTGACTATCTGTTTATACTCTGTATCTTTACCATATAGAATCATCCTGGTTGGAAAGGACTTTGAAAATCATCAGATCCAACCATAACCTAAATCCACCAACCATAACCTAATCTACCCGTTCAGTGCTTAAATCATGTCCCTAAGCACCACATCTGTATTTCTTTGAAACACTTCCAGGGATGGTGACTCCACCACCTCCCTGGGCAGCCTGTTCTAGTGTCCAACCACTCTTTTGGTAAAGAAATTCTTTCTAATACCTAGTCTAAACCTCCCCTGCTGCAACTTTGGGCCATTTCCTCTCATCCTGTCATTACTCACTTAAGAGAAGAGGCCAAATCCCACCTCCCTACAACGTCCTTTCAGGTGGTTGTAAAGAGCAATGGGTCTCCCCTCAGCCTTCTCTTCTTCAAACTAAACAATGCAATGTACTTGAATCAAAGTGCATTTGTAAAGTGAAGCATTTTTAAAACAGTCTAATTCTGTCTTTCTCATTGTCATCTCATTGAATTGACACTGAATTTCCTGGGAAGCCCAGCAATTTGTCATCAGTTAGTCAGCACAATGGGAACTGTATTATTTCAGTACAGTACAGAATTTATTTTACAGTCATGTGATTTTGCTTTCTTCTGCAGAGACAAGGAGAATGGGAAATGTTCTGCATATTTCTTAGAGCATATGATTTGGTCATGTATCCAAAAGATAGCGAGTAGTGAATGAAAGTATTGAAAATAAAGTCTGGATATTATGTTAAGTTTCTTCTTCATGTTTTTCAGATCATGTATTTTAGTTCCCTTTTTCCTTATGTGGTACTTTTATGCTTTCTGATCAGAGGACTACTCCTTAATGGGTCAGTGGATGGAATTCGACACATGTTCACACCTAAGGTATGTACTTAATTTCTGTTTGCAGTGTATCAAAGTTTCAGTGGCAATTTGACCATTTATGAATGCTCTCATTTAAGCTTATTGTCTTCAGAAAACATTTGGCCATATTTTTGTTTGGTTAAATTGCAAAATTGTCATTGAGTTCAGTGGCATGGTATCAAGCCTTGAGGTCCAAAGGCTCTAAGAACAGTTCCATAGGTCTGTGTAGAGTTACCTCCCTTAGGTGAAGAGTTTCCATAGTTAGATGCCTTTACAAAGCTAAGCAACAGAAACTGCTGTTTGCAGGATTCAGGATGTTTAGAAAGCTCTAAATTCTGAAAAGTGAATCTTAAATCTTGCTATTCTCTATGATGGAAATGCCTAGTTTTGGGATATCACAGTGAAATGCCTTACCTTGAATGCTGTCATGATGTCACATAATTAATATAATTAATTTGTCCCTTTTGACAGAGGGCAGATTCGTTCCTTTTTATAAATAAATCAATGCTGTTTTGCATAGTAGCCCAAAGTACAAGACCTATCTTTAATACTGAAGTAGTGTTAAGTGCTCAGCACTTGGCTTTCCTTACTATGTTTCTTATGGTTGTCCTGCCAAGATAGCAAGCAGATCTAAGCATACATTTTTCACTGTCAACATTTTTGCAAGGAAGGTATCTTCCAGAAGTTTAGATTTTAAAACTACAGAGGTGAGAAGGGATGTTAGAAACAATTGTTTAGTCTGGGGATCTAAGTGCTGCCCACACCCATCTCAGATGCTTGTAACTGTATCTGGGCTACAGGAACAGCATGTTTGAGTAGTCAGAGCCATACTCCGGAACGCATATTGCTGGGCTTCATGCTATATTATTAAATGGACTTTCCAGTAAGTCTATTTTATAATATAGTTGAGCAGAACAGGACTGATGTTTCAAAAATTAAAGCCAAGCAATAAGATTATTAAAATCAGTTTGCATAGTGGTTAATGCCAGATGACAAGGTGTTGTCAGTTATTTTGATTCCATGTGTTTTGAGTATGTGGAGAACTGACCTCCTATCTAAATGACCTTTGTTAGCTATCACATTGTTATTCCTTGCATTGTGATATGCTGTCATGCTCAGCTTCACTCGCTGTCACTGCTTTAGAGTCATGGTTCTGCAGGAACTTGCAGATTGCTCAGGCAAATTTGGGAAGTCTGAGGAGCAGAGAAATGTAAGGCTTATGAATAAAGAGGAATTCTATAGCAGAGATGGAATACAGACATGAGAGTGAAGGGAGGAACCTCTTCTCAGCCTCAGGTCACAAACAAAACCATTTTGACCACAGGTGATTACAACACATTCCCACAGAAGAGCTGTGTGAGCACAGCAGGGGGCTGGCACACATTGTTGCAGGTGTGAGAGGTCAGGGCTAATGAAGAAGGGGAGAATTTCTCTTGTTTGACGTAGTTGATGAACACAGCAGTAATCCTAAGTAATACTATTATGAAAAGCCTAAAGAAAGGTATAGGAAAAGCCCATTGAAGCAAGCTACTTTGATGAAACAGTAGGACTGTATGAAGCTCAAATACAGAGCCCCTACAATTTAACAGAAAATAGAATAGAAAAGTATTTATAAAATTATTTTTAAGTGGTAGGCAATTTGTATCTGATTATACCAAATTATACATTGCAGAAAGCAAGAAGTGTTTCAGTACCTAAACCATTTAGATTTAGGAAAATTAAGAATATTCCTTGAGCTCCCTCCAGTGGAAAAGCTCTGGCATGACTGGGTGATACATGCAGATTGAACTACGTGCGGTACTTGTGCATTATAGTTGTAACAAAAATGTTAAGTCAGTAACAAGTTGCTTGTCATAAATACCTTTTTTTTTCCCCACATATATTTTATTTTAGCTCATATAATTAAATAAAGAAGGTATCTGCTATGTATCTATAATAAATATTATACCTGTAATTATTTTTTTTTCAAATATTTTTCATAACAACAACAGATTAGTTGTTTTCTTCAGAGTAAGACAGTCTAATGATGCTTGCAATGATGCTGATGCTTTTTAGTTTTACTGTTTTCAATAAGCCTAGGGTTGGAAAAAAAAAAGTTACATGCACAGATGTAAGGTTTTTCACTGATAAATTAATAGACGCCCTGAATCAACTTGATAAACTCAAATATTTAAATCTCATATGGACTTTTAAAATTATTCAGTATCTAGAAAAGTCTAAGATAGACAGATGACGGCTCATAACTTTGTAACAGGTAATTCTTGAACTATGGTCATCTGAGCAATACAGTTAATATATTTTTATGAAAGGCTTAGTTGTTCCTCAAATACATGACCCACTGAAATTAGGGTAGGTTCAAGGCATTTGGCTTGAGGGAGATTTGATTTGTGGACTGGACAGGTTGTGGTGGCCAGTGTTTCTTTCCTGTGTTGCGCTTTTCTTTACATATTTGCATGAAAGAGAATTCCATACACTCATGTGTCTCGTAGTCACTTTATTTTTTTGGAAGAGTTACAACAATGCAACTTTCAATGTAGGGATAGCATTTATAAGAGGGTTGATCATTCAAAAATACTTCTTAATTCTGATGTCAATACACTGATTGAAAAAAAATAAAAATGTAGTAAATATTGTAAAAAAAGAAAAAAGAATGTTTTCTCTTACACCTCAGTATAACTAGCAGTTATCATACAGCTCTAGTAGTGTCTCATTGTTTGGAACATACTGTATAGCATGTTTCTCTTTAAGTGCTCAGTTTAAGGTGTCTCATTCATCTTTCTTTTTATCATCATGAAAATGCATTTGTAGTAGAGTATTAGCATTTTATGATGTAGGTTGTCTTCCTGATTTGTTTTTTTCTTTTTTTTTTTTTCTCTTGTCTTTTCATATAGTAGAAATGCATTTTATAGCTGACATATATTATATCTAATTTCAAACAGCTTGAAATAATGCTGGAGCCCAAGGTCTGGAGAGAAGCTGCTACTCAGGTGTTCTTTGCCTTAGGGCTTGGATTTGGTGGAGTCATTGCCTTTTCAAGCTACAACAAGAGAGACAACAACTGCCATTTTGATGCTGTACTGGTGTCCTTCATCAATTTTTTCACTTCTGTGCTGGCAACTTTGGTGGTGTTTGCAGTTCTGGGCTTCAAAGCCAATATCATAAATGAAAAATGTGTTATCCAGTATGAATATTCATTTATTTTTATTATTTTTATGGTATATTTAATTTATGAGATAACACAGATTAAAAAGTTTGATTTTTCTGTTTTATTTTTTTTACAGAAATTCAGAGAAGATTTCAAAACTTTTGAAAATAGGCAGTCTGAGCCAGGATATGATCCCACATCATATCAATTTCTCAAGCATTACAGCAAAAGATTACAATTTAGTTTATGACATTATTCAGAAAGTTAAAGAAGAAGAGTTTGATTCTCTCGGTCTGAAATCTTGTCAAATTGAAGATGAACTTAACAAGGTGAGAGCAATAAGTAAGTCTTAAATAGAGAGATGCAGAACAGATGAATATTTGTAAGCCAGAAATAAACTGTGAAGTATACTTAACACAGAGTATCAGTACAGTGTACCTGTGAGCAGTGCACCTATGGAGATCCATGCAAAAACATGTTTCTGTGCAGGGGTGGATTCCAGCTTACCTGAGGACATTTGGATCCAGTATCTTACTATAGTTTTAACTGATTTGTAATATATTCTGAGCATTTTATCACTCTCCTTCAGGAAATTTTAAAGTTCTGTTTTTGAAAGAAATTGTACATGAGGATTTTTTACAAAGATTAACAAGTTATTCTTAACTAATTTTATAATTGCTTAATGAGTTTCATCCTGTGTTGAAATCTTTAAGCCAGACCTGTAAAAGAAGGGATAGTCTTCCTGCTTTTTCAGAGGGATTTGCAGTTTTCAACACTGACTTTCATGTAGTTAAATCAGTATCTGAAGCTAAAATATCAAATAGATGAGTTAGAGATTAAAAGTTGCTATACTACTCCTGCCATGTAAATTTGAAACAAATATGTATAGAAATTAATTCCTTTACATACTTACTAGAGAGAACAGAGTGTATTCTGTAGCAGTCCTGAATAATAGTACTAATTTGAAATTATCATTGAGAGGAAGAAGTGTGTTGTTAATGTCAATCAACTTACAGATTCTCAGCCAAATCCAATATTTCAGTAAATAGTATTAAGTTATTCAGTAAATAGTATTAAGTTCAATATAGATTTGGAAGAATCATGTATTAGATAGCAACGTGAAGTCAGCCTGTCACACTAGGAAAAAAAAACCTGTCCATTAAAAATGTGCTTTTTCTAATTGACAGGCAGTTCAAGGAACTGGTTTAGCTTTTATTGCCTTTACAGAAGCAATGACCCACTTCCCTGCTTCTCCCTTCTGGTCAGTCATGTTCTTCCTCATGTTGGTAAATTTGGGGCTTGGAAGTATGTTTGGAACCATTGAAGGCATCATCACGCCCATTGTTGATACCTTCAAAGTCAGGAAGGAAATTCTTACTGGTGAGTTGCACAAACTTTCTTTCTCAATAGAGTAGTAAGCTTAAAATTTGAGAGTATGACGTCTGGTTTTTTGACATGAAAGTTTACAGTGCTGACATTTTACAGAGTGGTAAATCACTGTATTCCAGACTGTACTTCCATGCACAGGCACGTTAATATCTGCAAGAAAAACCTTTTCCTGAATGCTACAAGAGCAAGGATATCCTACAACTTAAAATTTAATTGAGAATTTCTGTTACAGGTTTCTGGCTAGTCCTTCTGAGCTCTTTCAGAACACTTTCCTTTCCAGCCTGTATCACAGATCTGGGAAACAAAGGAAAATGAAAGAATGAAAATCCTTTTACAAATTATTCTAAGTAGTCCAGATGAAATCTTAGTATATGATGAAATGTTTATTATATTAAAAATCAGTGCAGGTACCCTCTAGAGAATCATATTTTTTGCTGTTGAATGTGGAAAGGAGCTTAAACAAGATGTCTATTTTTCATTATTTTTTTTTAAATCTGAGGAGAGTTACTTGGGATGTAGACTTATCATGGAGCTCTGATGATTTTGTAGCAGTTTCTCTTTTTGATATAGAACATCAGCATTAAATGTGAAAGTCAGGTTTCTGAAAAATCTTCAGGACATCTGCAAGGGTCTTGATGTGTTATGCACAAATTTAGATTTCATTTCAATACCTGTGATAGGAGGGATAGAAAACAAAATGTCAGCTATTTTAACATACATAACTCTGTGAAGAAAACAAGAATATATTTTAAAAGAATTAACCCCTGATGCAGCAGAGCACTATTCTTGCCTGACTGCTCTCCTTACCTTCCTTAGGTAATTAGTAGTGATAGGATGAGTGGGAAGGATTTCAAGCTGAAAGACGATAGATTTAGAGTGGGTATTAGGAAGAAATTCTTTAATATGAGAGTGGTGAGACACTGGAACAGGTTGCCCAGGGGAGTTGTGGATGCCCCCTCCTTGGCAGTCTCACGGCTAGGATGGATGGGGCTTTGAGCAACCTCATCTAGTGGGAGGTGTCCCTGCCCATGGCAGAAAGGTTGGAACTAGGTGATCTCTAAGGTCCCTTCCAACTCAAGACATCCTATGATTCTATAATGATCTTTTACAGGAAGCTTATTCAGCTTTTTTTAGATTTGCAGTCTGAAACTTTAGTTCTTTTAACATCTGATTTCCTGTAATTGATCTGGTGCTTAAGTAATACGTATGATGTTTAGCTTACCAGTTCTGTTTATTTTAGCCTAGTATTCACATTGTTAAATATTTAATGAGAAATAATCACTGTTAAATCAGGACTGCTGTAATATGACAA
>NW_009952366.1:2421799-2442457 GCF_000747805.2 Chaetura pelagica | reverse complement strand
TAGGATTATTTATATTCTTAAAATGGAGACCCCTTAAAAAGGAAAATCGTGTCAACATTGATTATATGAAATAAAGCATTGAAGTATATCTTTGCTGTTTTGAACTCTTTAATTCCTCTTTGTGGAATTTTGTTATAATTTCAGTTCACATTTCTGTCCTTTTGTCCTTTATTCCAGTCATCTGTTGCTTGGTAGCATTTTTTATTGGCCTGATCTTTGTGCAGCGCTCTGGAAATTATTTTGTGACAATGTTTGATGACTACTCGGCCACTCTGCCCCTGCTTATTGTGGTCATTTTGGAGAATATTGCAGTCACCCGAATTTATGGAATAGACAAGTAAGTAAAGGAAACTTTTCTCCCTGTCAGTGTCAACAGTATGGATTACAGTAATCATTCCTATTTTAATTATATTGCACAAAATATGTGTGATATGCACATAAAAGCATGTAAGTAGAAACTGAGTCAATCTGTACATTAATCTGGTCTGTTTTAGGAACAGGTTTGGGGCAAGACACACTGCATCATTACAGGGTAGTGAAACCCAAAGAGCAAGTGCAACAGATACAAAGAGAGAAGAATGCAGTAAAAGAGGCAAAATTAGAGAGTTAGAAAGGAGACTTGATCTGCAAGTATGAGGAATTTATATAGAAATAAGGTGGCAAGAGGAAGACTTCAAGAAGTAACCATGGTCTAAGCAGCAAATGAGGATAAGTGTTCTGAGTAGATCTCTAGTATTCCAGGTGGCCTGAGAAAGGAACAATCTATACTGACAGTAACAATAAGAAATTTTAACTTTGTGAACCAGGTTTAGGTTGGGGTGTTGTAGCAATTGTACTTTGCATTAGTTGTGAGAGAGGAAATTATAGCAAAGAACAAGGGCAAAGCTTGGAAGCAGCATGGTTGACAAGGAAGTGAAGTGACCTTCGAGTGATGACTGAAAAGACCATCAAATCCCTCTTATTTTTTTAGGTTTAATGACTGAAATAATCAGAAAGTGTTCACTAAGTGAGATCAATGTTTGCCACACTAAAGGAATAGAAGATTTCCTGTAAACAATAACTCGTGCCATCCACAGATAAAGCAGAGTATGCTATACTGGCATCTTGAATTAATTTAAACATCTGTGTTTCCTTTGCATGTACAAATGGTGACATAGAATGGATATTTTTTTTCATTTGACTTTTCACTTGTTCAATTCAGTCTTCCTTCATAATGAAACAAAACTACAATAAGAAAATTTAATTATATGGTTTACAGACATTGTTTCTGCTCTAAGCGAGCAGTACATGGTCTCCTTACTCATTATGGAAGAACTCCCACTTGGCCCACATGTATAATCCTATAATTGATTACACAGACATGAAAACACCAATATAGATCTTTCTACACATGCAAACAAAAGGTGAAACGTATGACCTGGGTATCAGGTTGGTAATGTCCAGCCAGATAAGAGTTCCACTGTAAAGGGAGGTAGAGATGCCAAAAATTAGAAATTTGCCTGTGAAGAAGTTGCTGTTTAGGTGTGGCTAAAATATGGTAGTACTTTGCTTGTGAATCAGAGTGCAGTTGATTCATGATTTCAGAAGGGGTTCTGGTAAGATACAGTGAAAAGTTAGCAGCCAGATTTGTCATGCATAGCGACCATATGAACCTTCCTCTGGAGTATTCCTAATACTTCTTCTGACGTGCATTTCTCTAGAATATTTATCTTCAGGAACCTTGCATTCTTCTTTGCAAAAACTGCTAGGATCAACAACCTCAGGTTATTGGTTGTGGTAGTGTTGAAGGATCATACACATAGGTAAAGATCTATGTGTATTTCTTGTTAAACACATTGTCTTTGATCAGTCAGGAAAAAAACACATTGCATCCAAAAGGATTACAACCAAAGGACAGAAAAAAGACAACATATGGATACTTGTAGCCAAGGAGACATAAAATATTAAATACTTCTCTTAAATACATCATAAGCCCTGGCCTTGCAAAGCAGCTGCTACCAAAATTCGTATAGACCTCACAGCAAACAAAACTTTTACTGAAATAGAATCAGAGGTATTTGTGGGTTACACCACCCATAGCTGAGGGACAATACTTCTCAAGATACCTGTTTGAAAATCTAAGCGAGAGGTAAATACTGGAATCAGTGCTAAAGGAGCTTGGTAGCTTTTAAAATAGGGTAATTAGGATGGAGATGAGGACTTTAAGGTGAATGTAACAAATTTATGTTTAATTGGATGAAGAACTGGAGATCCCAGAGAGGAAAGGCTATCCTGAGAGGGCACAAACCTTTTGTAAATTCAGTTTCTTTTTAACAATGTGTTTCATTGCAGTGTAAACAAAGGACAAACTATCCCAAACTATGCAGCTCAAAATTTTTTGTGAGTTTATATGACAGTAGCTTCACATATGTAACTGCTTTGAAAACATATTTATTGCTATAAGAGCTTTTTTCAGATGCACATTTCAAAAGAGAGTGGGACCACAAGGGAGTTAAAACAGAATCAGTGCTTATGCACACCCCAAAAGAATTAACTCTAAAAATATTCCCTCTTTTTCTACTGGTTCTGGAACCATGTACTCTTCCATCAAGAATACAAAAATAGGAGTTTTGTTCAGACCATAACTTGCCATTTTGAGGCACAAGGAGGCAGATTGAATACTTCACAAAGTTTTATTTCAGGAGCTTATATGATGCAAACCATAGTGTATGCATGAAGTTATTTTTTACACTGCAACACGTGTGGATTCAGAATAATTCAGCATAAGTTGTAAAATGTGCTGGTTTTGTATGTCCTCAAAAAGTGATGACACATGCCTGAGTGAATGTGATAGACAACAGAAGATGTAAAAAATAATCTTACAAAAGGTGAGTTTAAATTTCGTTCCAGCAAGCCGTTTACCAAGTCACTATGCTGTATAGTGATTTCTTTTGGTCATTTGTGTTGAACTAATAATACAAACTATTTTTCAGCCAATCAAGTAATCTAAACTGCAGGCATTTCTATACATATATTTTTTCAGTGTGTCTGTTTCTTCATATTAGTTCCCGTGTGTCAATTATAGTGCTTGAAATCTCTGTGCGCGCTTAACCTTTTGTTCCCTTCACAGATTTATGGAGGATCTGAAGGACATGCTTGGGTTTTCTCCAAGCCAGTATTATTACTACATGTGGAAGTATGTTTCACCTTTAGTTTTGCTGTGTTTGCTGGTAGCTAGCATAGTCCAAATGGGATTAAGTCCTCCTGGCTACAATGCTTGGATTGGAGATACGGTATGTATATAACAGATGCCATTACCATCATAATGATCATATCTGAAGTATTTCAGAAGTACATTGAAAGAGGAAAATGTGTCATTATAAATTCAAAATCAATATGAATAAATGTCACAGGATTATGTCAAGTAACGTTAATGTAAAAACAGCATTTTTTAAATTTTAGAGTAGTTTAAAATACAACTGCTTGACATGAACTTTTAATCCTTTTTGTGAGTTTTAGCTTGTTGGTATATGTTGAAGTTCTCAAGGGTGGAAGAGGTTGTTCACTTTCATTAAACTTTATCACAGAAAATAGTTGGCTGGTAACACTGAATAAATAATTTCAGATATCACATCAATGTGGACCTAAATACGGAGATTATCTATGTCATAAATTTTAACCCATGGGAATGCATCACATTGTAGGTAACAGCTGCATTAAAAACTCTCTGATAAAAATGTTATCATTTGTAAAAAACTCATCTCTCTGAACTGCAGAGTCAGTGCTGTGTATTGGCTCCAAAAGGAGATTGAGTCAAGGTAACTCCTCTAAGTGTTCTGCTGGCTTTTTTTAGGCTCATCAGCCCTCAGCTGCTTTTACAGGTTTGTCATACAAAATCCAAGGAGAATAAAATGTCAGAGAAATTAATCTCAGGGATGCTTCTGAATGGATAATTGTCCAGATTAGCCAGGGAAAAATATTAACAGTAAATACAGGTAAAGTGTAAATATAAGAGGTTGGCTTTACTGGAGGTAGATTCCTGCCTCTAACCACAATTACTTTCTCAGGTTTTTCAGAAAAACTCCCTTGTTGTGTTAGATTCTTGCCCTTGAAAATCAAAAAGTGAAATACCTAAGAATACCAATCAGACTGTTCCTTTCTGTGTAGAAAACTAAATGCTAGGTGAGCTACTAGGCAAACTGAATCAGTGCATTCATTCATGGGTGCTGCAGAGGTGTGAGATGTAGTTACTGCCACAGTAAATGTGTTTTAATTCATACAAAGTGGAATAGTTCCACAGTGTCATCTGAGACTGAAACTGTCTAGACCAGCTATTAGCTTACAGAGCAAGGACTTATTTTCCAGCTACAGTTACAGATACCACTGCACAGTTGTCTATTTTCAACATTCTGTAAAGGATGAAGGAACAACTACAGACAAATGTAGCAGACAAATGGGCATATCTTGATTTGGGTTCTACTAGAGTGCCCTGAGCATCTCAGAAACTGGTGGAAAGATAGGAATCCTACAATCTCCATGACTGTTCAAATTTGAGATCTGCAGTGGTGCCCACGTTGCGGGTGCACGGCGACAAAGAGATGAGTACGTGTTTGAAAACTGTAGGCCTTGGTGAGGACTGCAGATTTGCTCTTTTTTAAGTAAAGATTTATTAACAGTTTTTCTCTTGGGTTACACAGGCTACAGAAGAATTCCACAGCTATCCAACATGGGGAATGATTGTCTGTATATCTCTGATGGTCTTGGCCATACTGCCAGTCCCAATAGTCTTCATGGTGCGCCGTTGCAAACTTATCGATGACAGCTCTGGTAGTTTGGCATCTGTATCCTACAAAAGAGGTCGGATAATAAAGGAACCTGTTAATTTGGAGGGAGATGATACAAGTCTTATTCATGGGAAGAGTCCAAGCGAAGTGCCATCCCCAAATTTTGGCAAAAACATATATCGAAAACAGACTGGATCACCAACTCTGGACACTGCTCCAAATGGACGTTACGGTATTGGGTACCTGATGGCAGATATGCCTGATATGCCAGAGTCTGATTTGTAACTGCAGAAAAATGCTGTTTGTTTCTCCTCTCTCACTGGTCATGGCTATTCAACAAGAAGTGGTCAGCTTCCCTCACTAGGGTGTGATCTCAGGTGCTCCATAGTGACAGTCTTTATAATGTCATGACTCTGTGTACAGGCTGAGAAAACTCCCTTTGGATTAATGCTCTGTGTTTTCAGTTGCACTGGAGGGAACATACTCAAAATCAGTGGCAGCCTACATCTGTGAGCATAGCCAAGAATCTGTTTTTTTAATTAATTTCCAAATTTGAAGCTTTCTGTCTCTGAAGCCCAGGTCTCACTCAAATGATAAAATATTTCTGAGGTAATATAATTAAAAATGTTTGTTGGGTTTTTTTGTGTTTTTTGTTTGTTTTTTTTTCCTGCTTTCAGGTTAACTCCCCAGTATTAAAAGTGAGCTGAGAAGTGTGGTTCATCAAACCTGTGTTTGTGCAAACACTTGTATATAACTTATGTAGATATGCTGTACTTATTTTGTTAGCACTGATAATTACCTAAGCTATTAGCTGAGAAAAAACAAACCTGCAAACTATTTTCTTATGTAATGGCTGTATAGAGCAATAGTATTATAAAATCAAGGAGTAGACTTACAGGAAAGTGAGGAAAGGAGTCCTTGTTCACTGGGGACTGCATAAACTGTGGCTGTATATTTTGTGTAAAATACTTGCTTTTTCAATGTGAAAACAATGTAAGAGTGAGTCACTCCAAAAATCTTAAGGATTGTGCAGATTCTGCATTTTTTTTTCTATGCTGTGTGCCTAAAAAAGACCTTGATATTTATTGTGGTTACAAAATTACATATATATTATATTTATATAATACTTGTAATGTAAATATGTATATTATTCTGTATGTAATCATTTCAAAAATTGAAGCAAGATGGCTTTTTAAATTGGTCTCCTTCAGTTTTGCTTCTGTTTTATGCAGATAATCTTTTTCAGTCAGTAATTGTTCAGAACTG
This sequence comes from Chaetura pelagica, assembly GCF_000747805.2. Taxonomy (NCBI): domain Eukaryota; kingdom Metazoa; phylum Chordata; class Aves; order Apodiformes; family Apodidae; genus Chaetura; species Chaetura pelagica. The sequence goes on along the minus strand of NW_009952366.1, from coordinate 2,436,428 downwards.
TATGGCATTACATTTTAACCTATGAATAAAGAGATTGACAAGATATTTGTCTATGATTTCCCAATACACTTATTATAACTGTGCACTTACAACTTACCATAAACTGAGTTTTATCACTTCTACTCTTCCAATTCTCTCCCCCATCCCACTGGGGCAGGGAGTGAGGGGCGACTATGTGGTCCGTAGTTGCTGGCTGGGGTTAAACCACAACAATAACACAGCCTGCTTTTCCCTCAGCTGGACTATATGAAATAATAACATTTACCAGCTGAATAGAGATGCTAAAAGCACCCGAAAATAAATGCTAAATCAGTAATCTTTTACTGGGTATGCAGTAGCTGATATATCACTGTAAACTGGCATGATACTATTGTCACTACCTTAAAGAGCTTTAGAGTTAGGCGTAAATTCTGACTTTATTACTTATAATAAGCAAAGGCCAGCACCTAGTTACATTGTCTCAGTATCAGACAAAGAACCAGATAAATTAATCTGAGGCAAATGCAAGTCTCAGAATCATAACCAGGTATGGATGTCTCACTGTCCTGCTCTCCATCACTCAGGTTTAAGAGGCTAAAAACTGAAACAGATCTCTTAACATAGCTCTGACTCATTGCCCGCCCTTTGCCTTTTGTTGTGGGAAGAAAAACTGAAGGCTGACTTGGGATGCTGGTGGCCCAAGAGGGCCTCCAGCTTGTCCACGTGGGGAACAAAGTTGTTCTAACACAGACTTGTAGCTGTCTGCTTCAAGAGTGCAGCCTTGAGCATGTCAGTGTGAAAAAGCTATGCTAAAGAGATTAAAAGGATTAAAAACTTAAATCCAAGTATCTTAGCAACCTGATAGAATTCTGGAGGGATAACTGTTGTCTTTGGGAGGATAATTCCGCATAATTTTCCATTGCTAATGTGGTAGCTTTTGGAGTTATTTCCAGAAAGTTGAACCAGTAGCATTAGTGCAGTAAAAACTACATTTAACCTTTCATTTGTTAGAAGTTGTACACATAGAACAGAGTTTAAAGTAGTCCTCTAACATGCATGCATTAGACTATATGGAAGAGAGCTGGCCTAATTTAAGCTTGTTGTGCATTCATAATACATCAATTAGCAAAATTTCTATGTGTGTAACAGAGACACAGGGCGAGAATGTACAAAACACTCTTGTGGCAGAGCAGCAGCTGATTTCCACTATCATGTCACCTCAGGGTTCTAAAGTAAGTGACTGCTCAGGGCTGTTACGTGTCCACTCTTTGCCCAGCCCATGAAATGCGGAAGTTTGCTGTTAGAGATTCTTGCCGTCAGAGACACGTTTATAGTTACGTGGACTGTAGTTTAAAATGTGAAGTGGTGGCCAAATGTCTGCTGCTATACAAGACCTGCTAAAAAGAATGTCAGCAAGATCTTGCTATCAAAAGTGCAATAGCTACTTTGTTTTACAGCACCACAAGGTGGACTAGTGATACTTAAGCCAACTGCTGAAGATTACTCTGCTGAGGAATACGTCTTCTGCCCTTTTGCATTGTCTCCTTGAACACTTCCTCAGTGTTTATTTTTCACTCATTTAAACCACTGCTGCTCAATCAGTTGCTTTGTAATAACGCCAATTATCATGTCTCACCTGAACCTCATTAAATTTTTAGGGCTTGAGAAGAACATATGTCCTTTTTGCTGCTGGATGTTTGTTTCATAGTTTGATCTCAGCCATAAATAAAATCCCTAGAATGCAGAAGTTCTTTAGGACAAATTTAGTCTAATGGGCTAAAAATTAAGGTGCTGTCTGTCCAGTACTAGTCCAAAACATAGGTAATGTGAAGGTTTAAAAACATTAAAAATCATTGCCATAAAATATAACACCCAAGTTCTTGGATATTAATTAAATAGCTTCTGAAACAAATGATGATGTATGTACAGTTGCTGTTAAAACTAAGGGAACTCACACTGCTTTCATACTTCAGTTTTGAGAGCAAGTTGCTGCTTTCTGGCCTTATGGATAAAAAGAAGTAAAAGTAGAGGGCAGGAGAGAGGTTTCAGATAGTTGTCTACTTAAAATACAGAATGGCTGTGTGTCATGTCAGTCATAAGCACAAGTAATTTGCCTTTTTTTTGCCTTTTTTTGTTCTTAGAAATTATCATTACAAAAGGCAGTCATGTTTAAAATTAAATAAAATCCTATTTGTGTCTTACACAATCAGAAAGTAGCCTAAGAACAAATCATCCATGTGGAAAATGAAAATACCTTTCCAGTATAGTTTATTGCAGAAGGTCTAAGGTTTCTGAAACCAATATGCTTTATGACATCACATTTCCCCAAAGAAAGATAACGGAATCAGCATTGGTGTGGCAGAGTTGAAGGTCATGGCATTAATACTGTTCAGTATTGGTTCTTAAATATTGAATTTAAATAAATACTTAGATACTGAGAAGTAGAAGACATGCAAAGAAGGAAAAAAAAAATAATAAAAGAATGACAAAAAAACAAGAACAAAATGTTGGACAATCATATCTCTGTCCTCAAGGAGCAGCAGATGCATGTTAGCTGATGAATCCTCATGCTGGCATAAGGGGAACAGTGAACTTGTCATAGTAGGGAGGAATCAGTTATGTTTGGGATAGCAGTAGCAGAGAAAACAAGGATGTGTTTGTAAAAGGGCTTTAGATACTCTGAAAATACTGAACTGTTTTGATCACCAGCAAAGCATAACTTGCACTATTCAGCTGAGATGCAATGTACTCAAAAAAACATTCCTGCAGTTACACCTCTGAGAAATTAGCATAAATACAATTATGCCAGTTTTTAACAAATGCAGGAAATTTAATATAAATATTTGAATGCCTATTTAGATTCTGTGTTTTGAGGAAAAAGGAAATCAGAAATATAAGATGCGATTTACTTTCTTTGCCACTGGATGGTGCTCATATTTCATGTGTGTTCGTAAAATAACATGTTCAGGAGTTTTATTTAAAAGAGGAGAATGCTGTATTTTTATTCTCTGCCAAGACAGAGAAGTCTTCAAGGAAGAGAAGAGGGAAGGAAGGAAGGAAGGAAGGAAGGAAGGAAGGAAGGAAGGAAGGAAGGAAGGAAGGAAGGAAGGAAGGAAGGAAGGAAGGAAGGAAGGAAGGAAGGAAGGAAGGAAGGAAGGAAGGAAGGAAGGAAGGAAGGAAGGAAGGAAGGATGGAAGGAAGGAAGGAAGGAAGGAAGGATGGAAGGAAGGAAGGAAGGAAGGAAGGATGGAAGGAAGGAAGGAAGGAAGGAAGGAAAAATCTTTAAAATCCCAGTATCACAAATACATTTTTGAAATCAGTAGTTTTCTAACTTTCTTTTTTTTTTTTTTTTTTTTTTTTTTTCAAATACTCTGTTACTTGCTATTGTCATTTATGAAATAAGTGAATTGATTAGTTGGAGGGCTAATTAGTGGAACAAGGGAATCTCAGACTACAATAGTACTACTAATACTAATAATAATGTTTTTATGACCCATAATCAGTAAATGCTGAAGTTTGCAATGAGGTGGATGAGAGCTGAGAGGGCAGCAAGGGGCACCAAGAAGGGACAGGAGCTGAAGAAGTGACTCAAGCCTGCAACCTTGCTTCTGAACCTTGCAATTACTGTGATATCTGGTAGTGTTTTAAAAGTAGTACAGCTACTCAAACCTTGGGCATCTCTTCCATCCTTGTGGTAAAGAGGGTGTAAAGCTTTTCTCACTAGCTCTGGCAGAACCACTTTATACTGTATTCATCATTACTTAGTACTAAATGAGTGAAAAATATTAACTAGGACACTTTTGTCTCAGATCAGCATCAATACATGTCTTTGTTTATTATTTTTTTTCCCAACAAAGTACACAGAATGGCAATGAGAGCTCCCATGCTTTAAATTACAGTGTTATGATAAAGAATGTATTAATTGAAAAAACAGATGTAAACATTCTCCTTTTTTATTCAGTGCCATATTTTTTTTCTGCTTTTGAGCTGTCCTCAATCCAAATTGAACAGGTGAAAAAAGAATATGTTTTCCACCACTAGAAGTTCAAGGATAAGAGATATTGTCTTAACTAAAAGAACTGATTAGTGAAAAGAAAAATGGCGTGGAAAGAAAAAAGTCTAGTTGATTTCCAGATTTTTGATTCAAACAGAAATAAAATACATGCAATGGAAGAGTCAGGTTTGAAATCCAAATAATTAGAAATTAAGAAAAATGTTAAAAGATTGGTGAAAGGAGCTGGAACTGAAATGGACCTCACTAAAAGAAGGAAGAAGGAAAAAGATGCTGCAGAAATAAGACTCAGTTAATGAATGACAGAGTGTAAATTGAATAGGCAGTAGGTGACCAGAATGATAAAAGAGACTTCAGAAAAAAAAGTTATTTTGGTGGCTATGTGAAGTATGCTATAATCAAGCCTTTAAAAGATAGAGTCTACAGAAGCTAGAGCTGTTGAAGAGAAATGAATCACAGGTGGTTGAAGTTCTGTAGGAGGAAAATGAGAGGAAGAATGAATCAAGACAAGAGAATGCTGGGCTGGGAGGAAATACTTGGGCTGTGTCAGGATCCATTTCCCTTTAAGTACTGAAGTGCCTTTGACATACGCAAAAGCATGGTTATTTTTCACAAAGCATTTTGAGATGATCTGGGGAAAGTTATTAAAGAAATGTTGCCTTCCAAAATTGCTTCATTTTAGCTGTCTAATTTTAAGGAAAAAACAATGAGAGTAAAACAGTAGGTATATTGTGCCATGAATTTAAGGTTTAAGGAGAAAAAAAAATTACTTACAAGTGCAAAAAAACTCCACGTATGGGGATATGAGGTGAAGAAAAACAGGAGTTTGTGACTAAAAGCTCTGAGTTGGAGACCACTGTGTTATTGTGATTTAACATTGTATTAAATCTCCAGAGCATTTGCCTAGAGTCAAGGATATGAATAGTCCCAGCCATTACTCACAGCCTTGAAATCAGCCAAAACTCAAAGCACCTAAATGATATGCATTTTACTGCCTGGTCCCTGGAATAGAAACCAGATACCCAGCCTCCCATGTGCAATGCATCTGGACCGTGAAGTGTTCCAATATTACATATCTATAAATGGGCAACATTTGGTGTGGCACTTCAGTGTGACAGAATCCCTTGTTCTCAAAAAGGAGAAACTGAGGCTCTGGAGAAACTGCCAAATCAGATAGGTGAAACATTAATGCCTGTGGGTCTTCACAGACACTGAGTGTTCAGCTCTGTTTGAAATATATATATATATATATTAATTAAAAAGTATTTAATAACATGGATATAAAGATGTCATGAATGTTCTACTCTCCCTTAGGCAGCAAAACCATAAATGACAAACTGCTTAACTGATGTAAAATAGAGTGGCTTTCAAAAATGTTTTAAGTCATGTACATACACATTACCTATACCTATACATATATATAAACATCTGTCTAGCTACAATTCAATTGGCTTCCTGAGAGAAAAGCTAAATAGGGGTGGAATAGTTGGCACTTAAGGATCTGTCTTGACTCTTTAAGATGATTTATTTTCAAGTAGGTTTAAGATTATTCCATAAAGAGTGTTAGAAGCAGCAAGTGGCTAAAAGTAAGGTCATGAGATAAAGAAAGAGCTTTTGAATTAGAGAAATAAGAGAGTTTTTAAAACAAGTTTTGAAATTTTCTAAGAAACAATAAAATCTTCCCCAGACCTCAGATCCTCTAGGGTCAGTTTAACAAGGCCTCCAGACACCTTGTAGATATCCCAGGGCAAAGTAAATCTCTTATACATCTTAATTCACGGGTTAATATAAGCTTCTTTTTGATTTTGATTCCTCTCTGCCACATTTATCAGATGTTTTCCATTTTCACCACAGGCTGCACAAACAGCTGTGCTGGCACAATAGATGCAGTGGTGTGGAGACAGGAAGAAAGACCTGAGGGCAGAAATTGCTTAAATTGCCACTGAAGAAAGAAACATGGAATTTTGGTTTCAGCCTTAGAATTCAGTTCTATCTATAAAAACTGCAATATGAATGACTAGACAATATCCAAAGTCTCTTAGGGGTTTTATGTAATTTACTGTTTGCAGGTAGCTGAAAATTAGCCAACACATGGCGTACACATATACGGCCATATATATCTATATAAAAAGAGCTGGTGACACTAAATCATGAGTTCATCACAATCATTTAAAAGCAACAGAATGGGCTGAATTGGAATTCTTAAACTTCTTTCCACAATCTTTTCCTTCTGTTATTGGGGATAACTTTTTCTAGCCTTCTGTATCTGTCTTTTCCTCACCTTCAGTATCTGTCTTTTCCTCATTACACTACCCTTCGGAACTCACTTAATAGCTTGGTGAAGTACCTGGAATTTGCAAAAGCAGACTAACAGCATTTATCACATACATACAAATTACATTCTAACTATCTGTATTGGTTTTCTTAATTGCCTTTGCATTTTGAATGCAGAGAAGCTGTCTGTATTTCTATGCTTCACAGAAAACAAGCCAATACTGCACAGGTCAGAAGGAGTCTGGTCCACATCACTCTCCGACTGTGTGAACATGCTGCATCTCTCTGTGTTGGCTGTGTAAATGACTCATGGTCTAATTCTTGTTCTCTGAAACACTTCCAACCACTTCCTAGGATTCTGTGATACCAAAAAGCTATTGAAAAATATCTAACAATTTGTTGAGGAGGGGAATGTTTTTGTCTTCCTAGTCTCATTCCTGCTCACTTTGCCATTCAACAGCTTCACAGAACAGATCAAATTCATGAGCCCAGCAAAAGGCTTCATTTTTTATACCAGGGTTTGTTGGTGGTTTTGTTTGTTTTTGTTTGTTGGTTTGGTTTTGTTTGTTGTGGTTTTTTTGTTAGGTGGTGAATTAAACTGAGTCATCAGAGGATTAAATGAGTGCAAGCAAAGATGCAGGAGGGAGGACTGTATCAGGAAAGGAAAAGACAGCTGGAGTGGGATGGGGGATGAACCTCTGTCTTTGGGGAGTAATAAAATTATTGTATCTGCTCAAACATTTACCATTACCCCAAGATGGAGATGACTGGATAATCAGAATTTTGGCCTAGTAGGAACAATTTCCAGATCCACTATATCAGTAAGAAGCCTATATTATGTGGACATGAACTTTTACAGTATGTATTACTAATTGCATTCACAAAGTGCATTCTTATTAAAGCAGGTTAATCATCTTCTAGAACAAACCGTGAGAGAAATGTTAATGCCTTATTATGCCTTTGGTGTGAATATAATAATTTGTCATTCCTTTAGTTTTTAATTCTTCTTGCTTGCTGCTGCTGAATTGGCTCAGTAGATTTTCCTGTCTTGATCTGTGCTTGTGTGTGCTGCTGACCTCTCATCATCACAGTTATAATACCGTATGGCTAATTTTATCTTACAGAATATAGTTATTTAGCTATGGGAACCCATTTCTTCAGAGATGATGCAAATGTGTCTAAGTCAGATCTTAGATTTGACTGTTAGCACATTTACAGGCATATATGAAGTTTTGAGTGCTTCCCAGGCAAAATACTCAAGAAACTCAGCATGTGGTGTAACGGTTTTTAACAATGTGTCTGGAAATGAAGAAAAATGCGTAACAAAAATATAACACTTCAGTGGCCTTGCTGGTGCTATGCATAGTTACTTATATGCTATAAACCATGTAGAAGATCTCACTTGAAGACACAACATCTGGAACAGAAACAGGAGGGTTTGCAGCTATGTTAGCTGAGTTTCTTCAGATGGAAAATCTGAAGAGAAATAGCAACAAGTACCACATTATTCTCAGAGTCATTGAGCAGATACTGGGCAGAAGGGTAACTCTTCTATTATCATAGAATGCGTCAGCCCATCAGGAATATGTTACCTGTGGAAAGCACAAAAATAGCTAGAAAGTCACTGAGATCACAATATGGCGATCACTTTAAACAAAAAGACATCCTGTACTAGTAAAATTAAAATGTACTTAAGCAAATATTCCAGTGACTGGATAATGTCAGCTAAGAAAAGAGGAGCTATGAAATGAAGTTGTGGAAGAGAAAATGCAGAGGAATTATCTAGATGTTATATATTTTGCTTTAATTTCATTAATAAGGTGAAAAGAATTCAATATTTCTAGCACTGGGAATGAAGAGTATTTTACAAGTATTTCTTGCTTGGAACAAGAGAACAGCAATAGAGAGGGCTAAAATTGTGTATGTTCTGCCTTTGTGCACCCTCACACACAATATGCATGATGCACAGTGCAGGTTTCTGGACCCTCCATCAAAATGCAGCCTCACAGGGGACAAGCACATCCAGACAGGTATTTATTCATTCTGCTAGCACATCCCAGGAGCCTGGGTAGAGTATAAACTCCACTGTGGAAAGCAGCATAAAGCCAGAAATACCCCCCACTGCACACAAGCATGAAGAGATCAGTCCCTTCTCGATCTTCCAAAGAATTGTAGCATGCAGTTCACAACCTGGCCCAGCCGACAGTGACGTAGGTAATCAGGTACAGTGGGAGTTACCTACATTTCCTTCAAAATAGTGTTTTACTGAGCAAGGAAAAACCTGTACTCAACCCGAGGGGGATTTTGCTGAAGGTCTTTAAAGCAAATAGAAGAAAAGCCAAGGAAACCTTACTTGTTCTCAGACATTATGAACATTCTTGCAGTTGCTTTTAATGACAGAAGTAACCTGTGGAATAGCATCACTCTGTGCTCCCAGCCTGCATCTCTCTGCCTCCAGAAGATCTATGGCAGCTGTCAAAAAATGGAGAGAAATGCAACAGCAAGAATATGAGATACTAAATGGGATGCTTAGTTATATTTCTCTCCACTTTTCCTTTTTTCAACAGAAAAAATACAGGAATAACCCACTCCAAAATTTAGAAAATAAATCCCCTATTCAATATTTTTTATTGTTTGTACAATGTAGTGAGTCAGGTGTGCATAATAAACCAAATGAATTAAGCTCTCATTTTGCTAACTGCAGATCTTAAGGGGAAAATGTGATATTTCATGCTCTGCATAAGCTACAATGAGGAAAGTATTGAAAGTAAGACAGAAGATTTAAGCTTTAAACTTCTGTTTACTTTAATGAGAGTCATGCAGCTTAACCCTGTAAAAATATGTCCCTATGCAACCATTAGGGATAAGGATTTTCATTTTTGAATCGTTCTTGTACTATATGCATCCTCGCTCATATGTCACATAGTTTAGCCAAACAGTGCAGTATGTGCCAGTTTATTTTTCATCTTCACTACTCTGGCCCCTAATTTAAGTTGACAGCCTAGTCTTGAACCAATATAGCTGCATCATCAACAGCATTAGAAATAATTCATCTGTGCTGGCAAGTGCTTTCTTTCTGTGTGGAGGAGTCAATTCTACTCATTGGTAGGTGCTATTAAGACTAAATTATTCTATTTGTAAAAAAACCTCAAAGCTTTTGCCAAGACATTATGCTTATAGGAGGGAAAAGGAGTATACTCATCTGTGTCTGGATATGTGGTATTTCCTTACCTTCAATTTCTCAACTCTGTCTTTTTTTTTAAAAAAAAAAAAAAAGAAAAAGAATAAAAACAGGTTTAGGAATTGTTTTCAATGAGGCCAGAATTGTTAACAAACCTGTGAGATTGTCATCTTTGTTGTGAGTTGTTCAGCTTAGTAATGTTATAAAAACCTACAAACCATTCTTCTGGAGCAGATAATTTGTCATTTCCACAAGTGACATCTCCTGTCCAGCAAGTACAATAGCCCTGGAAAAGGTCAGGTACGAGCCTACAGGAGGCAAGCTACTGTTAGCAACTGGTAATGAAGGAATAAGGGGTTTGAGAGCTGCTGGAAAAAACAGTGCAGTGCAAAGGGGTTACCCCATCTGCAAAGGTTTGCTGGAATTATGACAACACTTGTTCTCCAACAGTTTAAGCCTGGGAGAATGCAAGAATAGTTTAGATCATTTTAGCCCCTTCCTAGAACTGTGAAGCCTGTGATGCACATTTCGTTGTGGTTTTGTTTTGGTTTTGGGTTGTTTTATTTTTTTTTCATTTTGTTGTTGTTGTTGTTGTTTTGTTTGGTTGTTTTTTTGTTTGTCTGGTTTGGTTTGGTTTTGTTGTTTGTTTGTTTTTTCTTATTTTTACTTAGATCTGTACTTGCACAATGCTCTCATGAAATAGGATGTGTGATATCCATTTTGAGGGAAGACAAAGACTAGAAAGACAGAAAATGACATTTGTCGCAGATCTAGACACAAAAATCTGATCACACTCATTTGAAAGGAGAGGGAGGAGCTGACACTTTCCTTATGAACCAAGGAAAGAAATATGTCTTTACTTTAGTCTGTATTATGCTGGGATTAGCAGATACTGGGATGATTACACAATTTCACATGGCTAGTGCAGAGCTCACTAGCACTATAGCCCTTGGCCAATGTGTTTACCTTAGGTTTTCTTCTGTTCTTGTTTTATAGCAAGACCAGGCAGTTAACCTAGTTTAATTGAGAATTTCAACTGTACTTTTCTTGATTGCTTCTACTTTTAAGATGGAAAAAAGTAATTTGGGCTTTTTGCTTTAAAAGTAGAAAATTGAAATGTGTGTTGACATTTCCTGAGGGTGTGTAGTTACCTATAGCACCTGAGTGTTCTTTGGGAGAATGAGATTGTGTGGCAGCAGATGTTGTATAGACAATGTACATGTAGAGCTGTGACATAAGGTGAAGGAATGTCTAAACAACTGAGCACCAAGAATGTCAAGATGCAAGCTTGAAGCCTGTTTCACATATGCAACAAAAATCTACAAACAATTGCTATAACTCAGAGGACAGATGTTTTTAAGGTTAAAGTACAGATTTATGCACCAGGGAATACCAATCCTAAATTTAACTTTTACACAGATTTCTTCTTTAATATTAATTAATGTTGCAACCTGTATTTTAACATTCCCATAACAACAGATTTTTCACTGCTATATTGAAGACAGTCAAAATAAGATAGTGAGTATTCTTTTCCTACATTTTAATGTCAGTATTTTTTTTCTATTTTTAGCATTAGGTTTCTTCTCTAGAAGACATAAGGGCCTCTAAGCTGCACTTGAGTGAAGGGAAGTTAGATCATCAGTGATAAAGTGCTGTATCTCTTACAGTCAGCACTAGACTCAGACAGTTCCACAGGCAGCAGAGATTCTCTTAACTTTTCCTCTCCACAGAAAACATTCACCACCACCTAACTTAGCCAAAACATAACATAGGATTTCAGGTAGTGCTTAGGTTGCTTATATCAAGCATAATTAAGCATTATTAAGCCAAGCATGCTGGGGGTCACTTGAAGAGATAAATACATCCTCTTTCTTTGTCTGAAGGAAACTGACTTTGTACTCTTGTAATTAGCTATATGGTTAATTCCATTTTCCTTTCTAATTAGGCTGTGGTTGGTCAGGACAGAAATCCTCTGTATAAGGGCAGGAGTCACTGATGTACTATTCCAATTTTCAACAAATATTACTACACTGGGAGTGAAATAATACAACCATTAATCTGATCACTGTAATGAACTGATCTGCCAAATAATAAAATTATGTCCATTCATAGGCAGAAGGAAATTCAGGTAAATTTAAGATTTCAATCAAAAGTTTGTTCACAAATTCAAAACAAAATAACAGTATACCAGCTGAGATTAACAAATTTGTTAACAAAAGTTAATTTTAATGTTTTCTAAGTTTTTCATTGTATAGTGTTAAAGTGCTTCTGATCCAAAGATTTGCTGATAAGAGCATTGATTCCAATCTCTGCAGTGCATCTGGTGAAACACTACATAGCTCTTGGGAAATAGATTAATGGAGACAGGAATAAGCATAGGTACAGAGACAGCTAGATCAGTCAGTCCTCATGAAAATAATTTCTCTCAATGACAGAAATGCCTCACAGTTATCTATGACACTGATCTGTTTTCTCCATTATGGTATTATAGGGCACTATATTCTGACTAGACTGTCTACCCATTTGATTCTCTTGAGTGTAGTCAGAAAAGTGTGCATCCAGCCCATTCAATACAGTGTGGTGCATAATATTTCAGTTTTATGGAAACAGGCTTGAGGTAGTCAAATATAAAGTGGGCTAGACAGAATGATGCATAATGCTTTCCCATATAGAATGGGAACTTGAAACAGCATCCATCAGGGACACTAGCTGGAGCTCTTCTTGAGAGCTTTGGCACCACAATTTGACACTTTAGCTCTAGGTTTGATTCACTCAACCTCACATAGAGTGAGAGAACGCAGGCAAGGCTGCTTTCATTCAGAGGACTATAGAACAAAAAGAAAAGTTTATATGCAAGTTTCAAGGAGCGTTTGGGATTTTGTAATAATTTTGCAAAGCTGAAGTTGGCTGTTGCTTGGAAATTCTTTGTGGAAGAAAGATGCTCATTTGGTACTGAAATGTAATTGAAAATATGACATTTTTCCCCAGATATTTCTGCTAAAAACATTCAGAGAAACAGAGTGAGAGTATCACATTTTGCAACGTTGTACTAAGGCCTATGTTTGTTTCTAATGGGAGGATATATTTATATTTTTTAGAAAAATTCTATCATGTGTATCTTGATGCAAGCAGTTTTGTTGGATTTTTAAATCAGTGATGTAATTTATGTACATGCAGATGTGAAGACCTTGATTGGAGTATCTCTTCCTAGACAACCACAGGCCATATCAGGACTGATTTTCTTCTTAGGACTATGAGGAATTATGAGTACTCAGCTCCTCACAAAATCAAAGCAGTTGTTTTCTCCACAGTGTTGTGGCTAATGGTCATATTTAGATTCTGACAGGTAAAAAGTCATAAAAATGAGGCTATTTTTGGCAGCTGGAATGTTCTGATGCTTGTGGGAATGAGGTGTTTCATTGATAGTTTTCCTCAACCCGCTATAGAAAATGCTGGTGATGGGTAGGTCAGCCAACTGGAGACACTTGCCAGAGCTGTGGATTTCATAAGACTAAATTTAATTTGAAAGTATGCTTTCCCTGTCCTTGTAAAACATGTTTGTTCTTTGGAATGATTTCATTCTAACTGATAAGCTTGGACTTCAGATAAAAGTATCAGTATATTAGTAATATCCCTGCAGATAGCTTGTCAAATGACCACCCACACAAGGTAATAGGAGTCAGAAGTCATGGCTCAAACTCACTGTGAACTGCAGGAGATATTGCAGGTTGCCATTACTGCTGCCTGTGCATTTTAGGAGTGTTTTTGAATCAGACTTCTGAGCTTTGGAAAGATCTATTAACTTACAGATATAAAAAGATACAGTACAGCATACTCATGTAGCTGCTGAAAATGTACAGTACTACTAGACAAATAAGTTAAGCAGAAAACAATTGCATGTAATACTGTGGTGTGTCATTCTGTCTGGTAAAAAGGGACTAGAGTAACTCCTCAAAATGCAGAAAGAGCCAGATATCAATGGATCTTGAATTTAGCTACTCCATATACAGAAAATTAATTGAATTTTAAGATGTGAAAGGAAACATATTTCCAAAAATGAACAGCACTCTCACCTTGAGAATTTTGCAGATTTTTGAGTTTTTTATTTTAATCCTTTAGCATAAAGCAGAAAGAGATTTCATTCTCTCTGCTGCCATTGCAAATAAATGCATACTTACCCGTTGGTCACATTTTGCTATGAGCAAGACTCATTTCTCCTAAATTGACTGTATGTTCTGTTTTGCAAATTTTCCAGGGAAAAGGCTTTTTGTTTTTTTGTGGAGGGAGATAAATTATTTCACATAAAAACTGTCTGTTCTGTTTTCATACTTGGAAAGTACTTTTTATCCTGATATACATCAGGAGCCAAATAATAAATATTTTGAAGCAAACCAATTCACTGTTCCATGTTTTCATGAAACCATCCAATGAGGACCCTAATATATCTTTTTAAATTTCACAGGAATGGTGTACTTTCCACATAGTCAAAACCCAGTAATAAGGATAAATGCCTAAGTAAGAGATTTCTTGTAAATGTTTTGGTAGGAAAAAGATACTGGAAATCAGCTGATATATAATTTGAATCCTAAAAGATTTCATGATTATGCAAGACTCTATTTGGTGAATGTGCTATACACTGTAAAGAATTGAGATATAATGCTGGAATGTGTCAGCAGCTGCCGCTCCACCTATTGTACAAGGAAAATTTCAGCTCTATTTGTTCAAAGTAATCCCTGTATTCTAAGAGATCTGAGGATGGGGATTTGGTGCAAGTTAGTTAAGACGCAGAACTGGTAGGAGAGAGGATCAAGTGACACTTAAATCAAATTACACCTGACTTTGCCTGTATTTGAACCTACATTGCTGTGGTTTAACAAAATACCTTTCCCTGCAGCCAAGACGAAAATGAAAAAAGAGTCAGGTTGCTGTACCTCTACATCCTAGTTTAGTAGAGCAAGACACTATGATCAGTACCCATCATTGTCTGCTCTTAAGAGACTATCCTAAATACATTTAACACCGACTTCAGGAATATTTGAGTTCTCATCTCCAATTCTGAGAAAGGAGAACAGTTCCAAGAAATCTCTGTTCCAGTGTGGATGTGAAAAATGAGCTGCCTGTACAAGGAAAGGAGAGATCATAGCCAGGTAGGCTGATAACATCTAGGGGAAGACAGGGAAAGA
>NW_009952366.1:2418487-2421737 GCF_000747805.2 Chaetura pelagica | reverse complement strand
GAAAGAGGGAAAAGAACCAGAACTGCTTGAAGATGGACTTTATACCAACTAACTTGCACTCTGTGTGCGTCCCAAATCCGAGCATCCCTGCTATAAACTGAAACAATCTCTGATTTCTATTCATCAGACTAGGAACTGCAGACCACTCAGGATGACTACTAAGATGTTGTGAGGCCGTGCAGGCAGAAAATCAGAAGGACTATAGCCCAACTTGAAATCAATCTGCCTGCAGTTGTCAAGAAGAAATACTTCTATTAGCAACAAAAGGAGGACTAAAGAGAACCTCTCTCCTTTATCAGATGAAGCAGGAAACATAGTAACCAGGGATGAGGAGAAGACTGAGGTACTTAATGCCTTCTTTGCTTCAGTCTTTAGCAGTAGGACCAGTTCACTTGGTACACAGTCCCCTGAGTTGATAGACATGGATGGGAGCAGTTTGAAGGCCCCATAATCCAAAGGTTAGCAACTTGCTGCACCACTTAGACATGCACAAGCCTATGAGACCAGATGGGATACACTCAAGGGTATTGAGGGAGTAGGCAGAAGTGCTCACCAAGCTACTTTCCATCATTTATCAGCAACCCTGACAAACTGGGGAAGTGACAGTAGACTGGAGATTGGCTAATGTGACCCCCATCTTCAAGAAGGGCTGGAAGGATGATCCAGGGAACTACAGGCCTGTCAATTTGACCTCAGCACTGGGAAAGGTGATGGAACAGATCATCTTGAGTGCCATTATGCAGCATGTGCAGGACAACTAGGTGATCAAGCCCAGTCAGCATGGGTTCATGAAAGGCAGGTCCTGCTTAACAAACCTGATCTCCTATGACAAGGTGACTCACTTAGTGGATGAGGGAAAAGCTATGTATATTGTTTATGTGGACCTTAATGAAGCCTTTGACACCATTTCTCTTAAGTGTTCTCATGGAGAAACTGGCTGCATATGCCTTAAACAAGTGTACTCTTTGCTGAATAAAACTGCTGTATTCCTGGACTCAAAGTGTTCTGGTGAATGCAGTTATATCCATGCAATGGTTGGTCACAAGTGGTGTTCCCCAAGGCTCAGTGTTGGGGCCAGTTCTGTTTAATATCTTTATCAGTTATCTGTATGAGGGTATTAAGTACATCCTCAGAAAGTTTGCAGATGACACTAAGTTGGGAGGGAGTGTTGATCTGTCTGAGGGTAGGAAGGCTCTGCAGAGGGACCTGGACAGGCTGGATCAATAGGCCAAAGCCAGTTGTATGAAAATCCACAAGGCCAAGTTTTGGGTTCTGCACTTGGGCCACAACAACCCCACACAACGCTACAGGCTTGGGGAAGAGTGGCTGGAAAGCTGACTAGCAGAACAATCTTGGGCTGTTGGTTGACAGACAGCTGAATATGTACCCAGATAGTCAAGATGGCCAACGACATCCTGGCTTGTATTAGAAATAGTATGGTCAGCTGGACTAGGGAGTGATTGTCCTCCTGTACTCAGCACTGGTGTGGTTGCACCTTGAAGACTATGTTTGGTTTTGGGCCCCCCACTACAAGAAGGACATAGTGGTGCTGGAGAAAATCCAGAGAAGGGTAACAAAACTGGTGAAGGGTCTAGAGCATAAGCCTTACAAGAAACATTTGAGAACTGAGGTTGTTTAGCCTGGAGAAAAGGAGACTGAGGGGAGACGCTATCCCTCACTACAACTACCTGAAGAAGGTTGTAGCAAGGGAGGGGTTGGTCTCTTCTTCATAGTAACAAGCAACAAACAAGATGAATGGCCTCAAGCTGTGCCAGGGGAGGTCTAGATTAAATATTGGAAGAAGGTTCTTCACTGAAAGAGTTATTAAACACTGGAATGGGCTGGACAGGGTGGCTGTTGAGCCACCGTCCGTGGAGGTGTTTAAAAGACTTGTAGATGTGGTGATTAGGAACATCATTTAGTGCTGGATTCAGTAGAATTAGGTTAATGGTTGGACTTGATGGTCTTTTCCAACCAGAAAGATTCTGTGATTTTGTGACTCCATGATAGCAGGACATGAGAAAAAAAACAAAAACAAAAACAAAAAAACCCCCACAGATACAGCTTTTTCACAAGACACAGTGTCCTTAAAACAAAAGGAAATAATACTGATTGATTTAAGTGGCCCTGTGGCAGACTGGTTGTGTGCAGCTCTTGGCTGTAAAGTTTGGTCTTCATCTGATATATTTCCTTGCTATTCCTACTATGCTAAACCCATCTTTGACAGAAGTGGAACAAAGCTGTTGGTAATGAACCCTGTATTTAAATTGAAGCAGAGTAAGAACAACATGGCAGCATGTGGAACAATAACTGATCAATTGTTAATCACTCCTATTTTCCGGATCAGAGCAGTACTGTTAATATAATAACACTATATTGTTCCTTTAATGGAAGACGCAAGCTAGAAAGCAAGAAACCATTTGCATATTGCCAGTCTATCACAGTTATTTGCTTAATTGTAGATTTGTTTCAGGTTTAATGGTAGACACCTTTTTCTTTTGTTGTTTTCCACTGCTGCTGTTGTGTAAAAGGTCAGGGAGAAATACTGTACTAGTTATCCAGAGATGGAAACATTTATGAGCTGTTTCTTCTGTAGTTCATCAAAGCATGCCGTAAACATCTCCAAAAATCCGTGGTAGTTTCAGCTTGAATGGAGGTACATGGCTATCTACAGTCATAACAATTAGGATTACATATGTGTCACGATCCGTGACCTATTATATCTCCTTATTGGAGTGTATTAACTTATCAGGATTTGCTGAGAGATCCACACGTGGGTATCGCCTCACACAGAGGATACAGGAACTTATGTCCTGACTTTTTTGAGTGAATAACTCGCTCAGTGCTTACTAAATTTCTAACAACAGCAAGGTTTATTGTGGGGAAAACAAAGCAATTTGGGGCAGGAGGTTCAAAAGGAGTGATTACAACACATTAAACATATATGGGTACACCTTAGTTACACATCTTATCCACGTGAGGGAAGCAGAGGGGAGGGATTTGCCCGAATGGCTGGACTATATTTTCCCCTATAAGCTGGGGTAGCCGGAATTGTCTCACCACGGCAGTGCAGGTTCGATGAGCTGGTAGCAAAGAGGCTGCGGGCACTCCAAGCGCAGGTCGCCCCCCCCCACCACAAAGCGGCGGCAGTCGGTGCGCGGCTCCGGGACCGTAGGTGTGCAGACGCTGGAAACGCGGCGGTTTAAGCGGCGCTGGGACTTTTGGCAGCAGCGGCGGCGGGCAGGCAAGC
>NW_009952366.1:2400943-2418127 GCF_000747805.2 Chaetura pelagica | reverse complement strand
CGGCAGGCTGCGGGTGTAGACGACCGCCTCGCACACACGAGGAGAGAGCGAGAGAGCGAGAGAGAGAGGGGCGTGTCGCGCTGCCTCTCTCATGGGGTTCTTCGGCGCCAGTTTTGCATTTCCGGGCTTTTCAGCCAATCAGACGGGACCTAGTCCTGCCCCTGCTTCTGGCCACGGCTCCTCCCCTGCAGCAGCTGCTCCCCCCCCCCATACACACAGAGGGGGTTTCCTGCCGTATGGAGACGCCGTTTTAAGTCAGTTTTGTCGGCTGACTCAAAGGACATTTCATGTTCGTGTAAGGAAATACCTGGTCCTTCACAATATGCAATATGGTTGGTGATAAGCATGTGGCTTCACCCTTTTGTAGAGCTGTTTCCCCAGTAAATTGCACTTGAATAAAGAAAATTGAAGGAATCTGGATATGCTGAAATGCTAGTGATCTTCCATTTAAAGCAGGTTTGTGTGAGGGTAATTATGCAGAAAGAATGGGTTGATGACTGTCCTGAGTCGTCTCATCTTCACTTTCCTTGCCATTTGAACCCATTTATTAAAATGTTCCTTTACTTCATAAGTTAATTCAGGCATGTAACGTACATAATTAAATTAAAATACCTCAATAAAAAAGAATCTCTGCCCCATGGAATTGCTGAATTTTTCCAAATCTTTTCAGTTTGTCTTATAACATAACTTCCAGAATGAGATGCATTAAAAAGAAATCACTAGTCGTGCACAGAATCCACATATTTTGTTTGGATGCAGACCTTGGTGTTTATAAAAAGAATCTGTTTGCATTTTTCACCTCTCTAAATACCTCACTGTAAAGTCATGCCTAACTTCCCTCGGTCCTCTTGGCAATTGCTTTTCCAACATATTACTCACACTTATTATCCCTCTTAAGAATCAGCATAGATTTCAAGTCCACAAAGAATCATCATAGCTTGACCTCCTTGCAGCAGCTGCAGAATTTTAACTGGTAAGTGATGTATCCAGTCAGGAGCTTCTGAGCTGGAGAATTTAAAAAAAAATGGTCTAGCCTTTATTTAAAGACTGTAGATGATATAGAATTCATTGTCACACCAGGAGAGCTATTTCAGTGGTTAGCTACTCTGCATTAAAAATTGTATTCTTCAATATTCTTCTGAATTTATCTTAACTTAGCCTCTAGCTATTGCATACTGTGAAGTTTCTGCCTGATAGATTAAAGATGCTCACACTTTATGAAATTTATTCCACACTTACCTACAGAATGTAAAAAAAATAATCTTTATTTTTCTCTTGAGTGAACACCGGATGTGGACATCATCATCAAATAATGATTGCACAAATGGCATGCAGAGAAAAGCAGTAGGAAATCGCAGTATTTACATTTGCACCTTCCGATTCTCATGTTCTGCTTACATATAAGAAATTCACTGTGATGTTCTCAAATATTGCATCTGCCAGAATGCCATTTCGACTGATTATCCTTCAGCTGGTTATCTCAGCATCTTTTTGCTAATCACTACTTTTTAAGAATCTCCCTCCAGATTGTGTAGGTTATTGTCATTGTTTTTATCTGCACAAATTTTGCATAGGCGTGTAGCAACATGGATATTGATAAGACCTTCCTCATTCAATAATGCAGTGGGTTGACCTTGGCTGATTGCCAGGTGCCCACCCAGCCACTCTCTCTCTCCTGCTCCTTGGCAAACTGAAGGGACAATATAAGATTAAACTCCCATGGCTTGAATGGGGAACATGTCTCATCAATTGCTATCACAAGAAAAACAGGCTCAATCTGAAGAAAATTAATTTTGTATATTGCCAAATAAAAATAGAGTCAGACAATGAGAAACAAGCACACTTTCCCACTGCCCCCTCCTTCTTTCCAGGCTCAACTTCTCTCCTAACTGCTCTGCCTCCTCCCTCTTGACAGAGGCAGGGGGATGGGGAATGGAGTTTCCATCAGTTCATAGCACTTCAGCTCTGCTGCTCCTTCCTCCTCATGCTCTACCCCTGCTCTAGTGTAGCATCTTTCCCATAGGATACGGTCCTTCACGAACCTCTTCTGCATGGGTCCTTGCCAAGGAATGCAGTTGTTCCAGAACTGCTCCAATGTGTGTGCCTCACAGACTGCAGTTCCTACCAGGAACCTGCTCCTGCATAGGTCCTCCACAGGCTGGAGTTTCCTTCATCTTCCTCAGCATCAAGTGCTCCACAGGCTGCAGAGTGAATATCTGCTCCGGTGTGGTCTTTTATGGGCTGCAGGCGCACACCCTGCCTCACCATACTCACAGAAGCCACCCCTGCAGCCTGCCTGCTGCCCAAACCCTGCCATGTAAATCCATTACAAATACCCTTTCTCTTTTTTGTGTCATCTACAAATTTAATGAAGAAAAGTTTCATTTTTTTTCTCTCACTTCACTGATAAACATACTAAAAATCATTAGTTCTTAATATATAAACTAGATTCCTATGTATCTCTTATTCTCATTCTTTCACTGTCTTTTCAGCTTGATGATAAAAGCATGTTGTATTCATATCTGATCATTTTTCCTAAATAACTAAGAAATGCAGTTAAAACTTCCAAATCACACACCAGTTGTGTGACAAGCAGCAGTTAATAATCTTTCTAGAATTCCAATACGGTTTTTCATAAACCTTCAATAGTGCTCCCTGAGACTGTTTTTGTCTGACATAATGACATTTGATACAGATGATTTAGCTTACTGCGGAGAAGAAAACACAGTACCAAAAGTTATGCTAAAGTATAGGGATGTATAATAACTGGCAGGCTTATTAAGAATTTGAAATTGTGTGCAAAACCCCTCTCTGGCCCAATAAGTATGGACAGAAGAACAAAAAACCTTTTTCTTTTTTCTTTCTTTTTTCCACCTCCTGTGCTTTGGAAAAGTTCATTTTCACAAAGGTTTTCAGGAAAAGTGTTTGAGGCAGTGGAGTTTGCATAGCATCTGTATCAAACACTCTCTCCCTTCCACAACGGAAGATCTTAGAATCATAGAATAGTTTGTGTAGGAAAGGACTTTAAAGACCATCCAGTTCCAAGCCCCTTGCTATGAGCAGGGTCACCTTCCACTAGAGAATGTTGCTCAAAGCCCCATCCAACCTGAACACTGCCAGGGACTGGGCATCTACAAACCTCCCCGGGCAACTTATGCCAGTGTCTCAACACCCTCCCAGGAAAGAATTTCTTCCTAATGTCTACTGTAAATCTACCCTCTTCTAGTTTAAAGCCGTTATTCCTTCTCCTATCTCTACAAGCCCTTGTAAAAAGTCCTTCCCCAGCTTTCCTGTAGGTCCCTTCAGGTACTGGAAGGCTGCTATAAGGTACTGTCTTTTCAGCTTGATGATAAAAGCATGTTGTATTCATATCTGATCATTTTTCCTAAATAACTAAGAAATGCAGTTAAAACTTCCAAATCACACACCAGTTGTGTGACAAGCAGCAGTTAATAATCTTTCTAGAATTCCAATACGGTTTTTCATAAACCTTCAATAGTGCTCCCTGAGACTGTTTTTGTCTGACATAATGACATTTGATACAGATGATTTAGCTTACTGCGGAGAAGAAAACACAGTACCAAAAGTTATGCTAAAGTATAGGGATGTATAATAACTGGCAGGCTTATTAAGAATTTGAAATTGTGTGCAAAACCCCTCTCTGGCCCAATAAGTATGGACAGAAGAACAAAAAACCTTTTTCTTTTTTCTTTCTTTTTTCCACCTCCTGTGCTTTGGAAAAGTTCATTTTCACAAAGGTTTTCAGGAAAAGTGTTTGAGGCAGTGGAGTTTGCATAGCATCTGTATCAAACACTCTCTCCCTTCCACAACGGAAGATCTTAGAATCATAGAATAGTTTGTGTAGGAAAGGACTTTAAAGACCATCCAGTTCCAAGCCCCTTGCTATGAGCAGGGTCACCTTCCACTAGAGAATGTTGCTCAAAGCCCCATCCAACCTGAACACTGCCAGGGACTGGGCATCTACAAACCTCCCCGGGCAACTTATGCCAGTGTCTCAACACCCTCCCAGGAAAGAATTTCTTCCTAATGTCTACTGTAAATCTACCCTCTTCTAGTTTAAAGCCGTTATTCCTTCTCCTATCTCTACAAGCCCTTGTAAAAAGTCCTTCCCCAGCTTTCCTGTAGGTCCCTTCAGGTACTGGAAGGCTGCTATAAGGTCTCCCCAGAGCCTTCTCTTCTCCAGCTGAACAGCCCCAGCCTGTCTTCATAAAAGATGCCCCAGCCCTCTGATCATCTTTGTCTTGCCTTCCACTGGACTCACTGCAGGAACTCCATGTTCTGCTTATGTTGAGGACCTCAGAACTGGACACAGGGCTCCACATGGGGTCTCATAAGAGTGGAATAGAGGGAGAGAATCACCTCTCTTGACCTGCTGGCCATGCTTCTTTTGATGCAGCCCAGGACACAGAGGGCTTTCTGGGCTGCAAGCACACAGTGCTGGCCCCTGCTGAGCTTCTCGTCATCCATCACCTGCAAGTCCTCCTCCTCAGGGTTGTTCTCAGTCCTTTCTCTCTCCAGCTTCTATTTGTGCTTGCGATTGCCCCAAACCCTATAATCTAATCAAGGGACACAGAGTCGTTCTCTGAATAGGTCAGAACCTAGCAGCATTGGCACTGTTAAAATAAGTGTAAAATAATATGTGTATAAGAAAAGGAAACTCAGAAAAAGTTAATGTTCCTGACACCTGGTCTGATATCTTGTGGAATACATTCTGTAGGATTTTTTCGAGGAATGCAGCTTTTGGCTACAGCAACTGATGTCCATCCTTCCCTTTCCATATTGCAAGAACCCTCTTTGCCTGTTACTTATTCAAAGCTTTTTTTTCTGTGACAACCCTATGACTCCGTATCTCAACCCCATGATTCATGAAGGATTTGCAGCCCCAGTGTAGGGTATTCTTGAAGTTAATATTTTTCAACAAAATGAGAGTACCTTTTTTCTCCATCATGAGTGTTTGTGCCAGCTGAATTGCAGAGAGTAGGAAAGAAGTTGTTGCTTACTATGAAAATGTTACCAAATCACCAGGCAACATTGATTTGTCCAATTCTGTTGCTCAGCCTAGAATATGGTATTGTATGTTTAAGGATACAATCACAATGAACAGTGTCCTTTCCATTTTGCTTATATAGTTAGAAAATGTTTCCACTGTATAGAGAATAGCTATCATCTGTTCCATGTCAGATTAAGTAATCTTTCTTATTTAAGAATATCTACTCAAGTAACTGCTTGCTCCATGCACTTTGAGTTTTCAAAGGAAACACATGTTCACTGTTATTGTCATCAGAATGAGTTTTAAAAGGGTCTTTAAAACCTTTGGGTTTGCTTCTACAATTGTAACCAAAGTTAATACTGTTTGAAATAAAATACTCTACTTAAAAAAAGAGTGGTTTATTATTATTATTCCAATAGTAAGAAATACAATACTCGTTAATAAGATTTTAAATCTTGAAAATTTCTTTCTCACATACATACTTACTGTAAACGTGGACCAGCATAACTTCATACTATATTCCTAGAGGTATTTTAAGAAAATGAAGGTGGCATGGTATTTTAATTTCCAAAATGTTACTTTTCCTTAGTTCTGATCCTTGTAGTATGACCTGAAAATGACACTGAAACAAGAATTGAAACTATTTATTGTCAACATACTTAATATAAGCAATAGATGCAAAGCAATTCTATGAATAAAAAAATCATGGTAAATTTATAGTTGGTATATTCATAGAAATGTAGAATGCCAGATTGGAAGGGACCTCAAGGATCATCTGGTCCAACTTTTCTAGGTAATACTGTAGTTTACATTACATTGCTCAGCACTCTGTCAAGCTGAGACTTAAAACTGTCCAATGAGGAGGAATCTATCACTTTTCTTGGTGAGACTCTTCCCATATTTGACTGTCCTCATGGTGAAAAATTTACCTCTTGTGTCTAATCGGAATCTTCCCAGAAGCAACTTGTGCCTATTACCCTGTCTTTTCCATGTGACTCCTTGTAAATAAGGAGTCACTATCTTCTTTGTAGCCATCCTTTAAGTAATAATAACAATTAATTGTAATTACCTAAAATAATTATTTCTCCTTGAAGCCTTCTTTCCTCAGTGCTGAACAAACCCAGTTTTCTCAGCCTTTCTTCATATGGCAAGTCCTCCAGTCCTCTGATCATCCTAGTGGGCCTTCTCTGAACCCTCTCCAGCCTGTCTTCACCCTTCCTGTAGAGAGGGAATCAAAACTGAACACAGTACTTCGGGTGTGGTCTGACAAGTGCTGAGTAGAGTGGGATGATGACTTCTTTATCTCTGCTGGTTATGCCCTTCCTGATGCAGCCCAGCATCCTGTTGGCTTTCTTTGCTGCTGCAGCATACTGCTCACTCATGTTGAGCCTCTTATCCAGCAAGTCCCACAGAACCCTTTCCACAAGGCTCCTCTCCAGCCAGATAGATCCTAGTCAGAGCTGCACTCCTGGGTTATGTGTTCCCAGGTGCAAGACCTTACTTTTCTCTCTGCTGAACTTCATAAGGTTCCTGCTAGCCCACTCTTCTAGTCTATCTAGGTCATCCTAGAGGGTGGCTCTTCCTTCCAGCATATCAGCCTCTCCATTCATCTTGGTATCGTCAGCAGACTTCATCAGGCTGCTCTTGATCCCAGCATTCACGTCACTTATGAAGATGTTACACAGCATTGGCCTTAATATCTATACCTGGGGGACCCCACTTGTGACTGGTTGCCAGTTTGAGGAAGAACTATTTACTAACACCTACCGTCTGGGTATCATCTGTCACACAGTTCCCCACCCACTGCCTAGACCACTTGTCAAGGTCATAATGAGTCATTTTCTCCAGGAGGCGACTGTGGGGGATGGTATCAAAAGCCTTGGAAAACAAAACAGAAACAGTATAAACAAACATTTCTGAAATAAACTATGTCAGCCTCATTTCATCAGACTCAAGCTGCAGTTTCTTATTTTTCACTGATTTCAAATGAAGCTATAGTGAAAGTCACATTTTAAGTGAAAAGAAATGGCTTTTACTCCCAGGCGCATACCTCTAAGTCTTTGATAATGAGTTGAAAGTCTAATCTTCCTCCATAGGAATCTTCAGATGGGTATACAATCCTCAGAGCCCTCCATGAATCACTAAATACAAAAAAGGAACAAGTTCTTACCTCAGGAAGCCTATGAAAGTACATAGAATAAAGATTAACTTTATCCTGCCTATTTCGTTAGTTAAGGAACTATTGAATTTAAATAGCAGCTTTCATGGGTTTTCAGATTGCTAAAACTTTTTTTTCCTCACTCATCCTTCCACTTAAGGAGCAAAATAATATTTTTTTTTTCCTTTGATGTAAAAATACATGCAAAGGAAAAATCAGTTCCTGTATGAACAAAGTCCTGTGCCCAAGTGTTGCCAAAGTGTTGGACTCTGTGCGGGTGGATGCCCGGCTAGACAGGGTTAGAGATAGGGCTAGGTATTACTAGATATTAGGAAGGATATGCTTTCCTCCTAAATTAGGTTTAAAAAATTATTATCTTGGTCTGTTTCAGGATATATATTGGCATATGTAATGCCAGTAATAAAAGTAAGAAGAAATCTGTGGGGTTCAGTGTGAGTTTCTTCAACTTCTACATTGTGAAATAGTAACAAAAAAATACCTTAACTGCACTGCAAATTAAAAAATGACAGCTTTACTTTTTATCCATGATTTGTATATTTATAATGAAGGTCACAACCCTATCACTAGGAAAGGTTTTAGAAATAAAAAAACTCAAGTCTCTTGAAGCTTTTTATGCCATATTATTTTTGCCCTCTGAATCATATTCTAATTATATTTACTTGAGGTTTTGTATTTCAGTCACCAGTATTAATTTTTATTCTTAAGTTGTTTTCAGTTTTAAGTCTTCAGATTTTTTTTTTCATAATAATGTTTCCAACCACTTTACTTTTAATTGTGTTTCCAGTTTTAACCATACATCATTTAACTTCGGTCAACTTTCTTTTACATTTCAGATTCCTTTGAAGAGCCTTTAGTTCTGAAGTAAATCTGCCTCTTTTTATTTCCTCCTTCACTTGTAAATTCTGCTCAATTTATTCTAGCCAGTCTGGTTCTGATTTGTGTTTCATTTATTTACATTTCATTATTTTCACCTCTTAAACTTCTTTTTCACCCTATGATTTCTCATTTTCCAGTTCTTTTCAACTGCTTGGAAGTACCTCCCCCACACCTATTTTAAAAAGATTTATTTATTTATTTACTTATTTTTATTGTATTAGGTTTTTTTCCCCTCATGCTGGAAGAAGTCTTTCTTCAAATATCTTTTTTCTTATTTTTGAGCATACTTTATTTTTCAGCTTCTTTGCCTAGTGCATTTGAAACAGTAAAAGACTGATGCTCTTTAAAATATAGCTTGTGATTTTTCTATTATGTTTAGCACCTAAGATAGCTAGCTGTTCTGTAACTAATGCTTCAAAATAGTTTAGGATTTTATTGACATCTCATTTTACAAAAGAAAAAAAGAGAGGGTGGGAACACATCAGTCTCAGTCTGGCATGTTTTTTCTCTCCATTTTGACTGTGTTAAAAAAGAAAAAGGAAATGAGGATCTGTTTTGCTCGATATTGAGACTGGCCCTGACAGAAACAGAAAAAAGGTCTTGTTGTGAAGGGAGAGTACTGATAAAAATCATGATGGGATATTGAAAATAACATTAAAGGCAGCATTTTGACTCTAGTAATTTTTTCAAGATGTTAAAAATAAGACAAAGAAATAACCTTGCTCTCTGTTATATTTCACACTTTTTGGAAAAGTTCTCTTTGCTGAGACAGAAGTCTTATCTCTTATTTCTATTTCCTAAATATATTTTCTATTTCAAGACTGAATTTTATGAACCATTTCTGAAGTTTAATAAGCTTTTTGTCTACACATTCTACAATACTATATTTCCTTCTAAATTCCAGTCTTACAACATTTGAAAAGAGAATGACTTTTAAAGCTGAACCTGGCAATGCAATGGTGGTTATACATCATGCAGCATGGGACAGGGGACAATGTTCAAAGGAAAGTTTCCCATTTATTTTACAGGACACTAAACTGATTCCTGCTTTTTTGAGATTATAATGACACAATGACATCTGCAGTATTCAATTACTTCCACAGGAAATTCCTGCTATTCTCTGTATTCTGCTTATTTCAGCTTGTTTTCTAGTGTCAGAATATACCTCTCTCTGGTGAAAAACAGGTGAATTATTTAAGCTTTTTGAACTTTAATCTTTTTTGGCATGGCAGGGTTGGTGCAGACATATTCCCAAAGCTACAGCATAAATTAGAATTCTTTTGGCTGGATACGGCAACACAGTTGATCCAGCCCTCATGCCATGAAACAGAATGGGTGAATATGTCTTTTTAACAACTCTTTAAATTAGTTCATATCTTTTGCACCCTCCTGCAGTACAGTGCATTGCTTTATACAGGATGATTTCCAATTTAATTCCACATAATTTTCCTTCTGTATTCATGCCAAAAGGTAGAGATGAAATCTGCCTTACATTATTGCAATTTGATCAGAAGGACCTGTCTAGACCACACAGTCAAATGTTACTCAAGGACAAAACAGGAAAGTGTGGGGTTTTTTTTGTATTGTGATTTAACATTTGTACTTCTACAAACTGAGAAACTGATATTTTTTAAATGCTTATATAAAAATAAAATTAAATTTAATTATTACTTCTTTTGCAGCAGCAAAATACAGGTTTAAGTTTCAGTATGGACTCTAGATAAATACATTGCTTAAAGCCTCATATTTCTTTGCTTTCTAAGGCTATAATACTTACTTTAAAACAAAATTAAACATCAAATTGGTGTTTGTGTGTAATCAAAAGTTTCATTATAAAGGTTTGCTTTTTCTTTTTTTCCTTCTTTCTGAAGCCAGATTTTCCCTGAAGTGTTTCAACTTCAGGGAAATAAAAAGATTCCAAGGCTCTTTAATAATACAAAATAGAATTGCAAAACATGAAAACTTATTATCCTGGCCACCACTGTAATTAAATACTTTCAAAACTGTCTTTGATGGCAGAGAAATTAATAAGCTGTTGCTCCTTCGGGTGGACAACTTAAATCACACAGTATTTGGCATATTACTCATACTAATAAATGTTTTCTATCAACTTTTTTCCAACAAAAAAAAAATTAGTTTTTTATTCAATTAAGATTGCTTAGTTTCCTCATACCTTCTTTTGACCAAGACCTGAGTTTGGAAAGTACACTGACTCTTTAGCCAACATATACACAATTTTCTTCAAGTTTATGGGCAAAAATGTCCAAGTTACAGATTCCTAAAGTAGAAAAATCATCAGTGTCCATATTTTTAGGTTTGACAAAAAATTTAGATTTCCCATGAAAAAATTTAGAGGAAGGGGTAAAATATGCTTATGGGGAGCCTTCTCAATCTTTACCTTCTTATTAAATCCTGTGCTTCACAAGAGGTGAGTTTATGAAGTTCTGCATGTAGTGAAATTATACCTTGTAAATTCTGCCATTTTAACTTGTTCAGTTTCTCAGTTGTTCTAACTGAAATCCTGAAACTTGCAGATTTTTATTACTAATTCGTATTATTAGGGTTAATAAACTTTTAGAGTTTATAGATCTGCTTAAATTTGGTTCCTATACCATTATTAACAATTATGAAAAATCCACATTGTTCTGCTGATACATGGGTTCTGTATTGAGAACAAATCATCACGAGCAATTCATTTCCTCTAGCGTTGCCAGAGTCACCACAATTTCAAAAGAGCAAGTCTACATCGAGAATGAGGAGGTGCACAGGTCTGAGTTCACATGCCAACATAGATGCTAAATAAATCAATATTTTATTTCACACTTAGAAATGTAGTTAGGAAAGTTATTTTATAGCTGTTCCTTGTAAAACAGTCAATATAATAAAAAAAAATGGCTAATGAACTTGCCTCCATATTTCTTCTGACAGAACGTGTGCAATTATGTGAATAACACAAAAGAATTATATTTTTTTACTCCTGTGGGCATCTGTGTGAGGTTAGGCTGTAAAATAGTACTAAGCTAACTTTTCTTAGCTTTGCTCGGTTCTCATTTGTGAACTACTCAGAGGTAGTTTTGTACTAAATCATAACAGGGATGTAAACATCTGTCCTCACTGTCAACATCCTCAAATATAAAGACATTCCAAATATTTCTTTAAGATGAAGAAGACACAAATGATATTGAGGAGGAAATTATAGAAAATGAAGTGTCTGTAGTTGATCAGACTAAAAATTCCACCTGTAACCACTCACCTCCTTCTGTAGCAGGGCATTCCATCTCTCAATATGCCTTTCTCAGCTCCCTTTTATGATTCAACTGCTTTTGTCTCATTTTGCAGGACCTCGCCTGACATGAAAGATTCCCACAGGAAAGGAAACGGCCTAGCAAACTCTGAGCTGGTAACAACCTTGAAAGGTACAGAGGCCAAGTTGGTGTTCATAACACCAGCTGCTCTCTGGTGTTGAAGAACACAGAGTCTGTTGAAGAAACAAAGATAAAGTAAGAATGAACAAATAAACAAAAGAGTTTGCTTGGTGAGAACAAGGCCCTCATGGTTTTTTTCTACTGTTTTCCTTTTATTCTCCAATGAGAGATGTTGGAGGTATAGCTAACAGTTAAATGACAGCAGTCAATCCACTTTATTCTATAAAAGCCTGGTATTATTTTTGACTGAGGAGATTTCCATACACTTTCCTTGGAGGTTGCTGGATTTTCTCTCCTCTAGTGGGGACGCCTGCCAGAGACATTGATCGTCAAGAATTCATCCAAGGACACCCAGCTGTGGCCTGGCAAGGGTGAAAAATATTAATTCTTTCACTGTTTTATTAGCAAACTTAACATTAACTAATCTTCATTATTAAATTTAAGACTTTAGAATATTTTAAAAGTGATAATTAATTTTCTAGGCCTAGTATAACATTTGATAATAAGTAAGTTGCTGGCATTTTAGTGGTTAGCCTTTGTTGTTTGATTTAATTATAAGTAGTAAAATTCACTGCTAATATACCCTTTGCATCCAAACTGCACTTCTATTCATATCTCCCAATTTCCCTAAATTTTTGCTGTACTTGTGCCTCTCATACAGAATAATTAAGCCCCCCAATGTTATATGCAATAAATCTTGATTACTGCATATATGTAATGTCTGTTGTCCACCCCATCCAGGACACCTTCATGGTAGCTGAAGGTAATAAAATACACAAAACAAAAAAGTATAAATTCAATATCAGGACTCTAGATGAAAACTCCTTGGTTCATTTTCTGTATATTACTTACCCACACATGTATAGCTAGATGAACAGAAGGATAAAAAGAAACATAAGTGTGAGACGCTCACTGAGGGAATAATCTGCCATCACAGCAAGACAGAGCTCAATGGAAAAAGGCAGTAAAAATATTAAAGAAAAAACATAATCTGGATAATATGAAAACCTGAGTTTGAAGTATAGTAAGGAACTCCAGCAGAGATGGGAAAATAACTATAATACATTCCTGCAGGACAGTATTGCCTGTTTCTTTGCTGGGTGCTCTGGATTTCATCTGCACTAAAAATTTGGAAAAAATCAGTTTTTGCTCAAGGGCAGATTCCTGAGGGACAAAGTGATACAGGAAGTTCTGTTAATTTTCTTCTTTGAACAGCATCCCATTATGCCAGAAACACAACATTACAGTTTCATATAAAAGGAAAACTACTATTTTGTTCTTTAGAGGGAACTTTCTTTCTTTGCTGCTCACTGGTGATGTAACATTTATTAAAGAGGGCATAAATACCTGCTCTGTTCTGAGGATACTATAGCTGATTTGTTTGCTTTATTTATTAAATGAACTTCCTAATTCAAAGAGTCAGACTCTCAAACACTTCAGGATGCAAGTAAATCACCATGAAGCTTTCTAATTCTTCTGGTTTCAAGGGGGTAAAGCACCAGTATTATGAGAACACTGTCTTTGAACAGCTTTCCAAAAGCTGTCTTCAAATTACTCTACCTGACCATCCCCAAACAGTGCACAGAGGACATACTACCAGGATACACAGGACAGCCCAGTCTTTACAGTGGTTGCAAGGTTGTATCAGGACACAGCAGGTCATCCTTACCAGGCTAATTTCTATCTAGGTAAGCCATTCCCTAGTATCAAATCTTCTATGCTCAGTGTGCAACAATAAGATTAACATCAAAGAAAAAAGGGGCTCTGCAAATTAGTACTTTATAGAACCTGATTTTGGACAAATGCAAGTTGAAAAGGTGGTTGGCTATATGATTAGGAGAGCAAGATATTAATGTGTTTGTGGATAGAGGACAGATGACATCAGAGCTCTAGCATCAGATGTCTTGGCAGGTTTATAAAAAGAGACTGTGTAACATCTGGATTTTATAAGAAACATTTACACATAGAAATAATACCATGCATGGACTACAAAAGTGAGAGATGTGAATGCTGTTGCTGAGGGTGTAAGAGCAAACTATAACAAACATTGTGTGGAGTTTTTGCAGTGACCTCTTTGAATACAAGCAGATGAAACAACTTACACAGCATCCATCCATGACTTTTTTTGTTTTGTCAACAAAAAGAAATAAAAACAAAGATGTTGGTTCTGCTGAGTCAATCAGTTCAAGTGAATTCTTATTATCTGTTTCCCTCTGAGGCCTAGATACAGCATAGCCAGGAAAACATCTACGCGAACTACCTTGGGATCCCTCCAAAATCAGACTAGAAGACTGTTAATTACAAGTAATTATCTATTGGAAGCTTAAGGGAGGCAGAACACAAGAGTGTCACAGCTGGATTCCAGCCCTAGTAAGGGTTCAGCTGACCCAGAAAATATCTTCTTCACCAGTCACAGCAAACAGGTTTCTGTGTCTGCATTTTACACCTAGCCTTGCCCCTTCTCAGGTAATCCCCAGTGTTCGAAACAAGCTGATTTAAGTCCTTGAGTTAAGTAAACTTTCAACTGTTTCTTCAGCCACATGCGAAGAGCTTTGTGTACAAGAGAAAACCACGGCTATTAGACCTTATGCAAGGCAACCTCATCTCAATTGCCATGTTCAAGTTAGCACCCTCAGAATCTCACATTGTTTCTACTGTGATCAATAGAGTTTGCCCAGCCATGAGTTTAAACTGCTTAGACCATCAGCTTGGAGAAATTTGCATAAAAAGAAATATAGAAGCTGTTTTCTATTTTTGAAAGGGGCTATATGTTTGCACCATTC
This sequence comes from Chaetura pelagica, assembly GCF_000747805.2. NCBI lineage: Eukaryota > Metazoa > Chordata > Aves > Apodiformes > Apodidae > Chaetura > Chaetura pelagica. Next base: position 2,403,853 of record NW_009952366.1, on the reverse strand, counting down.
TTCATATCTCATTGAAGGTTAAAAGTACACCCAGAGCATTAACATACCTCGTATCACAGAATCACAGAATGGTTGAGGTTGGAAGGGACCTCTTGAGATCATCTGGTCCAATCCCCTGCTTAAGCAGGGTCACCTACAGCTGGTTTCCCAGCAGAGTCTCCACACAGCTTCTGCTTGTTGCAAGAAGGGCATTAGCTCTGGGCTTACAAGACAACAGCTCGTATTCTAACTCTACATTTTACACTCCCAAACTCTTTACTCTCAGCTTCCTCCAGCTGTTCTTCCTATATGGTTACCTAGTCATAATTGGAAGTGCATGCATATATTATAGATCTGCCAAGCCCATTCATGCAGAGTACTGAAGTTTGCGTTACTCTTATTCATGCTGGGCTGTCCTTCTTCCCAAATTAATGGAAAAAAAACAGCTTCAACAAGGATCCAAAGCTAAAATACTTGACAGAAAAAGTGAAAACAAAAATTACTGCAAATAGAATTGAGCTGTGCTGTCTAAATGATATTCATCTGTCTTTTAGATCTTTATATAAATATGGGAGCATCCCTACAAGAACCTATCAAGCTGGCTTCTTTGATGATTTCCAGAAGCTGTGCAAGGCATAGCCTCTGAATCACCCAGTTCTGACTCAATGATTCATCACATCAGATAATCTCAATAGTAAAACAAAGAAAAGATTTATTTTGAAAGAGAAGTCTTTAGGTATAAAGTCAGAGATTAAAAAAATGCAAGTAAAACAAATATGAATTGCAGGTTTTGCTTAACTGTAACAAACAGATGCCTTTTCTGAATTTTTGAGCTAGCCTTCTTTGGACGCTTCATGAAACCTCACCTGCATAAAGACATCTATCAGTTCTGGAGCCAAAACTTCCTAGAAGCTGCGAGGTTGTGGGACTGATGAATGGTCATCCTCTTCTGAGTTCTCTATAATTATCTTTTTCATCTGTCTAATACATAAATGCTTGAAGACATACATATTTTTCCCTTGGTTATCTTCTATATTTTAGGTTTTGGATAGAAATTCAGATTCCTTTCATGACTGAATTCTGGTGAACACATGCTTATATTTTAGCCAGATATAAAACCTATATAACTTGGTTTTGTGGGGTTTTGGGGATTGTTCTGTTTGCTTGGTTGTTGTTGTTGTTTGCTTTTATTTTTGTTGATGGTTTTTGTTATGTTTTAATTCCCCAGAGAAAGGGTTATTGTTTTTTGTTTGAGCTTCTGGCTGAATGCTTCCTGCCAAGCCTGAGTAGTTTAATTATACCCCTAAGCCCTGTTAGAGTTGCTTTTAATATGTATTAACTATTTTATGTAAATAATTTAGATACACAAGCCTTTAGCCAAAGTTATGATTTATGACTTTTAATGTTATTAACAGATGTGGTAACCAAACGGTTTGTTCAGGCTACCTCACTCAACTGACATCTCCAGGATTCTTCTTCTGTTTAACCTCATGATGTTCAACAAAACTAAGTACAAGGTCCTGCACTTGGGTTGAGGCAATCCCCAGTAACACTGGAGTCTGCGGAAAGAACTGACTGGGAGTAACCCTGAAGAGAAGGACTTGGGGATACTAATAGATGAAAAACTGGATATGAATGCTTGCAGCCCAGAAACCCAACTGTATCTTGGGCTTTATCAAAAGAGTTGTGGCCAGCAGGTCAAGGGAGGTGATTCTCCCCCTTCATTCTGCTGTTGTGAGACCCCACTGTGTCCAATTTGAGGTTTCCTGTACAAGAAAGACATAGACCTGATGGAATGGGTCCAGAGGAGGGTTGCAAACATGGATAGAGAGCTGGAACAGCTCTCTGTGAAGAAAAGCTGGGAGGGTTGAGGTTATTCAGCCTGGAGAAGACACCAGGAAGGCCTTATTGTAACTTTTCGATGTATAAACGGCACTTACAAGAAAGACAGAGAAAGACTTTTTACCAAGGCCTGTAGTAACAGGAAAAGAGGCAATCGTTTTAAACAGTAAGATGGTAGATTTACATTAGATATAAAGAAGAAGTTCTTTATGACGAATGTGGTGAGACACTGGAACAGGTTGTCCAAGGAAGCTGTGGATGCTTCATCCCTGGAACTGCTCAAGGCCAGGTTGAATGAGGTTTGTGCAACTTGGTCTGGTGGAAGGTGTGCATGCCCATGGCATGGAGGTTGGACTAGGTGGTCGTTGAAGATCCCTTCCAACCCAAAAAATTTGGTGATTTTGTGACTATATTTGCCACATGTGATTCTCCACAGTTATTTCAAAGATATGTAAAGAGTGCTCCCAAAAAAGAGAAGGGAGAAGGCACAAAGTCTGGAGAAGTCTTTGGGAGGTTTTCATCACCCTGTAAGGGTGCAGTACCACTACCAGTGAAGCTGACAGAGTCAGGTACGAATATTCATATTCAGTTTGTTTTTCTACAAATTTCTGTAGAATGTGCTTTGCCTGAATCACTACTTCAAAATCACCACAGGTGACTAGTGACAAAATAAAAAAAAAAATCTCTTTTCTGCTCTTCTGCTTCAGTCCTCCAGGCTTATGACTCCTAGTGAAGTAAGCTGTTTAACAGCAGGTAGGTTGTTAACATTCAGAGGCTATTGGCTTTGACTGTAAGGATTATGCAGAAGTATTCCAACCACAGCAGTGTTGATATTTGCTACTGCTCTTTTCTTCCTTGACAGAGTTGTAGGAGAAATCTAGGCATTCTATAAGCTTCAAGACAGCCAGACATGGACTTACCTTAATGGGAAGTTTAGGCCTCTATTAACAGAATGAAAATGTTCTGGTTTGGCCTGTATGGTATCAAACAGGTCCAGTGTAGGACTTGAGGTATGTATGGACAGACTGTGTTCTGTAGACAGCCGTGACAATAAAAATAAGTGACATATCTACAATCCTTTTCCTGCTG
>NW_009952366.1:2380805-2400702 GCF_000747805.2 Chaetura pelagica | reverse complement strand
GCTGAGAGACAATATCCAGCTCTGTGCAATAGGCATAAACATTGCCAGTATCATATGTGTTTTGTGTCTTGCCTTTTGGCAATACCCTAACTTCTATGTGTCCCTTGAAGCTATGTTTCTAATTAATCAGGCTGCAAAGAGATAAATATCTGCAGCTTATTCACTGTAGTTTGTTTGTCCGGCCCTTAAGACACTGGGAGGATGCTTGAGACTCAGACCCTTTTAGATTTTCTGATACATAGAACCATGGGAGACTTCATCATTCATTGTGGAAGAGCTTCATTTTTTGCCATCATACCCACTTAGATTATTTGCAAAGTAGCCTCACATCAGAGAATAATTTCAGATTGAAGACTAGGTTCTGGCAGAAAAAAACCTTGGTCCCTTCTGTCATTATGGGGGCTTCAAGAGCTGGACCATACAGAGAAAAGTATGAACACTCCTTACAATGTGAGAGCCTAGTTCCCCCCAAAAATGACCCCAGCTTGGTTCTCTGTTTCCTTTTTTGTTTCCTTTGTTATTGACTTCTCAGTTAATGGCTGGGATAGAAGAAAGAATCTGTGTTGACTACCAGTAAGACAATCTGAAAGAGATCTCTGGGCAGATGAGCTACAAACGTATGTGGCTTATAGATGTTAAGCCCATGTTCACTGTGACTGCAAAGTGGAACTGATGCAATAGGCTTAATTCAGAAACAGACTAAGATCTATGATTCTAGTGTTCAGGAAATAAATGTGAAAAACTTAGTATCACTCCACCTGGTCTCAGGCTCAGGCTACCTCTGCCAGATGCACACACAGGCCAGGAGCCTCTGAGAACTGTGATTTGGAACATATTTTCACTGCCTGTTTCTCTGTGAAAAACTGACTCTGTACACCATTTAAACTTGATCTTGGTGAACAGGAGCTGCAGTAAACAAGCTACTTGCTATATCTGAAAAGAAATGGTTTTGAACCTATAAAAGCAGAAACTTTTATTCCTTAATACTTCCTGCTTGGCAGTCTAACTGCCAGCATCTCACTTACCTTGAGGACGTTTGTTTTTATTTATTTATTTGTTTATTTACTTTACAGGTTTTATAGATTTTATAGATTTTTATTCCAATTCCCTGTTATGCTTAAACAGTCTTGTTATGAGGAGCAAAGAACACCCCACGTATTTGGAGGTAAGATTTTTTTCTTACTACTAATAACATTTCAGTAATTTAACAGAATAAATAAATACAAAGCAGCCTTCAATAATTGTGTCATGGTTTGGGCCTACCACTGCAACAAAGAACCAGCCAGAGGGCCTCTGTGGCATTCAGGATGTACAGTGCTTGTCTCGAACAATCCAAGAGATAAGCTTGGACTTTGGCACTCAGGATATCTTTTGTCTGTCCTGAGGCATCTGAGAGTTGAACGACACCTGCTGATGCGATTTTGCAGGACAAGACAAGGAGTGCCAGTCTCAAGGTACTTCCTGGGACGGAAACTCCACAGCAAGGAACTAATCCTGTGATGGCAATTGACTCAGCCTCCTCCTTTGTAATGGCTGATCTCATCAATTAACCAAACAAAGACTACATAGCCCCTGGCATCACACCTGCCCCTGCTATCACAGAGAAGATCCGAAGGGTTTTTTCCTAGGCAGGGAGAGAAGTGGGGGTGCAGTGGGCAAGGACTGTATAAAAATGTGGGACTCTGTGGGTGCAGAGAAGCACTTCTCCACCTGGAACTACTTCCCCATCGACGACATCACTGAACCGTGGGTGGTAACTATGCTCTTGCTTTCTGTCCTCTATCTCTCTGCTTTCTCCTCTCCTTCCTGTCTCTGTTTTCCTGCCTGTCCTATCCGCTCTAGGGACTTTTGTTGTGTTATTGCAATAAAAGTTTGTTGTGTGTCTGACATCTGACCTCGTTTGTGTCTTAATTTCACCATTTGGGATCACCTTTATTTATTAAAATTGCCACGTACCCGAATACAGGATCGTGACAGCCTCTTACTCAGTTTTGCTCCCCCCCCAACACACACTTTGAGATGAGGAGGACAAAGGCCAAAGCTCATGGGTCGAGACAAAGGACAAGGAGGGTTCTTCACTAATTAAGGTTATGGGCCAAACAGACTCAACTTGGGGAAAAATAATAATTTAGTTTCACACTAATCAAACACACACAGGACTCTTCCTTACCAACCACCCAGAATCTTGACCCCAGCATTGCCTTTCACCTCTCCAGCACAGCTCTTCTTTCTTAACTGCTTGCTCTGCTTAGGTCTTATATTGATTCTTTGTATGTTACTCACAAAGGCACATGTATTGTCCCTCTAATTGCTCCTTGGCTGGTTTTGGAGCAGGGAGAGCTTCTTAGTTTCTTATAGGAGCCACTCCCAGGGCCCTTCCCCCACTACCAAAAAATTCCACCAAACCAAAGCAGCACAAATAGCAAGGCTAGAACTATCACACAAAAAGGGCACTTTCCAGTTTTTACCCCTTTTCTTTGTGGTGCTTTTCAGGTGCTTTGCTCACCTGTCCAATGTTTCTCTAGATTCGAAACCAAAATTCCCTCCTCCTGTGATGGAAATGCAACAAAGGTGTGTCTACAACCTGAGCTCTTTGCTTAGTAAGAGTAGTTTATGATCTGTTTGTTTTTTGTTTGGTTTTGGGTTTTGGTTTTTGGTTCTTTGGTGTTTGTTTTTTTTTTTTTTTTTTTAATTTATGTTTTGAAACACAGCTTGATACTTTATAATTGGTTTATAGATAAAATTTGAAAGATGCATAGTAGCCTTCCCTAATTTTCATTTGACAAAAGGGGCTACACCGTATTACACAGGGACTGTCAATGTTTGTCAGACCTTCTCCCTGCTGCTTAAAACAGGCTAGGCAATGATGACCTGGCAGCTGGACAGTTGTTAAAATGAGGTAAAACCAGGTCAGGCCAAAGGAAACCTGAGTAAGTCCTGAGATCCTGCACTGTCAGGACAGACAACAATTGTGGCCTTATTTAGTAGGGACAAAATAAGGTTTTCTGGGCTGCACCTACTCTGCCATCCCCTTTCAGCGTTGGTTGCTCATTGCCACCAAAAAGTCAGTGATTTCTTCACTTTTTCACAATGACTCTCACCAGAGTGGCCTATAAAATACCTTTTTTCTTGTTAGAGTTAATGGCATTTTAGATAGTTTGCACCTCTTCCTTTCCAATGCCCTCTTTCTTCCTCACAGAGAAAACAGTGGTCAAGAAGATGCTTATGACTGACTTGGTTAGCCCTTGTCTATAAGATGTGAATAGCAAAGGTGATCAGTAATGCATCAGGAAAGGCTAAGAAACCTGAGGCTTTTCAGTCTAGAGAAGAGAAAACTGAGGAGGGATCTAATGAATGTCTATAAATACATGGAGGCTGGGTGTCAAGAAGGCAGGGGCAACCTCTTTTCACTGGTGCCCTGTGATAGGATGAGGGGCAACGGGTTCAAACTCGAGCACAGGAAGTTCTGCCTCAGTATCAGGAAGAATTTCTTTACTGTGAGGGTTACAGAGCACTGGAACAAGCTCCCCAGAGGGGTTGTGGAGTCTCCTTCTCTAGAGTCTTTCAACACTTGTCTGGATGCCTTTCTGAGTTATCTGCACTAGTTTTTGGTCCTGCTCTGGCAGGTGGCTTGGACTCCATGATCTTTGGAAGTCCCTTCCAACCCCTAATATTCTGTGATTCTGTGATTCTGTGATCTAGGCTATGTTGTGTGAGTTGTCAAGCATGTGTGGTGTCCCACAGGATGATGCCAGGGAATCTGCTACTTTTTAATCTTTTCTCCCCTTGTTTTTCTTATCCACAAAGGCAGACAACATATTCTTCACCAGATTGACTTAAATTAAACCTTACTTTGCTGTTCTTGTACGGTTTTTCTCCCATTAGAGTATAGCCTCTGTTTTGCTTGGTTTCAATTCTTTTAGAGCAAATATAAAACATACACATCCTTTTTCAGACAGGTGGTGTACTGAAAAAAACAACACAACACAAACAACCAAGAAAGAAAATTGTGCAATCAGCTCAGGACAGGATGTTTATCAAACTTAACGCAGAGTAAAAACATGCAGTTGTAAAACCAATTAAATTCAACCAAACCACTATGTGAAGGTACACAGTGAAAAATGTAAGAATAAATATAGGTAATCCTTTGAAATATTAGGGTAAAACACATTAAAAAAAATTAAAATGAAAGAAAGATCTTGAAAAATGTGTTATTTCAGAGCAGGGCCATTGAGTTGGTGACTACAAACATCTGTAATTCTTACCTACCTGATGAAAGACAAAAACTAATAGTTGTAATAGTCTGAAAAATACTTTGGAAAAAGTATACATATTATGTATTTGAGAAGGTATATATAGCCAAGTATATACTTCCCCCACTATGCCCTGATGAACCAAGAAGTCTTATTGTAATTCAGATAGTGTTATTTCTTTATTGATCTAGATTTTATTTTTGAAAATTTAATGAGGTCTGTACTTATGAGAATCTACATATCTCCTTGCTGTACTCAAAATCTTCTATGGGCAAAAAATAAAACACCTTACATATGAAGTCAAGAACATATTTCATGCCAAATAATATAGTAATGGTTGAATCCAAATTAAACTACCACCACTAATTATTACTAAAATCTGGTTGCAGTGGGATACTCTGGTAGTAATACAGTTAAGGCTGAGGCTCATAAATATCAGAGTATCTGCCATGGAGCTTACAGTGAGTTGTCCACATCTTTTGTTCTTTGTTAGGAGGACTATGATATCGGTAGGGACATCATATTTCTTGGTTTTGGATCTGCTTGGGTGTATTTTTATGTTTCCTGACACAGTCTGATAACATGCTCTTTCTTAACTGATTCATAGGTTACGTTTGTCTATCTTTACCCTTTAGTCATTAGTTTAAGTGGTACAATAGCCTCCCTCAACTCCAGTTATCGTGAAGTCCTATTGTCCATTATTCAGTTACTGCCTAGGTTTATGTCCTGGTTTAAACTTCTATAAATGTATTCACAGGACTAAGCTAAACCAAGACAAACAACAGAAACTGATCACTAGACAGTTGCCAAAATTAGCTCAGGCCGAGAGAAGTTCAGTCAAATTCAGAGACTCCATATACCTAAGAGACTGCAGATATATTTCTTAGTGTCCCTGGAAGATGATTTGAGAAAATAATTTTTGAAGTATTTTTCAAAATATTTTTTTTTTATGATTACAGTAATTAATGTTTCTCCTTCTGAGTTTCCACATTTTCAGAAGATAGTATTTTTAGCAACATAGGAGTCCATATTTGTTAGCTTTGGGTTTTTTGTTCTAGTTTTGTTGTTGTTTTGTTTGGTTTTGTGAGTTCTTTTGTTGTTTTGTTTTTGTTTTTTACTTTTACTGTTGATCTAAAGAATGGAAGCAAATTAAATCCTGTTTTATTTACAATTGTTTCCATCAGTGTCTTACTACATCATCTGGTTTCTATAAACAACTAGTGATACTGCTTTCAAGAGCAGCAGAAAACATTTTCCAGAACAAAACTGGGTGATTGTGCAATGAAATGGGACTTATTAACATTCTGTAGATAGTAAGCAACTACTCTGTGTGAAAGAACAGACAAAGGAAAAATGTCATACTGTCCTCAGCAGTGATTTTGCATGGGTGACATTAAAATCTTTGTTAGCAGAATTTCTGTGGAGATTTTAGGTCATATAGAGAATTACACCAATACGACTGAGGGACTAAAGGTACTCTGTGTAGGCACTGAGTACTACTGCTCCATTCTCTGTATGCAGAGAGAAAGGCCAATACAGAGAAAGTAATAAAGAAATGTGGGATCAGGGAGGCTTACAAAGGATTCTGTATTTAATAGGCAGACTTATAATTAAAACAACTTGTGGTAGAGTGAAGAGAACATCCTGGACAAATACAAGTACAGCATTATACATAAACTAACAGTTCTGAATACAAAAGCTGGAGTATCCTTAAAATTTGTCATCCAGCTTGAAGGCAACTACTTTGTGTGCAATTCTACAACTGAAGACTTGATTTGGGTTCTAAAAATCAATGAGGCAAAATTTATATAAGACAAACCAATCAAGGATTATTTAACCTAAACTTCTACAACTTGCTAAAGGAAATATGAGCTACAAATCACCAGAGGTTAGGACATTATCAGGAAAGTGCTAGCATGCCCTTCTCTTGTCTTTCTTTAGGCCTGACTCCTGCAGAAGGGTGCTACATGTATGGTCTAAGCCTCTGCAGGGTTTTTTTGTTGGTGTTTTTATTTTATATTTTTATAATTACTAACATGACATTAAAAAAAAAGTCAGAGGAGACATGGGTAACCACTGTGCAATTATGATCTCTGAATGTAAGACATTTGTTACCTGTAAATCAGTTTAGCAAAGAAGAGATCTCTTCTACAAAGGACTGGAAACAGCTTATTTTTTTTCCCCAGTGTTGAAAGAAATTACATTTCCTGAAATTTTCCTGATACACTGTATTGGTATGCATGGCATGGTGCTACAGGGGTGGCTTCTGTGGAAGCTGCTAGGAAACAGAGCCAATGCCAGCCAGCTCCAAGATGAACCCACTCCTGGCCAAATCTGAGCCCATCAGTGACAGTGTTAGTGCCTCTGTGATAGCATATTAAAGAAGGATGAAAAAAACTCTGTCAGAAAAAAGAAGTGAGAATATGTGAGAGATAGAGCTCTGTAGACACCAAGGACGGTGAAGAAGGAGGGGGAGGATGTGGTCCACGCACCAGAGCCGGGATTCTGCTGCAGCCCATGTGCAAGACCATTGTAAGGCAGTCTATCCCTGTGCTGCCCATGGAGGTCCATGGTGAAGCAGATATCCAACTGCAGCCTGTGGAGGACCCCATGCTGGATCAGGTGGATGCCCTGAAGGATGTTGTGTCCCAGTAGAGAACCTGCACTGAAGCAGGCTCCTGGCAGCACCTGTGGACCCATGGAGACAGGAGTCCATGCTGAAGCAGGTTTCTGGCAGGACTTGTGAACCCAAGGGGGACCCATGCTGGAGCAGTCTGTTCCTGAAGGACTGCATCTCATGGAAGGGACCAAAGCTGGGCCAGTTTGTAAAAAACTGCACCCCATGGGTGAAAGTTTCCTCCTGTAGGAGGGACCCCACTCAAACTGCACCAGAAAAAGAGAGCAAGGAGGATAGAGTGGCAGATACAAAGTGTGATGAACTGACTGCAACCCCCATTCCCTGGCCCCCGTGCTGCTGGAGCAGGAAAAGGTAGAGAAATTGGGAGTGAATTTAAGTCCAGAAATAATGGAGGGATGGGAGAAGGATGTTTTAAGATTTGGTTTTATTTCTCATTACTCAACACTGATTTGTTTGGTAATAAATTAAATTGTTTCCCCAAGTGGAGTCTTTGTTGCCCATGACAGTAATGAGTGAGTGATCTCTCCATGTCCTTATCTTGATCCATGAGCCTTTTGTTGTATTTTCTGTTCCCTGTCCAGATAAGGAGGGTAGTGGCTTTGGTGAGCACCTGCCATCCAGTTAGGGTCAACCCACCACTGACATCATAGAAGTGAATCTGGAGTAAACCTTCATCCTCAAATTCTGGAGGATATAAAGGACTTAAAATTGCCTATGAACTTGAGTTGTTATAGAAGTACATAGATCAAATTAGTCAGGCAAACCAGAGATTGAACAACAAAGGTCCAGCAGAAGGGTTCAAGTGAATATATCAAGCAGAAGGTGACAGTAAAAAATGACAGTGTGGTCTTTTGGAGGAAAGAGCAGCTTTGGCTCCAGAACTGGATGATGCTGTCATGAAAAATAGACTTTTTTTTCCCCAATATTTTTCTGGAAGTGCCTTTCATATAAACTGAAAATTTTGACACTTGTATTCAGAAACTGAACTATCTTTGTTAGGAACTATAGCTAATGTAATGCACTAAGAAGTGATGCGAGTGTAAATGAAGGAAGATAAAAAAATAAACTAAACACCTTTGGTCGACAGAAAGAAAATACACAAGAAATTCTGCCTTTGCAACTGCTTTTTTTAGACTAATGGAAAAAGCAGTTGCACAGGAAGAATTTCTACTGTGTTCTGAGAAGTTCACTATAATGCAGCTATAAATCAACAGTCTGCTCTAATCATTGTCCCCAAAACCAGACACAACTCAGAAAATATGAGGTATGACTGTTAAAACTGCATTATTAATATATTATCTAATAATTTTTACTGTAACTGTAGCTATAAGAATTTTCAAAGCTTAATTGTAAAATAAACTCTTATCTCAATTTCAAAAATGTATTCCATTCTCTCTATCGCAAGTTGTTGAATGAAACACAGGTGTTGTTTATATCAATTTGGATATTCTGTATCATGCTTTTTAGTCAAATATTGTACTTGATGAACCAGGTCAATGAAGAATCTTTAGTTCCCGAGACAAACAGAAGTCACATAGCCTTTTTTCTACTATTTCCCCATTATTATAATTTGTGGACATATAATTATAAATGTGATTAAGCAGGTTGGAAAGGAATTTAATTACAGTGTGTATGGATTGGAAATGTTACTTTTGATGTTCCAATAAATAGTATCTATTTCTTTAATAATATATTACAATATACAGAGTCATAGTTTAGTGCTTTATATAAGCTTAAGGCTCTGCATTGTCTAAATTAGCTTTGGTAAAGGAAGCATTTAACACAATGGTAGAGTGGACTTTAATGCTTTCTCACTTCAAACGCTGTCTGATCAGGAAAAAGTTAATACATAGAAAAAGGCTCAAAAGTATTACCTGTAGATGGGTATTTTCCCTTTTGAACTTGTTTTGCTGCTGGTGCTGTGAAAAGAAAACATTTTTTTTTTTTAATGTGAAGCTGTTCTTTGTCCTTTTTAAAACCTAACTCTCCATTACCATGAAATTTCACATAAAATAAAGATTTCTCATGCGTCAGGAGAAGGCATAAGGATCATTTCCAGACTGCATTTCTAACACTGGACTACTTTGATAACTTTCATTTGGAAGCAGATGAGGAAAATCATATTCCTTTCTCACTTTCTAATGACAGAAGGAGAAAAGAGGGGAAACATATGGATATTGTAAATGACTATCCAAAACTATGCTTATATCTAATAATCATATCCTGTCTCTTGGAGTGAATTTTCATCATGTGTAAAGAAAGGTCAATCTTTTGTTGGCAAAGGGTGCTAGAAAGATTTCTGTTTGACAGCTCTGGTCTAGATGTATAGAAAGAATTTGGTGTCCTTACACAAACCATTTCAGTGCTTTCCTCTGGCAGTCTTAGATCTCATCCAATATGTAAAAGGGTTAAACCTGAGAATTCAATGCAAAAGTTTACAAAGTTCAGTAAGCAGCCCCAGGCACTGGTAAATCAGTGGAGAGTGTTCTAATTCTTACCTCTCAGTTGTCTGAAAGTGCTGTGTACTACGTAAGGAAAAGCTATGAGATTTAAAATTCTCATCCCTATTCTTTAGTTATTTAATGAGGGTCCTAATCTGAAAAGAGAAGCAGTGGTCAATCGCTTATAAAATAGATTTAAAAAAAAAATAAAAAATTGCTAGACTTGTTATTGTAACAGATGAAGAGCTGGAAAATGGTTCACATTCTTCATCACTCAGGATGGGGTGGAGGGAGAAAATTGCTCTTTTATAATTGAATGTTTTCTATCCATTAATCTGAAGATCAGTTTTGAATGGGTGCTCTTAATCCTCCTGCATAAAATGTTACATTTGAATTAATAATCAAATAATTTACTCACGAGGAAATTCAAAGTAAACACAGGTCTTTGTTCTCACGATTTGCTCATGTAAGTAAGAGACTGGAATTCCTATTCTTGCTGTAAAGATTGACTTTTAGTGTATGTCAAATAGTGAATTAATTTAATGAGAGTGTCGTAATCACTCTTTTAATGCTTTACTCACACCTTCTCTGTGACAAAACCATTAAGTTTTTTTCCCAACAAAATGGAACAACTTTAACAAAAGTGATTAAGACCATCTTCACGCCCGTGAAAGTTAAACAGCTAATGAGTGGAGAGTGTTGATTTTTTGATACAGGAAAATGTCTTGAGAAAATAAAAAAATCTAGAACGTGTTCTGGTTTGAGCCAGGATGAGGCCAATTTCCCTTTTTACTGTTTGTTGGTTTTTTTTTCCTTCGGTAAGCTTCCTTTTAACTAGCAATAATGTGCTCTAGCTAGAGCTGATAAGACACTGGAATGTTTTTCTAACTGCTGGGTCTTCAAGGTCGCAAATTCACTCTGCCGGCTCAGACAATACAGGGAGATCTATAGCCTCCCCGTAGGAGGCTGAGTTAGACAGACAGCAAAATTGGCCAGAGATATTCCATTCCATATATCTACATAAGCTCAGAGGAAGGTCAGAGATCACAGAAAACAACTTCCTTCCTGCTTCTTCTTCCCTTCTCTTCCGTTCATGGCTGGCATCCAGGGAGGACTCCATCCATCCATCATCGTTGACCCTTAGGCTCGAGCTCTCCTGACCATATACTCAAAGGAAAAGACATAAACATGCAGCCCAGCAGCTCAGTCCTAGGTTAACTGTATTTGTCTGCAGACAGCTAGATAAATCCAGTTACCTGAGGGCTACATGTGTATCAACATTAATGCCAGTTATACTATAGGTGGAACTAGAGACATCTGAGAAACCGTACAGAATGATTAGTAAATGCCAATACCTCTGGAAGTAGTAGAGTTCCTACAATTGCAGTGGTGCACTTCATATGTAGAAATAAATTATCCCTAAGAAGGGTATTTTAACACAAAATTAAGTATGTAATTTACAATTAAATATCAAAAGCTTTGTAAAAAAGACTATGACCATTTTGGAAATACTCAAGAAAGACACTATTAGTTTAAGATATTCCAGGTTGGTCTGGGTTTTGTTTTTATTTTTGGAGGGTGGGTTTTTTGTTTGGTTTGGTTGTTTTATAACAGAGACTTCATACATCTTTGGGTTTTTGTGGGTAAACAATATACATCACACTGTAACAAGGGAATTACTCTACTGACCAGATACTACTTAATTCCTTAATTTAATTTAATTTTCCTGGGAGCTGTGAACATCATCTATGACAAATGCACCTTCATGACTAGCAGAATTAGAGCATTTAATGAAAGTTAAATTGCTGTGCCTTGGTGTGCTTATATGCAATTTTCAGTAAAGATACTACAAAGGTGGCATTACTTGCAACATTTTAGAACTTTTGAGAAAATAGAATTAGAGAAGCAGTGGAAAATATTCCATTTTTTTCTAAATTTTTATGTCAAATGAGAAAAAGAAGTATCAAATTTTTGTTCCATTACTCTAGAAGATTATAATTCTGTAACGTTTGTGTTGAAGCATCAAATTAATATAATGGGTCAAAAGATCATCCAGGATAGAGGATAAATATATATGTATATTTATAAATATATATTTACAAGATAAATGTATATTTACCAAGCATTGGTTCAGGAAGTCCTATCCTCACAAAGTAGACAAACATAGTCACTTTTGTGAGAAAATTACTACACCACAATTTCTTTGGCACTCGTGTCATTGCTGGTGCAGAATAATCTTAAAGTTAGTTACATGCTTCTTGCTTCATTATCCTTTTATCTTGAGATATGTATACAAGTAGTTATTCTGTGATTTAGATTTCCAGAGCTTTTTCCTCTGTAAGTTCTTCAATATTCCAGGAAGAACAATCTTAGATAAATACATATAGTATTTGTCGCGATCCACGACCTATTATATCTCCTTTTTGGAGTGTATTTAGCTTGTCAGGATCTGCTGAGAGGTCCACACATGGCGCTCGCCTCTCACAGAAGAGCAGTGGCTTCGGCACTGACTTTTCGAGTGAGTAACTTGCTCAGTACTTACTAATATTTCCAATAACAGCAGCCAATCCCCAATTAGAATTTACAAATGCACGTTTTTTTGTGGGGAAAACAAAGCACTTTGGGGCAGGAGGTTCAAAAAGGGTAATTAAAGCACATACGAGTGTGAAATATCTTTTAAGCATCAAATAACAAGAACTTATGTCTTAATACTTATATATGGGTACACTTTGTTTACACACCTTATTTACTTATTTATGAGGGAAGGAGGAGGAGGGACATGCCCAACGCTTGTCCCGTAGAAGGTCGCGGTTTGAGTGCAAGTAAGACAGGATTATGCCTTCCCCTGCAACCGGTTTTAGGACCTGGGGTGGCAGGAATTCGTCTCACCTTTAAAGCAAGGGGGCAGCAGCAGCTTCGGCGGCGGCGGCAGCAGCGGCGATGGCAGCAGCGGCGGCGGCAAACGGTGGCAGGGGTGGCTTCGGGACCGCGCCGAGAAGTGAGCGGTGAAAACGTGCCGAGAAGCGAGGAGAGGCACCTTCAGTGTCTGCGGAACAGCCGCCGAAAACGAGGAGCACAAGAGAGGGAAAAGCACGTCGTGCTGTCTCTTTATAGGTTTCCTTCGCTCCCGATTGGCCGGTTTTGTATTTTTGGGCTTTTCAGCCAATCAGATGGGACCTAGTCCCTCCCTTGCAGCCGTTCTTCCTGCCACGGCCCCTCTCTCGCAGCAGCTGCCCCCTCGGGGCATCAGGGAAGGCAGCCAGGAGAGGTTTCAGCACCACATGGAGCAGCCATATTTAAGTCACTTAGGACTGCTGACCTAAAGGGCACTTCATGTTCGTGTGAGGAAGTACCTGGTCCTTCACAGTATTATATGTAGTTGTACATATGTACTTACAGCACATACAGAATATCTGAGTCTCATTTTTATCTTTCATACTTTTTTACAGACAAGAGCAAGCCTGTCTTCATTCAGAAGAACATGCAAGACATCTCTCCTTTTAGTAACATCACTATAAGAGCTATGTCATGAAATGTTATGTCTTTGCTTCCAGTCACGGGATAGTCTGAGCCAAGAAGCTCCCTAGAGAATTGCACAACTACTTCAGAAATTTGCATGTTTACAATTTTTTTTGTGGATTACTGGTATTGGCACATGTCTACCCAGCAATCAAGATTTATTTCCAAGCTTAAGAAAAAAAGCCTTTCAGAGCAGGATTTGCTGGAAATGCACTATAACAGTGTCATAATGAGATAATGTAATTAGTATTCTTATTTTCCTGTTTCACAAGGCATTGTATTTTTAATAGGACCTTTAAGGGATGGTCTGGTCTTGCCTCTCATAATTTTACAATAGAGTCTAGTAGAAAAGTAAAAGGATTGAGATTCCTGCAATTCCTGGGAGATGAGTGACGGCCCATGGCCTCTGACAAGACCAGGTGCTCTGCAAAAATGAAGCAAATAAGTTATTTAACACTATAGGGATTACAATTGAAGTACATATGTGTTTGTGTGTGTACATATGAAAGAACTTGAAAGGGGTCAAGAGACACTAAATATGTATAAAAAGACAAGCAGGGAGATAGTAGGGAAGTATTTCTTGTCCTGGTTGATGAAAAAGTATGGGGAGCATGAAGTTATACCAAGATAATAATTTTCAGATATCTTCTATTGCTAAAAGAGGAGGGACATAAAGCAAAATTTGAAAGGGAAATTGGGAGAGTTTTATGAATATTTACAGGAAATTACTCCCAAGAATAACAGGCACCACATATATGTTTAAAAATTCCACAAATGGTGATGGGAAAAAGATTGAATGGCCCTCTAAAGGAAGATACTGACTTATTAGAAGTGAAAGAAGACAGCAGTAAGAGTAAAAAACTCTGTCTGATTTCAATTATGGAGGCCAGCAGAATATTCTGGAGGCCATAAAGAGGGCGAGGACCGACTGGATTCAGTGAGAAGGGTGATAAGAGTAGGAAGCAGATTAGCAAAATTACTTTTTACCAAAGCAAGCTGCCCTAGTATTAGAAAAGCAGCAAAATCTGAAATAGCAAAATCCTCGTGAAACACTGAAGTGTGTTCTTATGATGCACGCAGTTCTGCTCAGAAGGAAGCATCATAGTGCAAGAGCAAGGAGGCTCACTCAAGATGTAGCACATTGGCTGTGCCATTTGCTCACCTTCTGTATACTGTATCCCACAAAACTCAATTTTCAATGAAGTAAAAGTGTCACTGTTGGAATATACACAAGTACCAGAGCATACTACAATTTCATATCTCAAATTATGTGCAAAACCTGCTCCAAAAGCCCAGTGTCTGTTCCAGTAAATATTTGTTACATTTAATCAGGGATTGTTGAAAAGGAACTGGAACAAAGTCTGCCGTCTTTATTTATTTATTTATCTTCTTCCCCCTACAAATCTCACACTGTCCAAAGCTTCTGAGAGGATCTTAGTCTAAGCCAGAAACCTAAGCCAATGTTTCTGAAGTTGGAAGGAGATTTGCCCAGTAATGCAGGAACCGCAGGCCTTGTCGCACCTTCTCGTCTGCTAGATTTTGTAAAGAGAAAGGCAACATATGTGATGGTTAGAAAACAGCAACATGGCATTAGGAAGATGTTAGGGGAAGGTGATAAGAAAATTATTATGGACTTCCAGGGAATATAAATACTGTGTGAAAATTTAGGATAGTTGTCTGGGAGCATGATGAGTAACTAAGAAAGGACGGCAGGTTAATGAGAGCTTAGAGAGGACCAGCCTGGGAACAGCTTGGAAAGTCATGACGTTGTCCTGAATCGTGACAATCTGGAGGTGATGAAAAACAGCTTGAAAAATGTTGTCAGGTCACCAAAGCTAGATGCCTTTTGTTTGTGTCTCCTGGGGTAACTTCCTGGAGTGATGAGGGTCCTAAGAAAATTGGTTAATACTCAAGAATTGTCTCTTCCAAGCTCAAGAGAGTTCCATTTCAACAAATAGGAAATGTTAGGAAACTTGTGTGGATGAACAACGGTCAAACTCAGGTACAAAGCGGAAGCATACAGAGGGTGGCAGCAATGGCAGGTAACCTGGGACAAATGCAGAGATATTGTCCAAGCATCCAGGGACGAAGCTAGCTAAAACCAAAATGGAATTGAATCTGGCCATGGGTGTCAAAGACAATCAGAAGGGCTTCATAAGTACATAAGAGACAATGGAAAGGCTACAGAAAATGTGGGCCCATTGTTCAAGAAGGTTGTGGACCTCATTACAAGACATGGAAAAGGCTGAGGCACTGTATCATTTCTTTGCCTTGGTCTTTACTAGTAGACCAACATTCAAGAATTCCAGGTCCCAGAGACCTGACAAATAGAAAGATGTAGACTTGGTGGAAGATCAGTTAAGGGAATGATGAAGTAAACTGAACATAAATAAGTGCATGGGCCCTAACAGGTTGCATCCCTGAGTGTTGAGGGGCTGGACCAAATGCCGTCCAGAAGTGTCTTTCAACCTTGAGCAGTCTGTGATTATGTGATATATTTGCACAGCAACAGCCACATGCAACAACCAATGCAAAAAGTTTGTTGTTTTTTTTGGGGGGGTTACAATTGCCACTTACAATTAAGCCAACTCAGTTTGTTCAGAGTTTTTTTAACGTTAAAGTACAAAACAAATTCAATCCAGATCCACCAATCTAGTGATTTTATTCTAGAAGAGTTTATGAATATACTTAAAATGTCAAATATAGCGTCATTACAGGACTTTGGCAAGAGGACAAAAGGCATAAGCTAAACAAGAGAAATTTAGACTGGATAAATGAAAAAATGTTTCCATTGTGAGAACAGTCATTAAAAGAAGCTACCAAAAACACTGTGGAGTTTCGAAACTGTCCTTTGTTCATAATCATTTAAGAGTCTCAGAAAAAAAGATAGTAGTATTAAAAGTGTTAATTTTATCTCCAGGATAAGGTTAGTCTTCACAAATTTTCCCCAAATCTTTCTTGTCTAATCACACTGTTCATGAGGCATATGCACTGAAAATTGAAAGTTTCATGATTGTCATTTCCCTTCTCAAAAATGAAGTCAGCATTGATGTTTATTAAAACACCTGATGTTGATTAGCTATGTGACATTTTGTAATTGTTCTTGAAATATGAATTATATCATTAATTATTTATAATTTTCACTAATTACATCTTAATCTTCACCTGTTGTTTTCCAACAATTCTTTCAAATGTCTCAATCCAATGGCTGTTTTTGTCTAATCACAGACGTAAAGCTTTCCTAAATTTGTCCAGTGATCAATTGGGAGACTCTGGAGAATCGCCTAGGCCCATAGACCTCAGAAAAGGAGCTGTGATTGAATACAATATCTATTCTTGAAGCAGAATAGACTCTACAAGGTCCTGTTGAAGTTTTGGTCTGAGATGACAGATAGCATACCAGGAAAGATGCAAGTGACCAAACAGAGATGCAGTGACTTTTTGTTGAAGTTTCTTGACTTCTTTTCCTTTAGGGAAATTAAGGAAACTTCTGGAAGTTTATTCAGTTATCAGCTTCTGTCTACTTTGTTACTCTTAAAGTCTGGTCTTGGAGGCTTGTGCTTCTCATAAGATTGCAATGCATAGTCTCCTATAGCATCCATAGCCAAAATGGTGAGATAAGGACTGGATAAAGAGAGGATTAAGCAGGTAAAAAATTGGCAGACTTCCTGGACCCAACACGTTGTGAACAGTTTACCAAGTTACTGGAGTCTGATTAACAGTGGCATCTCCCAGGGGCTGATACTAGAGCAAGGTTGCTAAATGCATGTGTTAGCAATTCAGGTTGCTGAATGATGAGATCTAACATATTCTCAGCAAATTCATGGTTGGTAAAAAACCAAGAGGAGCAGACAATACCCTGAAGGTCACCACTGCTAACAGAGGTACCTTATCAAGTCGGTGAAATGGGCTGACAAACTTCATTATATTCAATGAGTCCACACCTGGAATGCGGTAACCCCATGCAGCAGTGCAGGCTGGGACTTGGTTGGGAAAACAGCAGATCTGCACACAGTATCCGGGGGTCTTGCCAGACAACAAGTTGAACATAAGACAGCAGTGTGCCCTTGCAGTCAAAAACCTCCAGGCCTCTATTGGCAGGTAGCATACAGCCAGCAGGCTGGGGGACATGATGCTTCCTTCCATTACTAATTTTGCAGGAAATTTTAGAACTGACCTGATCAGCTTGAAAATCTTTGGTAGAGCCAAGGTATCTGACAGTAAGTGAATAAACCATCCCCCAGATAGTCAGAGAAGTTATAATCAGTTGTACCAGGATGGTGTTTCTTGAAGGAGGAAGGTTTCTGGTTGCATAAAATTTTGTCTCATCAGCATTCATTGACATAAAAAAATTATAGGTTGTTTTTTGTGGTTTCTTGTACAATCTAACATAAGAATAGTCAATGTACAGCACATCACTCATCATACCCTTCCTTCTTAGATAAATGAGATGGAATGAATAGGCGAAAAATGTGCATTCTTATTTCTTTTTCTTTGAAGAAGGTAAGTAATCCTTCATGGTGATTTCTAAAACTTTCAGTCTCCCTTGCATTCTGAACAGCTCTTTGGAAGTACATGGAATGCTGAAGTGTATTCCTGTCTGAACAAAATACATGTCCTGACTTGTACTGAGGCAGAAATTCTTCAGCTTTTTACTTCTATCCAGAGTTTTCACACAGATAGCTGCTTTCCAGAACTGATGTTTGATATTGAATGCATGGAAATGTGTTTCTTTCATTTTGTTTTGGTTTTATTCCTCTATTGGTTGACTTAGCTTCCAATGAATTATACATCACTATTACTTTTTAAGAAAAATTGTAAAAACTCATTGTAAAGCTGTCTGAAGTTCCAAAACACAGTATCCCTGATGGGCAGAGTTAATCATCTAACTTTAAGAATTTTATGGGATAGCATTCATTCTTTCTGTACTAAGTTTGATTGTTGGGGGAAACAGTTCACTCAAAATACGCAGAAGAATTATTTTAAAATAGAAAGCATATCTTTTTCAAGGGCAGGATGTATTTATTTCTAATACAAATTGCAATTTTAGTAGTTGTAGCTAGATTTCCTGGCTTCATATGTAATTCCTGCATCCTCATACTTCATTTGTGAGTGGAACAACTGTTTTCAGACAGAAAACTACTCAGCATTAGGTTAAAATATATTTTCCATGTTATGCAGATGATAATATTATTCCACTGCTTTTAACAACTGTAACAATGAGGTTAAGAGAATAAAAGGAGATGAACGTAGTATTTCATCACCACATAAATGCTTAAAATAAATTTTTGCTCCTGGGAAAGGATACCTGAAAATCTGTTTTCTATAAGACTCTTAATTCAGTGGCAGAATAGACCTAAAGTGGACTTCAAATTCACCAGAATTTCCTTTCTTACAAAGGAAGACGCTGTTTTTTTCCCAGTGGAACTTCATTGGTGCTTGGGAAGCCTACACAGTAATTGCATGTTTATCTTACAGGACATTACCATTAGAAACTTCCCTGTATCAAGGAATAGATAGAGCTACATTTATTCAGTAGGTTAAATCATGGTAAAAAATATCTGGAAAATGGAAGAAATTAACCATCAAGTCCTAGGTGACCCAGCTTGACCATAATGGGGGATCATTCAGCTATATCCCAGAGACAGTTGGACAGGGTAACTGCTAATGATGCTACAGACAAACAGCAAGTTACATATTGTTACGAGAAGCAAATCCTGGCTCTCACATGAATTGACAGATAATTATGTGTATTTAATTTTCTTAGCATTAAGAAGTTACATGAGAAGAAAATGGGTTGAAATGTTGACTGCATCTAGAGGCTCTTCACCTTTTTGGGTTGTTTTAGTCTTACCACAGTGGTGACTGAAAATGCTTTGTATTCAGTTTGAGTAAAACTAAACACAAAGTTAAATTCCTTTAAATACTCCCTTTTGACTTTCAGAGAGGGCTTTTCTAACACCCACAGAGGCGTTTGTGTGCTGGTTTCCACCTAAAAGTCAGAGACCCAAATTGTGCAATTGCATTTTAGGACAGATGCTGACATGCCTTCTCTCCTGGAACATTTCAACAGAAAACCACTGCATGAAAGACTGTATAAAGGAAAGGAGCCACTCACTTTATAATGAGACATTGTCATGCAGATAATTTAATATGCATTTAGTAATGAAATTTAGTAATAAAAATATTGCCACAAATAAATAACAATGAGACTCTTAGGAATATTATTTTACAGTAACTAACCCTAAGTTCTAAAATAAAGTATGGGTAACTTTATATAAGATCGGAAATATTTTTAAATACTAACAATTTTTCCATCTTCCGACACACAGCATCAGCAACAGTCAGAATGTTAATACATGAGAAATACTATATTCATGAGCAGTCAGAAATTATGTGGAGACCATATAATACATTTTCACAGAGATTTAAATGTTTGTGATTAAAGCAGTTTATGATAAGTGGAGCATAAATCTTACTTCTTATGTGGCTGTCACTATTAGAGTAGTTTGGCAAAAACATGGTCTTTACTGTGACTGATTTGCAGAAAAAGCAGAGCACTGAAGAAATAGAACATTTTGTAACAGTTGCTTTATCAAGTGATAATAGAAAAACATTTGTGTACATCTAGAGCTCTGTAAGTTAAAGCAAAGCACTGCATTATCTAAGGTGATATCGGGACATGACTAGAGCACCATTTTCTGTAGAAAACTGCTGAAGCAGTGTAGTTCAGTAAACTTGCACCAAAAGCTGTGGGTAGTAAGTGAGAATGAAGTAGAGGGCTCTGCAGTAAAATTGTTCACACAGGATTTAGTAAGAAATTAAATTGCATCATATAGAAACTATCAAGAAAAGAACAGGTTCTTAAAAGAAGGATCAAATTCTTATCTAGATGAAATGGTTATTTCCACAGAGGTCACTAGGTGCTTGCCAAGTTACAGCACTGATGTTTAACTTGGTATGTTCTGTGTGCTCCATTGCCAGGTGGATGCGGTAGGTAGCAGGGTAGAGTTGGATAGATGCAAGCAAGATGAGTATATTCCTTT
>NW_009952366.1:2370798-2380401 GCF_000747805.2 Chaetura pelagica | reverse complement strand
TACTGTAGCAGGACATAAGACAAGGAGATGGGGATGATGGTCCAAAAGTAAGTTATGAACAGTGAAATTAATAAGAAAATCCTGTAAATATTCAGGGGAAAAAAAAAAAAAAAAAAGTTAATCAGACTGAAAATAAAAGCACTGCAACTTTCCAGAAGAAAAATACTCCTTATAAATAAGCAGCAAAAACTTTCTGCTCACAGATTTTCTAATTAACACCTAGAATAACATCTTCCCAAGGAAAATAGGGATCTAAGCACACAAGAAGCAAAGCAAATTCCTGGCACTGGTGAACGCTGAAAATAAAGGTGCTGACTATGCTAACTCTTAACACGCAAGCAAGCAAGCCAGCAATGCTGCCTTTGAGCCCTGCACTTTGGGTTCCTGTGAAGAAGGGTAATACTGCACCCCACTGCAGTATTGTATTTTTACTTTTATTCCCCCCACAGGCATTGCATGTGAAATTATTAGATATAATTTTCACAGGATTTGAAATCTTGACCTGGCAAGGCATATTCTCTACTGCTGGTGGCTTTTTGGAATTTTCCAGCAGTCTTAGCCAAGCTCAACAGGCAGCTAGTGTTTTCAAAAAGTCAAATTTTTCTTCAGTGTTTTAACCTTGCATCAACTGCAGACCAGCAATTGCTTACAGAACTGTTGTCATCATAGGAATCATGCAGTTAAAACATTATATCATTGAAAATTCAGAAGAAAATATAAAGATCATATTAAAAACATTGGAGCTGGGTTCCAACCAGTTTAAATGGGTGTATACAAAAACAATTGAAAACATAAATGTACTAACAAAGTGTGCACAGCCAAGTGTGTGCTAGTAAAAATTTATTGCTAGTTTTGCTACATTCCTGCCACTCTTTGGAAAAAAAAAAAAGACAAAAAAAAGAAAAAAAAATAAAATAGTCTTGGATGCCCCAGCATCAAATACAGTCTTTTAACCTAATCCCTGATTTTTGCAACACTTTCTTAGTGACATATTTCAGAGTGTTTACATTGAGCTAAATACAATCTAACTGAGGACATCGATTTTAAATACCTTATTGCCATACTCAGTCTTCCATGTTACTAGCTTTCAGCACAACCTGATTGATTTGGCTGTGAGAAGGGACAGGTTTTATCTTTGACTGTGCTAGCTAAATGCATCTCAAAGCTAGCAAATAGGTTTCTGTTCTTTTCTCCAAAACCTGTGGTTAAAAAAATATTTTCTCATAAAACTATTTTTGAAGTACATCTCTTCACAATTAGCCATGAAATTAGCCACAGTTTAAACCAGCTGCTGGGTGTCTGGAATAAAGTTTCTCTCCCTTATGTCTTTCATTTCTGGCTGCTGTTGTACTCCTTGCTGTGGTGATTTCTCAGACAAATTCATCTTAACATGGAATTAATATTTTTATGTAACTGTACTCCCCATTAGTGGCTTAACTATTTATCTTCTTTGCCTGAGGAGTGGTACATTATGCATTGACGTAACATGTATTTGTCTAACATTATGTGTAGATGTAAATGTATACAGTTTATTAGGGACCTCTGGAAGTTACTTCATCCTACCTTTTGCTCAAAGCACAGTCAATTTAGCTTATGTTGCTCAAGGTTCAGAGCAGCCAGAAATAATCTTCTGTAATCAATTATTATATGATATATGAATGTTTCTGGTAAGACAGAAAATTGTTGCATAGGAGGAAATTTCCTGCACTTTCTCATTTTCTTTCACATTACAAACTATATGTAATTACAATTTGGGGGAAAGACCTTAATATTAGGACTTGAAAAAGAGTCTACTCTGTTGCTGGAGCCGTTATCATTTATCCAGCTGAGCTTCTCTTGAAAGATTTATGACAAAAAAATTAATCAGAAGATGTTATGTGAAAATTGTTTGGGTTGTTGTGGTAAGGTCAGACTTATTAACAAGTCCATCCAGGGTTAGCTTGGACAGACTAATAGAGACACTTTGTTTTGTATAAAACCTTTTAAACCAGGTGTTAAGAGATACTTGAATTTCAGAAGGGGAAGGGTAGGATATCAATTTGTGAAGCAATAAAAGGATGCATGTCCAGAATGCTACATGCAAAAAGGACTTTAAAATCATGCTCCCATCTCTCTCTCTGTTAAGTGTTTGTCACAAAGTTCTGTCATCCAAGCTTTCATATACAGCACCTGTCACTTGCTCCATTAATATGTGGATGCAGGGTGAACAATTAGAACAGGAGAGTAAACAATGACTTTATGGTAAAAGAAGGAATAAAGGAACACTACAGTGATTGTCATCAGGAATACATTGTTTTAGGCAAACATGTAGGTTGAAGAGATAGTAAGCCTATAGTGTTTTATATAAGCTGTATCTTGATAGCACTATTTTTTTCAGGATATTATTCACAATCTGCCATTCTTTTATTGTGTTTTAGTCTTAAAGACATTTTCTAAGCTACTTTTCAGTCACTTAACTGTTTTAATATGAAATGCTATGGAAGTCCTACAGTTACCATGCAGCTGTATATTCCAAATCTTGTAATTTCTTTTCTAGCTGCTGAAAGGTTTTTAAGTGTTAAATATTATTAAAAAATCTGTATCTGTCAAGAACTTCAACATTAAATATTAAACAGTAGAAGTTGGTCTTTCCGGTAAGTGGCTAGTTTTGCTAAATATTTTATCAAAATATATTTTTTTTCACTACCAATAAACACTGCATTTAAAAAAAAAACCCCACAGATTTTTAGTCAAAGATTAAAATTTAACTGCATTTCCTTAGATTTCTTTCCATTATCTTTACTGATTAGCACATCAGAGATTTGTTGAAACAACCATTTTGCATTTTTTTATTATTAATGGTGAAGCACAATGCTTCCCAAACTACATTGCAAGATAAAACAGTTTTCATTCAAAGGTTTTTTTTTTTTCATCTATTGTGTATTATTCTACAGTAAATATTAAGCCAAGCTGATATTTTTCTAACTTCTGCTGCTGCTGAGCACATTTTTTCTGCCAGAATATGTTTCAAAAAGTCACTGAACTTGCTTACATTTGAACTAATCATTATGTGATGAACTATTGCACAGCCTTGTATATTTTTATTACTAGCTAAAGAACAAATACTACATTTCCATAGTAAAATATAACAAAATAACCTTATTAAATAATTATTTTTTAAAATTTTCATGTAGAACCTGAAATAATTTGCTTTCTCTTACTTGCAATTGGATTTGATCTAACTCCTTACAATATTTTGAAACTTGAAACTGATACTGCTCTTTGATTCATGATTGCTTGGCTATGTGATGTTTTAACTGAAGTAAAATTATCCAAGAAAAGCTTTCTCTTTTGTTTGGGTTTTTTTTTCTTATTATTAGGTTGTTTTTTTGTTTGTTGTTTTTTTTTCCCCCCTATAATTTTATAGCTGAAGTTTTTCATAATTCAGCCAACAAGAACTCTTTGTTCTGTTTCACACTCTCTAAATTACATGAAGCAACACTGGGTTATAATATTCCCCAAATTTCCTATAGTGTAAATAGAGATGACACATGAGCAGTGGAGGAGAAGTTCAGGTCTTACATGAAAAGCAAAGTTTGCAGACTTTGTGGAAGCTAATTGAGTGTGCTTTAAGAAAAGAGCAGCATGTGTGTTAATCATGGGAAAGCTATTAACTGAGTCAAGGCAGTGCTAATTGGAGAAAGAATGAGGAATTAAAAAAAAAAACAAACCAGGAACTGGGCATAAAATGAAGGTGAATAAAGATGGGTATGAAAAAACTGGGATGAAAACACTGGGAAAAAATAAATAATAAACAGAGAACCTTGAAATGCTGATTTCTGTTTAATTTTTATATTTTTTGAAAATACATTTTGGATGCTATAAGGTACCATTTATTCGTTTATGGATCTGGCATGTGAAAACAGAATAAACTCCAAGGGACTGATTACAAAACAGAAGTTATGTTGCTAATCAGCTAGCATAATAGATAATAAACAAAGCCACATTTTTAAGCTAAGGTGAATTAATTAACTAGAACTTCCAAGTAACTGATAATTCATAATTGTCATCTAGAAATGTTCTTAAACAACTATATATTAATGGACTTGATACAATCCAGCTTCCTTAGTTGAACTGTTGACTCTGTTTTTTCCTTTTTCTGAATGTACTGAGTATTCTAAACTTTTGACAGCCATAATGAATACTGCAGAGCACAAAATGCTGACACCTTTACACACTGTCAAGCAGCTCTTTTCATTTTTCCAGCCTTCTGGAGAGTTAGTTTCTGACTTCATGGTCTCTTTCTTTACAAGTTTTTTTTCACTCTACTCTATGGGTTCCTCTTCCTGAAATAGCTGGTTTGCCCTGTACCTCCTTCTCAGCGGTGTACGTATCTTTCTCCTTTTCTGTGACACAGCATCTGTATTTACTTCAGACAGCTTGCATCACTCTAAAATCCACTGCTGGAAAGGTCAGATTTCAATCCCTTGTGGAGAGCCTAAAAGGTGCATGTTGGTCTAGCAGATCTGTTAAACAAAACGAAGATTGATGAGGTTGGCAGAGTGTGTTATCTTTGTACTATCAAGAACAGTGGAAGAAGCATTTCACCCACAAGACCTTCAAAAATTTACCTTATCTGAGCTTACTCAGTATATTGTGCAAGTTAAAAATGAAGAATGCATGAAAAGTATCTTAGATTTTCAGGTGTGGAACTATTTCTCTTTGGTTTCCTTCCTCTAAACACACAAATACACTTCTAAATACCTAAATCATTAAAAATAATATGGAGATTTGGAAAAAGCAAACAGGCAAGGGATAAAAACCCCTGGAAAACCATGATAACCCTTGGCTAGAAATGCATTGTGGCAATCTTCAAATAAAATTAAATAGAATACAACGTGGCTTTCTTTAATATATTGTAAACACAATAGTGAGTAAAAAAACCCCAACAAACAAACAAATTTTAGAGCAAACCCCAAAGATGGCTGCATGCCTTCACAGATTCTATGTTCCTCAGAAATGTAATGGGTAGGTCTAAGGAATTTAGGTAAATATAAATAAATAAAAGTAAGTGCAATTCATATTGTCTATCACTGCAAGTATTTGGAAGGAGTAAGTGAAAGGGACCACTCTTCCTGCATGTCTCCTGAATTTTGCTATTCTAAGTTCGATTAGATTGGCCTGAATGTCTTACAATATATTTTTTTCCTCATATCTTAAAAAATATCTAATGTTAGTATTCCAGTTTGGATTGTAAGCATGTCTACAATTTGACTTAGAATTTCTTGTAGAGGGGACTGCTCATGGAATTTTCTCTTCCTTCAAAGAATGCATTATTGGACAACTGAAAAACAGAAAAAAAAAAAAAAATCTAAATAAGATGTTTGCTGTAGGTTACATACCGTTTTGTTGGAAGAAGCTTCATCTAGTTCCAATCCCCCTTCATGGGCTGGGACACCTCCCACTACACCAGATTGCTCAAAGTGGCATCCAATCTGGCCTTGAACACTTCTAGGGAGGGGGCATCCACATCTTCCTTGAACAACCTGTCTCTGTGTCCCAACACCCCTCTAATTGTTACTTATCTTTCTCCCATGAAACACTTTTAATTTACCCTCTTCCAAAACATCACAGCAAGTCTGTGACAAGTAGGGAAACAAAATGAGTTAGTAATTTTCTCTTTGTCACTGGGAGATTAAATGGCTTCAGAAGTTAAGACTGTACAAAAAGTGGGTGGAAGTCAGATTGTTTCTTATTCTGCTTTTTCTTTTGCCTAGCACTGTAATCCCATCTGGCAAACAGAGACTGTTCCACTTGTATGACTTTTGAAGAGGCTGACAGCCTCAATAAAACTTGAAGCCAGGCCTGGATGGCTTGTGGCAGAGATCAAGAATATTCTGAAGAAAAATATGAGGTCATTGAAGACACTTATGGGACAAAGAAACTTAATTAACTTGCATTTTGAAAAAGAACAGATTTTAAATGAGGAGGAATTGGAGGAGACTGGGCAACAACCAGATTTTCCATTTCACAAAAATTTCCATGATTTTAATGCCTTTTATTTTTTTTTGTTCCAAATCCAAAGAGAAACATTTTAAAAGTCCTTCAAAGCAAGCTAAAACCCAAAAAGGTCTGGATCTATCAAATCAACACATTATGGTCATATTGAAACTTTTAATTCCAGTTTTATGGTATTAAACTCAATTTCAGACCTGCAGATATAGAATTTTATTTTCAAATGTAAAAAAAACCCCAAAAAATCCCTTTTATAAAAAATGGAATTACATTATTTATACAAGAAAAATTTGAAATAATTCTTATAAATCCATATCCTGATACATTATAAAAAGCTACACTTGTCAGTACCACTGAAGAGATCTTTAGCCAATTATTTTTTCAGTATGTAAAGACAGTATTTTTTTCACCTCCATTGAATCACATAAGAAAATATTTTTACTATAGTAGTTGAATGTACCCATACATGGCTTTAATAATGAATTGATGCACCTTTCCTTGCAAGTAGAAGTAAATGACTGACATGACAGACAAGGAGGTACCAGAACAAACACAAGACTTCTTTAAATACCTCCACCATTACACAGATTTCCCTGTATGTCTCTCTTGCAGGGGTATCTACTTTCACTAACACAGAAATAACCATATGTGTCAAACCATGTGTAACATTTTTCAAATTAACAAATGACCATGACTAATAGTAATAAAATGAGTTGTGTTTTAACCACATAAATTTAGAAAATAAATGCAGGAAGAGCAATAACATTTCAGGTTTTGCCATTTATTTTTCTTAAAAGGACTATAACTGTTGTAAACTGCAACATCCAAATGCCACCATCCTTGAAGTATATGTTTCTGACAAAAGTTGAAATAAAGAAATTAAAATGTAAATGCAGAAATAAATCTAATTGATTTTCCAGTCAATTTATATGGTCTTTAATAGTCCTGTGTTTAATAGGACCCCAGGTGTGACTTCCAGTTCCTGAGGTGGGTATATGGTTTATCCGTGCTCTGATTGCATGTCAAGTTAAGATTGAAGTGTACGATTCTACCCTCATGTCTGAGTTTTAACTGAAGTAAAAACCAAACTATGCAGGCTAGAAATCAAATGTGCCTTGCTTCAACAGGTTCTCTGATGTGAATAATCTGCAGCACTGGATGGCCAATCATGATGAACCAAACCTGTCACATAGCACATGGTCATTGATTGCTTTGGCTTAAATATTATTAGTATGATCTGAGAAACTGACTAAATTACTTGATCCAAGATAAAAATACAAATAAAAAAAAGAAGCACTGGGGCCCATTTGACTCATAAATACTGTTCTTATGCCAGTTAAGCATAATTCATTCAAGAGTATCTGCATTTTGATATTTGAGGATAATTACTGAAGACATTACAGTAACTTTCAGTTTTTATCCTGAGAGTAAAATAGCACTTACAAAGCACAGGAGAGTTGTTTAGCTCAAAAGGTTACAAATATATTGCTCCATCTACTCCATGTGCCGTGTTGCAAAGCTTCTAATATACCTTCTCCTAATCTTGGATAATGACTTCAGAAACACTTTGACAGAGGTAAGGATTAGGAGTCTCTATACCCTTGCAAAGTTAGTGTAAGTGAAAGAAGTGCTTAAGCAAGAGGGTCTGGCAGAGGCATATTCACAACATCTGTAAGTAAAAAAATACCTTCTTTAGGACAGGATAAGTAACAAGTAACAAGTTTTGTGGTATCATTTGATCCCTTACTGATTTGCTGGGATGGACACTAGTTAGGTACTTCAGTAATGCCTTTTGCACATCCACATATCCATGCTGTATCTAACAAAACAAATCAAAGTAGGCCACAAAGTGCATCAGAAGATGTTTAGCTCTCTCTTTTAATTTCCCTGGCAATAGAAAATGGGGAACCCTCTGTTGAATGTTAACAGCAGATTGCAGTGATGCAGTTCTGCTTGGACCAATATTGTGAATGTTGACACCATATTCTCCTTGGAGGTTGTTTCAGCCTGAAGCCTTTTATGTGTGATGATGAAAGTTTCTACAAGTGGAAGTTCCAGGGAAACTTATGGGACTGAGGTTACAGCACGTGGTGGAAAAATTCCTCAGGGATGAAGAAAATTTTGTTATCTTTTACTGAAACCCAGCTAGTCTATCGTACTACATTCCCTCACATGAAAAAAATCCTTCAGTTTTGATATTTTTGTTATTTTCAGGATGAAGGAGGGGAGACAGTTGAGAAAGAGAAAGAAATAAAAGATGTGGTAATGTTCTTAAACTAGGCAAGGAGAAATACACAATTGCCAACACATATGGAATCACAATGTTGCTGGCAAAATGAAACATCATGCAAACAGCTGTATGAGTTTAATTTAGCATTTTTATAAGGTACCCTACAAACTGAAAAGCAGAAAAGCACCAAAATTACTCTTTTGTTTTTAAAAAGTAATTTCTACCTTTAGTTCTGTTATGTCACAGGTACTTTTTTGGCTTTTAACTGACTCACAATAATATCCTTAAATGTGTTCATTCATACTCTAGTAAAATTTTCTGGGTCTCTTTCAGTATTCATTTCTGTTCAACCAGTAACTCTTTGGCTGTTAAACCATGGTGCCTTCAGTGCCATCTGCTCCAGTCATGCTTTTCAGCCTTTGATTTTTGTACGTGATGATTTAGTTTGGGCCTGACCCCGTTTTTTTTTAAAGCAAATTAACTGTCTGGTATAATTAAAGAGGAGTTAAACTACTAGGCGATGGTTGAAACAGTCAACCATCTGCTGCATTTTTTGATCTGTAAGAAGAGTAGATCATTTGTGGATTAGCCACGACAGTTACTTGTATTAAACAGGAAACAAAAACATTTTTACAGATGTTCACACCGCCTTCAAAGGATTTCCTTAAAGTCTTTCTGTGTAATATTGAATAAACAAAACATCAACTCCCCTAGAAAAGATTAGAGCAGCTGGTGTGCTCTGACCATGTCCTGTCACACTGACTTTCTCTGAAAGTCCCCGTTCCAGTTCTGGATGTCCTTTCTTTAGCTGCATTGAAGACTACTCTCAGAAGTTCTGTGCATGTCTGGAGACTGGACTACTTCTGCTTACCATAGAGAGGCACATTCAATAGTCCAAAGAAGCCTGTGTTAGGCTGAAGAAGAGATAAGTTTATTCATGTCTTATAACCTAGGGATATAATTTTAAACCAATGGAAACTCACACTATTGACTACACATTTCTGACAATACTAAGAAGTTTGTCAGTCATAAGAGACAAAGCTTCTGGCCCACACTTCTTGCATGTTAAAAAAAACTATTAAAAAAAATACTGGTTTTGCCAAAACATGTCAAGTTATCTGTTTTAACCTTTTTAATCAGGGAGGTCTAAACTCTTCCATAAGCTTTAAGATTCTGAATGGGTTAGAAAAGGAGAAGGAAACACTAACTCTTTGCACTCTATAGAGCTCTTAAATGGATTGGCAAATTATTTATCCTGTGATGGACTCCAGTGTCAATTGCTAACCTGGTCCCAAGGGAACAGGAATAAAAGCAGTGCTTCTTACAATTTCAGACTAACAAAATAGCCCACTTTTTTTTTTTTTTTTTTTTTTTTTTTT
>NW_009952366.1:2344099-2370686 GCF_000747805.2 Chaetura pelagica | reverse complement strand
TTTTTTTTTTTTTTTTTTTTAAAGAAAGATTTAACTGCCAAAGCCATAGAGTATGAGGCTTTGGAGCTTCACATCATAGCTCAGCTCATTGGCAGTCCTAATTTTAGAATGGGTCCAGGTTAGGTAATGGTATCTCAGCATTTTTCTGGAACATTCCTAGATCTCCACACATTTCTGAAACTATGCTTCAGTCTCTCATGTTTCGTATATATGCTTCAAACTCTCCCAAATAGTAGATATCTAGATTAATAATGTTTGGGATATTGTTAGAAAACGTCTTGAAATGGTACTTAGTACCTCCCTTCCCAAGCTGCTTTCTTTTCTTGCCTGTCAGACATGATATAAAGGCAAACAATGGCTCACCAAGTAGGGGAACAGACAGCTGTTTACCCTTGTTTAGATCTGGTTCCACTTCCAGTTTTGTCCATGTCTCATGGCATTCCAACTTGAACAGTAAAAAATAGAATCACAGAATTCTTTAAGATCATGCCCTGGTTTAAATATTAAAGGTGAATCCAACTAAAAACTAGAGGAATTGCTCTCTATTACTCCCCTTCCCTTTCACCCTCCCAAGGGAAGATAGAAGGGGAAAAAAGAGGAGAGATTTAATCTTTGGAAACTGAAACTAGAAACAAATTTACTACAACACGTGGAAAAAGTGCAAAATGTGGGGGAAGAACAGATACGTATTTATATACAAAACTGATCTTGATGATCACAGGGATATAGGAAAGGGAGGGCCACTCCAGGGGAGAGGTCCATGGCTCTTCACAGCATTTCCTCTTGTTCTATCACTTGTTATTTGTGAAAAGAAATCCACACCCACCTCACAACAATCTCATTTTCAGGTAGTTGTAGAGTGATAAGGTCTGAGGCAAGACTCTGCTGCAGAAAAGGAGAGGAGGTCTGAGCAACAAGGTGTCACTATCTCCCACATTCGTATTAATTCCATATTTGAGAAGTGAGGGAAGTTGTTTGGGTTTCTACCTCTGTGGTTAAGCTGGTTTGAAGGACCGAATTGTTACTCAGTTAATAAAAATTAATCAAAAGTTAATCAAATTAATCACCTTCTCCTGCTAATTAAGAACTTCCAGAAATTCTGGGATCTTTCTGAAGGTACTATCTGTGAGACTGAATTTATGGTTCATCACTCTCTCTGTTACATAGCACGAACTTCTAAGAATCGACTCTCATCTGATCTGATTTCTTTGCAGGGACAATGTATGAGATGTGACATTGCTGCCAAACTATCAGAGCCAACTTTTTACATTTTTGTCCTAGATTTACAATATTTTACATTGCTTCATTCTACATTGGAACAGGTAAAAGGCACACAGATTATTTTTTGCTGCTACTGACCTTCCTCAGCTGCAAATTTTTAGTTGGCCCTGGGTTTATTTATATGTTATTCTGAGTGCTACACTAAGAAAGGGCATTTTCTCTCCCCTTATAACAAAACATCAGTAAGTCTTTCATCACATCCTTCATCACATCCCATGTTATCTTATGTTTTAGAAAAATTCTAAATTTGTAAGTAATATCAAACCACAAAGTGTAACTTTCTGTTTACAAATAACTTAAATTGCTATTTTCAGATTTTCAGGAAATAGAACCCTATCTAAATTTTTACTCAGATCAGCCTAGGTCAGTGTTTACAGGATAAGAACCTTAACAATTAAAACCTGATAAATATCTTCTAAAATGACAGACTCCCCCAGAAGACTTAATAAATAAAGTGATTTCAAGTTGCTTTCTGTACTTCCTAGATGTTTTATTCCCTCAAATAAACAAGCAATTTAAATTTGCTTTTTTGTTTTCTGTTACACAGAGGGAAAAATATCTAATCAGTCTTAACATTAATTAGGGAGATAATTACAAATTCCTCAGTTCAAAAAATAGTGATGAATGTAAAATAATTTTCCTAGTATAATCAAAAGTATTTTTTCTAATGGCAAAGATTTATTCAGAAAAATAAAGTTACAGTCCTTTTAACATTGGAAATAATATTTTTAATACGTTATATTTCTGAAGTTTAAAATAAATATTTTATAAGTCAGCAGTAAGAAATACACAAGCATAACACATCCAGACATTAATCATACACATGTGAAAGAAATTTCCGTGTATCCAATATTCTAATTTATATTAAAGCCTTATACTGAAAGTTTTAAAGAATTATTTGCCTTTAGTACAACGTATCTGCACTTCATCTTGGAAACAAGTAAATAAATTGGACAAATTATGTGAACAGTTATGGAAGATCTTTAACAGCTTTCAGACAAAGCACTTTATATAAGGAAAAATTTAAAAAGAGATTTAAAGTTTCATTTTACAGGGCTTTAGGGGTTGTTTTTTTTCCACCTTGGCATGTGACGTAAAAGGTCAGAGCCTGAAAGCTTGACATTGGTTTTTTTTAGTTTCAAGTTTTTCCATTCCTCCATCTGCCAGAGGAAGAGAAAAAAACTTTAATTCCTTCTGTCTTCTTGCAGCCTTTCTGTAATCACAGAAACATTAAAAAAATATATAAAAATTAAGGCTTTCTGATGTAATCTGGAAACTTTTATTTCAAGTCAAATGAGTTATAAACCCTGTCCACTTAACTGAGCAAAAAGGTGAATTTGTTATCATATTTAACTCTCTGAGCAATGGAAAAAATAAGTAAAGTTCTCAAACTTTTATTCACAACACTTTTTTGCTCCCTAACTAGCTGTCTATCAGTGTAAAACATTCTGTCAAGTGGAAATAAATTAGAATACATAAGTTGGCAGAAAACTTAACATTGTAAATGAGCATTTGGGGAATAGTATAGAGTACAAGGTCACCTTCCAGCATAGGTTGATTCAGCCATTATGTGAAGCAAGTTTGGATTTTTTTCTATTAAGTGAAAGGTAGGAAATCTAATCAATTTCTTTTTTTTTAAGTTATCAGGGTGGAGAAGAGATTTAGATAAAATTTGAATTCATAAAGACTTTTGCTGTTTATACTAAGAAGCAAAAATTCAGATTAAAATTTTATTAAAAAAAAGTACTCATGTTCTATTCAACAAATCCTGGGGTTCTGACCACATTTTGTTTTGAAATTATTTTTTTCAATGGGAAGTAAATTGAGACTTAAGTTTAAAGTTGAAACACAGGAGGTCAAAAGTCAGGTTGAATTTTACACTGTTGAGTTATGAAATTTCAACTCAAGCAAGACTCTAAATTTTAAAACTAGACATATTCATTCAATTTGTAATGAAAAACACATTTCCATATAAAGTTCATCATTTTCAAAGCCTTGTTTTCTGGTTGTCCAGTTTACACACCTGGCAAAATATGATTTCTCTAAAAAACCCATTTAAGTAAATACGAATATTTACAGTAATGACTACCATGCATTTCAGTATATATTTGTAGAACCAAAAATTTCTCTTAGATTACTTAGTGAAGTTTTAGAGTATCTTTCTTGAATGTTTCTTATGTTTTATCATCACAGTGGAAAATGGTGGGAGATCTTACTTGATCTTGCTCTTTACCACTGATCTTACTCTTCTGTGGATATTTTTAAGTAGAAATGAGGCACAAAAAAGGAGTTTAAAAAGAAAGTATAAAGAAAAAAATCTATTGTAAAGAACATGAGAAAATAAGCACAAAGATCCAGTATGTCTGTAAAGATAATTTTAATCTATAAATATTTTAAACATAATTTGATATTTTGAGGGAAAAAAACAAACAAACACTGAAAACACAAAGTTCATAGTAACTTCCATTGAAATTAAATAAATGGTAAATTCAGTCTAATCCAATTTATCTACAAGAGGTAGATATCTGATGTCAAGAAATCTGGAAACAGATTCATAATTGATTAGGGAAAATGTCTTCAAATTTCCAGCAAACCTTAGCTGGTTTATTTTTTGACTCATGAAAGACATATTTCACTCTACAATTGTAATATTTTTATCAGTTTTTTATAATATCCTGTTATTTTGGTTTCCAAGATACTTGAGGCTCTTCTGTAGCCACTGTGTGGCCACTGAGTGCTTTAAATTAATTGTGTAAAATGAAAAATTCTTTCCAGAATTCAAGTTTTCACCTTCACATTTACTGAAAAATGGGTATGTAGAGATATCTGATTTATTATCTTTATGTGTTCACTATTTTTATTAGCTCTTATCCTGTTCCTCATTTCTGCTCTGAATTAAATCCAGCAGTTTCTGTTTTCTCAATCATCTGTAATTACTGTTGTTTCTTGTCTCAGACCTGTTCCTAATGGCTCCAAAGACACAAGGTTAATAAAGGACAACAAATTATAATTAGTTTTTTTAGCATGGCATAAAATAAATCCAGTAGAAACAGATGAACACAATTGCAGCATTATGCAAGGATGCATTTATTGTTTGGTCAAAGTTTGAGCTGGAATAGGATGCTGAGGGAAAAAGAGCAATGAGCAAAATGTGTAAACATGAAAAAGAAAAGTTTAGCAGCAAAGGAAAAAACCCACAACTATCTGAGTGGATCTACATCAGAGTGTTTATGTGAATACAGCAATGGAAACAGTCCAGCTGTGGCTGTACTGATATACACAGGTGTTCTAATACTTCTGTTTCCTATTCAGTTAGTAGACTGAGTATGGAAGCTGAAGGACAAGGTAATACAACTTTTCTGTCTTCCCTCCACCAAACCCTCAATAATCTCCCTTATCCCTTCCTTCCAAAGCAGTATTTCTGCCACATGAAAAACTTAAAACCACTGCTTTGCATTGGGTATCTCTGTATTCAACAACAGATGTGGTTGAACTTTTCCTTTGTCCTAAGTGTAGCAATAAAAAAGTGCTACACATATGAAGGTTTGTTTCTGAGAACTGTTTTAGTGGTAGAAGCACAACAGCCACTCTGTTGCAAGGGCAAGCAGCCCATTGAGCACCATACAAGATTACTTCTCTTTGGTAGGAAACTTTACACTGTTTTCAACTCCATAGCTTTTTCTGGTTCTGTCCCTCATTCTTAGCAATAAAGATAACAACTCTTTCATATTTTTCTGGTTACAAAGCTACCATATTGAAGATGTGTTGGGCAGGGCCAGTTCTACCATGGTTGCCAGCGTGTTACTGTAGGCAAATTATTATTTTTCTGTTTAGTCTAGATGAGAAGATTTTCTCACATGTTTTTGTCTTTGAAATGCTGCCTTTGCAAATGAGACTTCCTGGACATGTTTTTGTACTGTATATGTTCCACTATACCACAATCCCCACGCAAATGACATTTATATGTTTAGACAGTTCAGAAGCTCACAGTAGGCTTATGATGTAATGATTCAACCCCAGTTAGAGATTACTTAATATACTGGAGGTTTCAAGGGCTTAATAAGCATAAAGAAAAATCTGTGGTACTCACTACTATCCCATCTTGATTGTTTATAACATAATGCATGTGTGTGCCTGCAGTAACATTTTATGTTCCAGCTCTGCTGCAGTTTCTGGTAGCTTTTCCCCTCAGTGAAAAGGTCTGACAACATTTAGTAGCATGTTTAAACACAGCTAAAAAAGAAGTTTAAACACTTGATCATTTTGTTAGTCAAGGACAATGTCCTCTAAATGAATCCTGCAATAATACAATGAATTATATGTAATTAAAAACTAATTAAATTAAAACAATAAAATTAAATTAATTAAAATAATACAAGTAATTACACTGATTAATGAAATTAAATTAATTTAACTCTAATTAAATTAGAGCAATACTTCAGTATTATGGGTCTTTATTTGAAGAGATCCTACTCTCTGTTCAAAACATTGGTGCTATTGCCCAGAAGATATTGGTAAGACAGTTAATGCCGCTCACACTCGCTAAATGAGTTTCAGAAAGGGTAACAATTGTTCAGGTATTTCACATCTTTAAAAGACATTAACAATATTTTAAATGTTCTTTCTTCAGTGGTTCATCAGTTGTCTTTTAAGAGGATATTCTGAGGTTCCTACACATTAAAGGATTTCTTGCTACAATTGTGAATGTCTACACTAAATGTCCTCAGAAGAAAGCAGCAGTCTTTTAGCATTCTCATGAAGGTTTATTGTCCTGTCTTTGCCCTGTCCTTTCTCCTGAGGAAAACCACATTTAAGACTAGGCACTTAGATGTACTGCAGCTGAGCACCAACCAGACACTAATGAAATGAGACTATTGCAATGATCAGAGATAAGTTCACGGTCTGCCCTGTAGTACTGTTAGTTCTCTGAAGAGTCTGAGGGGCAAAATAAGGTGTAAGGAAAGATCCTGAGTGAGCAGGTTTGTGAGAAAAGATAAGAATAATTCTGTGATGTTCCTTCTCTTTCTAGTTCTGCTTAGAGAGTCTGTTCTGGCTCCTGAGTGTTTAGCGCAGGGGAAAAGCTGTGAAGAATTTAATTTCAAAAGGCATCATTAATTAAGAATAATACTTGGGAGGAGATTCTCAATAAACCTCATGTAATTAGTTCCTTGGGATGCTTTCCATCTCTGTTTCCAGACACAATGGCATCTGTGGCCTCTTTTGAATTTACTCTGAAAAAGCATACACGCCCAGTGCTTTTGGGGAAGATTTTTCAGACTTCCTTTGATTTTTAACTTCTGTTGCAGAAAGTCATTGGTTACTATTATTGTAGAAACCTCTCTCTCACTGCCTTACTCATACCTCTTTATTTCAACTGTGCTCAGTTAGAAGACATAAAAGCTCTTCAATTTCTCCACAAAGCATGTTATTATTGTAATGTAGTTTATCAGACAGCTTGCCTCCTTCTTTTTCCTGGACATCCTGTATTTTGAGACTTTCCTCCTCCCCCGTGCCCCACCCCTGGAGACTGCAGGCTTCCTGCTGTTACTCTAAATTGACCTCAGAAGACCTTGCCTTATTTTCACTGGTTTTCCATTGGTATACTTCATTACTGCATGAGCTCCTACTGATTTACACGTACAAATCAAAAGGCAACTAGTGTGTGTGTACTATAATCTATTTGAGCAGCATATTTCCATGGATCTGTCAGACAGACCACAGACATTTGATAGTAGCATAGAAGTTACATAAGAAATCAAAGCACCTATTCTGTCAAGGTGACCTACTTTGGGAAAATGAGAGGTTGCTGTTACCTTTGCATTACTATATGAGGTTGATTTAAGTAAGTTTCTTTTAAAAAATGAGTACTTTTTTGTGTTCAGAAAATCACAAAGCCACTGTCATATGAGTAGTCAGTCCTGGATTTATCTGAATTTGCAGCCCTGCTAGACATTCATTTACATAAATCCAGAAAGATTAGCCTTTAAAAATTGATGTTCCCATTTCATTAATATTTTTTTTAAACTGTTTTGTGCCAGCCTAGACGTTAGCTCAGACATCAGAAAAAAAATCCATTTAAAGAAGTAAAAGGTTAAACTTGTATAATGAAGTCTACTTGCTGACAACTTCTAATTTATATGTTTATTGGTACTGCTTGCAATGTTGAAGTAATTCAACTAGACAGAAACACATCACTGAATGAAGTGATTGCCTGTTATGTTTCTTTTTCAGTTGAAAAGCTTGTCAGTTGAAAAATCTTAACAGAAACTTTGACTGCTGTTTATGAACTCCACAGCACAGAATTGTTTCTGGGAAATACTGAGACGCCTGGTATGGAAATAGTCTTGCACACAAAAGAATAATCATTCTGTACCACTTCTTTAAAAAGGACTTGTTTTATCTATGAAAGAGTTTTGGTTCCTTTCTTTTAAATATTACTGATTTATTTTTTCTCTTGTTTTGTTTTAGATTGTCTACATAATGGATAAAACTAGGATATAAAGGCTTAGGTAGACATTGTTTTAATACTCAGATTTTTTTTTTTTTAATCTAATTGATCCATTAAACAGTTTGTTAGTCTGATTAATTTCAGTTAAGCCTGTTAAAAATACAGGAAAGTAGTATATTTGAGTAGAAAATTGGCAATCTAGGAATGTCTTTGTTACTTTCAATGTTCAAGATAACGTGTCGAAGAACTACTTTATGGAAACTAGAGGTTAGCTAGAACATACACATTATGAGATCCACTGGTGTAGGGTAAGTAGAGCACATAGAGGGATTGATTTCAAAAACTGTCATCATTAATATTCATTACATGTATCTGGTGTACAGGAAGAACTAAACCAAACCAAGCATGTCAAGTTTATAATCTACGTAGAAATTAAGAACAAAATAGGACACTAAGGCAGCATTTCAGAAATGCAAATGGTTGGCTGCAGAGATAGCACATGTATGCAAAGCTGGAAATGGAGATTAATCATCGTTTGCAGCTGCAGACAAGTAGGATGTTCTCAGAGTAGACACTAGAACTTGGGTGAGTCACAAAGTCTTTGGGGTTGGAAGGACCTCTGAAGATTCTTTAGCCCAACTGCCCTGCTAGATCAGGATCACCTAAAATCTCTTTATGTACCAGAGATCAGTAGTCAATTCCTGGTCAGAACCTGATGAATTTTTGTTCTTCACAGTTCCATCCTGAACAAAGGGAGAGAATGATATCCCACAGCTGCAGCAGGGCTTGTATCCAAGACTTGCATGACTGGGGATGTCACGACTCCTTTCTCAAGGTGTATTCTGCATCTGAATATTTTACAAAAAATTTAAGTGCTTTGGGATTTTTTTCACGGGACTAAATGCTTCCTTCTTAGGAACAGTAGTACAAAAAAAGATGAGAACTATCCCAAGGTAAATGTAATGCTGCTTTCTTGATAGATATCACTCTCGTTTAAAAACCATATATTGCTAGAACTATCAGTGTTGACTTACTGGAAGTATTTGAATCATGATAGTTAGGATAGCTAAAATAATTAATAGTTTTGATTTTGTATGAAATATTTGCAGTGAGAAACATTTTATCTTGTGAGCATATATGGCTATGGTGCTTCCATGGCTTTGTTCAAAGATAACACGTTTTCATTGTTCAGTCTGACTCATGGAGCTGTGGTATGTTTTAGCAAAAACAGAATCAGAGTTCTTGTCTAAGTTCTTACCCAACCAAATGCACCTTGAAGCACTATTTAAAGCTTAAGCATAAAAACTTCAGTTCACCACAAACAAACTACTTAAAATTAATTAGTAAGACAGAGTCCATGTTTGGAAAACAACTTGAATGATAATGTACAATTAGAGAAACAAATGTTCAAGTAATCAAAGCTAATTAAAAAAAAAAAAGAAGAAGAAAAAAAGAATTAAATTCTTCTTGTACATGACTGGTTAATTATTGAAAAGATGTGTGTTTGTGTTATTCTAACGATCATGAAAATAATAACTTGGCACAGGTTGATCTCTGT
This sequence comes from Chaetura pelagica, assembly GCF_000747805.2. NCBI lineage: Eukaryota > Metazoa > Chordata > Aves > Apodiformes > Apodidae > Chaetura > Chaetura pelagica. Next base: position 2,361,399 of record NW_009952366.1, on the reverse strand, counting down.
TGGTTGGAATATTTGCACTATAGTAGAAAAATATGTCTTGAAGGGGAGGTTGTCAGCTTGTTTCTGAAGCTGCTTTGTAACTCCCTGTTTCCAACAGTTCATCTCCCTCCTTGCATGGCTGTCACCCAGCTCTCATCCTAACCTGTGGGCAGACTGCAACTGGGTCCACAGGCACTGCAGAGATCATCTTCCCTGCAGTCTAGACCAGAACCAGCCCTAAGAAAAAGTCCAAGGTGACCTTCAAGAATATGAAAAAAATGTAACTTAAACAATTTCAGAAGCTTTAAAAAACCCCCATAATTTCTCAGGTAACAAGTCTATATTTAAATTATCATAGAATCATAGAATCATAGAATCTTAGGGGTTGGAAGGGACCTCGAAAGATCATCTAGTCCAACCCCCCCTGTCAGAGCAGGGTCACCTAGAGTACATCACACAGGAACGCATCCAGGTGGGTTTTGAATGTCTCCAGTGAGGGAGACTCCACAACCTCCCTGGGCAGTCTGTTCCAGTGCTCTGTCACTCTCACAGTAAAAATTTTTTTTCGGATATTCACCTTGAACCTCCTATGCTCCAATTTACACCCATTACCCCTTGTCCTATCACTGGTCATCACTGAGAAAAGCCTAACTCCATCTCCCTGACACTCACCCCTTACATATTTGTAACCATTGATGAGGTCACCCCTCAGTATCCTTTTCTCCAAGCTAAAGAGACCCAGCTCCCTCAGCCTTTCCTCATAAGGGAGATGTTCCACTCCTTTCATCATCTTTGTAGCTCTGTGCTGGACTCTTTCAATTATCTTGGTGCCTGCTTGTAACTAAAGAGCAATCAAGCCTTGATAGCTAAGCCATCTATCGCACTAGCAATCCTTCATGTAACAATCCTTATAGAATCTTGTTGACTGTGATTTATATTAACAGAGTCCTAGATGAAGACAGAAAATGCCATACAGCTTATTATCTACTTTTACTGAGGTTTCAAAAAGGGTAAACACCTTTGTTAAGGCTTCAGTTTTAAAAGGCAGAAATGGACTGACAGCTGGTGCAAACCATAACAGGTGTACTGCAGCACATATTTCACAAAAACAGAGCATGAAGACAAAGAGGGTTTCCAAGAAAAGGATGGAAAAAACCCACACTTGTACAGGTGAAAATAGAACATCGAATATGCCATAGCCACTGAACATATAATAAAGTGTAATAAATCAATAATAAAATATTAAAAATAAAAATAGTAACATAAATTAAGACTATAAACATTTTCCCATAGAAAAACAGTAAAGAAATACTACAGTAGAACTAGGAAAAGAGGATAAAGGACTAGCAGAATAAGCATGGTAAAAATATACTGGAAAGTTTACAGATAAATACACTTCAAATTCACTTCATCGTGAGTGAATTTGAAATAAGTTGGTATTTTATTCTTCCATTTACTTCTTTATAATATTTAAACAGAAACTTAAAGACTGTTATGTGTTAGTGGCTCAGCTGGGGAAAGTAGAAACCATTGCAGAATTACTCAATTATTATGAAAGGTCCTACTGGGATTGCTGGTGGTTGTGGTTATAAATAAGAAGGATGGTCCAGAACTTTGAAATAGAATCTTTTTAAATAGGACTTATGTTTCAGAGTAGTCTTGAGGGAAACAGTTGACATATACCACAACAATCTTGCAGAAAGAAATATGTTTGCATAAGAATTCAAATGGAAACATGACTAATTTCAGTTTTGAAAAGGGCAATATTTAATTCTAATATTTTTCATGGAAATGAAAAAAGATGAGCAGAGCCAGACTGAGTGATAGTTATTTTGATCTTATAAATCACAGATTTTATCTTATGCCTAACAAAGATGTTATTGCAAATGTTTAGGACTCTACTGAGAAAAGAGCTTTAAGCCTGATCTGACATGTCTATACAGTAAACATTTCTATTTCTTTGTTCAGATGAGGAGCAGTTCCTATACATATAAAAATCAAAAGACTGCATGCAAAAATGCAAAATATTTTGTCAGTGCTCTTTTGCAATGCAAAAATGAGAACTGTTTTCTACTATCAATCGAGATTCTTACAACTGCCTAGGGAATTCTTGAGGCAGAGTTTTTACACAGTGTACTGTAAATAAAATTAAAAAAAATAAATATTGAGCTGTATCCTCAAATGCATAGAAGGGACATAGTTTGAGAAAAAAAACTGTGATTCCTACCAAACACAGTTAAGGAAATTCAGCAAGTATTGTCTGATATAAGGGAACATTCAAATTATCTAAGATATAGGAAAGAATCTGACATAAGATTTCACATCCTGTTTTCTCATAAAACTGACTTTATGCATATGTCTCTACAATTAAGAATAAAATTCCTCTTATCTTCAAACTAGTTGAATAAATAAATTTTTTTAGGAACATTAGTGACTTTCAAAATTCTGATGAGAGCAGATAGTGAGTAAGACCACACTCACGTAATGATGGAAAAAATGTAACATCAATTTTCATTTATGCCTTCTTAAGAGCTTAAAGATACTACCAATACTATTTTCAATATTAGTATAACAGTCAGTTGTCTTAGAAAATGACCAGTTGTTTTGAACTGCTGTGTCCATAACAAAAATTAGGTGTGCATGTTGTTGGAAAATATCTCCTGTATTTTCTCAGCTTGATCTCAAATCTCTCCACAAACTATAAATACGTTATTTAATTCCCACTCATGTCAATATTTCTCAATTTTAAAAAGCTAACATATCATACTTAGAGACACTAAAATTTATTGAAATGCTATTGGATTGCAAATGTTACAAAATCTCTTTGGAACTGCTGGCTTAATCTGCACTAGAAAAGCATGAAAACAGTCTTTAATTTCTGTCTTAAGCGAGACATAATTTTCAAAATCAATGAATTTTTTTTTTAAGCTAGGTAATGTAGAGAGCTGTTGAGGCATCAAATGAAATTGGTCTTACTGACTTATAGTCAGGAAAAGGAGGCGGGAAGCTGTGGTCATGCAAAAGTATTGAGTAGACTTGAAAAACAACAGGATCATGGAACAAATTGAAGTTTCACAGACCAGCAAGAATGAATCTGAGATAGAATTGTGTGCAGCTGATAAAAACAATGCCTCAGAACATGACAGGCCATGTTGTTGTACTATTTAAACAAGTTTATTAATGCTTCATACTTTTGCTTTTGTTAAAGTTTCATTTGGCCAATTTTATTAAATAAAAATTAAAGTGTAAACAATTACAAATTATTTCAAAAATTGTAGTGTGAGATTCAGTTCAGGAGAAGAATTAATTGGATTGTTTGCTCTTGGGTTTGCAATGATACTAATGAACACAGAATGGGTTTTTTTTTTGTATCAACACATAAGCTTGCTTGAAAACCCCAAATGCTGAGAATCAGCTTTAGGGAATTGATACTCAGAAATATAGAATTTTTTAAAAAAATTCTTTCTCCAGAATAAACCATTTTAGAGGGTTTTTAATATTTACTCAGAACAGATCAATAAATATGTCAACTAAAACTGCAGGCAAAATTATGTTTAACCTTTAATTAACATGAAAAACATTTATGCAATAGATTTCTCTGGCAATGCGTTTCAACTCTTGTTGCAAGACACCATAAAGGCAAAGACAAGTGTGAACTTTTAAGCAGCTGGCATTGTTCAGCTTTCCCACAAGTCCTTATGTGCAGAGTCCTGTTGAAACTGATCCTATCTGTATTCTTGAGTTACTAAATGTAAAAAAGTTAAGATATAATTTCACTGCTAATATTTCCATGCCATCAAAGTAGAATAGAACTTTCAGATTTGTTGCATCATAGGTTATAAGTAGAGGTAATGAGTAAATTCCAGCTTATGCAGAATGCCTTCTCTCAGCATCTTCCTTTATGGAGACAATTTACTATGAATCTCAAATTCCTGAGCAACAGTTTTCCTGTTGGTTTCTGTTATAAATTTCGAGCTCTGGAAGATGTTTGAGAGAATAATTCATAGTTACATGACTGACTTCATCACCATGAGTGGTTCTGCCAGTTCCTAGTATTCCTGTGGGTAATACCAGTGTATGACTGGGGAAGTGAAGAACGGTGCTTCAAACACTAATGGAATTTGGCAACAAATTATAAAACAAATCTTTGTTGAGGCAGTAAGAAAGATGAGTGATGACCTTCCGGTACAGCAAGACACCCAATCACCAATAGCAAACGCAAGGTTGTAAGTGATGCCCTAGCTCCAGTGGACTGCCAGGTGCACTTGGACTCTGGATCATCTGCCAATCATGCAAAATCCTTTTGAATGCAGGTAAGAGTCACACCACCCCCTGGCTCCACCAATGGTAGCATGATATGAGATATGTCCATACATGGACAATGTGGGTAGCACCCTGACAATGCCAGGCAGAAGACAGAGTGGCAGAAGGTCTGGAATTGACACTCTGTGCTACCAGTATTGGTTACGGAGTAGAACATCAAGAATGCAGGAAGAAGGTATTCAGATGTAATGAAGGGTTTTGTCTACATAAAGAACTAGATGAACAAAGCATTTTTAAAGAGATGGTTCAAAACATTGTTTTAGCATGAAAACATTCCCAATAGCAGAATTCAGTGTGTTTGCGTACAGCACTGTTTAATGCACATGCGTATGTGTATATATATATATTACAGCCTGTATTCTTATTTTCCATACACTGAAATTAAACGTTACAATAATTAGAGCTGAAAAAAAAAAAAAAAGTTAAATTAATTTGTAGGTAAGATTTCTTATTATTATTATTCAAATACTTGTAATTATCCACTTAAATATGACTGATAAGGAGGAGGGCTCATCAATATGCAAAAAGAGTAATAAAAGACTAAGTGTAGCATGAAAGAGAGAATCATCAGAGGAAAAGACTTAATTAAGTCATTACAAAACATTAATTATAACAAAATATGCGCAAACACAAACCCAGGTCTTAATAAGAGATCTTTGCACTAAAAATCAGAATGTTTTCATATGATGAAAGATCCAAAGCAGTACAAACACCACACATAGGGTGTGTATTGCATTAAATTAAGATATCTTTATTCAGGTAAATTATAACTTCACAAAGACCATCTTCCTTCAAATCTCCAAATGATGCATATCTTAAAGAGACAAAGAAACACACGCAAACCATTTAGAGGTATTTGATGAAAACCTTCTGTGGAGCTCCATGGTAAAGTTCTTTCCAACAGTGAATATTCAGGTTAGTTCAAGATACCGTTTCTTTTATATTTCCTCATAAATATATATTTCCTTGTATTTTATATTCTGCAAACACACTGTGATTGTTTTCAATGACAAGAAGTTTTTCTTCTGGACATGTTAATGGCAAAAGCCAGCTAGTGGTACTACATTTCATACTATTAGTAAAGGCAAAGATTAATGTATTTCTGAAAAATTTTCACTTGGACAGAATTTCTTTCTCCTTTTCAACACTTGCATAAAGGAACATTAGTGACTAAGTGTGACTTTTTTTGAATGAGATCAGCAAATGAAAATTGAAGACAATACTTGAGAGAGCACTGTTGATAGAAATTGTTCTATTTTCTTACTTTGAAAGAACATAAACGAATTTGTCACATTCATTTGGCATATTCTATAAAATTACTAAACAAGAGCCCTGATGAAAAACATAAACAAATAAACTTGGATATTTAATGACAAGTTTTATCATGGTATTTCTTAAATTTCTTGAAAAGCAAATCTTCTGCAAACTAGCAGAATTTATTGAAAAGAGCAATATAAAAACATAAAACATCTCAGCAGTAGAGAAAATGTCATCTGGGACTTGGAGTGTACTTTCGCTAAATCCAAAGGCAAATTGCCTCTGAGCTCAACTACCAGAAGCAATATTGTGTTCCAGCAATCATTATTATTATTATTGTTCTGCTTTCAACATAAGTAACTTTACAATCTTATTTTTATTTACAAGGCCATTTTGTATTTATTGGATTTGCTGAGACTTTTTTTCAAATTATGTGTTTCCTGTGTTGTTTCCTGTACCATGTGCTTCTATTACTTTATTCTGTTACTAGTTTTGTGAAGAAATACTCTACATTAGGGATTACAAATTTCTTGTTGTGTATTTGAAAATTCAGCTACATATTCTGGGTTTAACATTTTGCAGTAGTAATATTTTTTTTAAGGTTTGCATTCCATTTAATATAATGTTATTCATTTAAGGATAATTCAGATGGGAATGAAAGCATGACAATCTTTTCCTCTGCCAGTTACTAAAACTACTACTTAACAAGGAAAATAAATTTTAAACCTAATACTGATAAGTACCACTGTTAGGCTGATTGGCAGCTTGGCAAAACACTGAGCACTGAGTTGTCACTTTGTGGGATATATTTAAAGTAGTTTCATTGCCTGAAAGTATAAACCTGAACAATTCCTTTTGTGATTTCTCTGTTAATAGTAAAGAGACACAAGCATTTAAAGAAAGGGAATAATTTAATACTTCAGGTCTCTCTGAAAAACTTTTAGTTGTCTGAAGTAGGAGAAATGAATGTAACTCATTGCTTCTTTAAGAGTCTGGTGCTAAACAAGGAAACTAATACAACACATTAAGGTCTCTGTACATGCATTTCCTTCATAACACTATGAGCTATACTCAAAAACATTTTCAAATCTCCTTTATGGCTTAACAGCTAATTTCTGCTTTCAAAGTTTGCTTTTATATATTTATATATAATTCTCTGACGTATGATGTTCTTCAGAAGTGTATTTAATTATATGATCTGGAAAGGCTGCGGGTTGCACTCTTCCTGTACTTCCACATGTTTATACTTCCCTTCTGAATCCATAATGAATCACAGTGTTAGTTTTTTCATGGAAGAGGAGACAATTTTATGGCATCTGTATACACTGCAATGCCATCTGAAAAATTTAGTATCAAGCTGCTAACTGGTAACTCTTTAGCATAAAAATAAAAATACAGTTATAAAATACATATTCCTAGTGGAAACTGTAATTGTATGAGCAATTTTCAAATGAGCTTGCTTCTTCCTGAGACAAGTGATAACACCTGACTTGCCCAGAGCCACAGAGTATCAGGAACTGAGAACTGTCTGGTGTCTGACAAAGATGAAACCTCCCCTCAAACAAAAGAACAACTGACATAAACAGTAGTTCATTTTATTGCTGTTGCTTTCTCATAATGTACAAAACAATTAGAGACATTAATTTTGGCTCAATCAGAATGGTGTGTAAGTTGGAAGTCCAGTAGAGAGTGTCCTTCTTTCTCATTTGCTTATTTTAATTGGTTGCATAGGAACTCACATAAATTCTGAAGAACAGCTATGGCTATTGAAAACATACTCCTCAAACATATTTATTGTGGTATCTTATACACAGGGCCTATAGACCTAATGATTTGTTCTTATTCCCTTGCTGTCCACCAAGTCAAATCTAGTAAATTCTAAAGTCATCATCATTGGCAGAAACTGTCATTACATTGTTCTATAGCATGCTTGTTCTTGTAAAACTTTTACACTTAAGATTTATTCCCAAAGCAAAGGCTGACAACACTGTGAAGACACCAGGTTCCACTGTAAGCCTCTCCAAAACTAAATTGAATTTTGACCCCAAGTATTGATGAACACTGAAGAACTGATCTGAGTGTAAGACAAAAATGTTTATATGAGATAATGTTTTAATGATGTTTATGGATTACCATATCCTTAAATGTTGAAGATTTTTCTTAAGAGCACAAGTTGGGAAAGTGAAGGAACAGCAAAGAAAGAGGTCATCTGCACGAACAACAAAAAGTGGTGGAGCCTAAAGATTTCATTATAGTTCCAGATAAAATGGAGAAAAACAATAGAGTACTTGCATATTAAATATTTTAACGATGTTGTACTTTCACTGCCCCTCTACCCCTTCAATTTCTGTCACATAAAACTTGCCCAGATTTAAAATCTGGTTCCAAATACTAAAAAAAATATATATTATTGTTTGTTTCAAGAACATGAAAGTATTATATTTGTTAATGAAACTGGTACAGAAATAAAGATTTCTTCATATTTTTTGTGTGTCCTGAAGAAGACTGCTGAGCTTGCCACATGAGCTATTCATAGTCTGAGAATACCTTGTAAATCTTTTAATAATACCTGTAAATATATGGTGGTTGTTTTTTTTTTTAATTTCTTGTTCAGTTCTAAAAGTTTCTCAAGCATATAGATAGCATATTATGATACATTTATGAACTGAAATTTACATTTACATTAAATGGAACTTTATTCTCTTATATACTAATAGAATCAAAGAATTGTAGAATGCCAGGTTGGAAGGCACCTCAAGGAACATCTGGTCCAACCCTTCTAGGTAGGAACATACCTTAGTTGAGATGTCCCAGCATCTTTTCAAGCTGAGTCTTAAAAGTGTCTAGTGCTGTGGAACTCACCACTTTCCTGGGGATATTATCCCAGTGGCTGATTGTTCTCGTTGAGAAAATTTTCCACTTGTGTCCAGTTGGGATCTCCCCAGGAGTAACCTGCATCCACTACCCCGTGTCTTTTCCAGGTGGCTCCTTGTAAAGAGGGAGTCTCCTAGTTCTTGGCAGACATCTTTTAAGTACTGAAATATGGCAATAAGTTCTCCCCTAAATCTTCTTTTCTCAAGGCTGAACAAACCAAATTCTCTCAGCCTCTCCTCATATGGCAGACTTCCTATTCCTTTGATCATTTTCATAGCCCTTTTCTGGATCCTCTCCAACTTGTCTGCATCTTTTTTATATCATGGGGACAAAACTTTTCACTATAGTGTGTAGTGATAGGACAAGGAATAATGGTTTTAAATTGAAAGAGGGTAGATTTAGGTTAGATATTAGGAAGAAATTATTTGCCGTGAACACAGCAAAGCACTAAAATAGATTCCCCAGGGATGTTGTTGCTGTCCCCTCCCTGGAGGTGTTCAAGGCCAGGTTGGATGAGACTTTGTGCAGCCTGGTTTAGTGGGAGGTATCCCTTCTCATAGCAGGGAGGTTGGAACTAGATGATCTGTAAAGTCCCTTCCAACCTTAATCATTCTATGATTCTGTGATTAAAATTGAACACTGTGTTTCACAAGAGCTGAGTAAAGCAAGGTGATGACCTCTTTATCTTTGCTGGTGATGCCCTTGTTGATGCAGTCCAGCATTCTGTTGGCTTTCTTTGCTGCTGCAGCACACTGTTCACTCCTGCTGAGCCTGTTACCCACCAAGAACCCCAGGACCATTTCCACAGGGCTTCTCTCCAGCCAGGTGGATCCCAGCCTGTGCTGCACTTCTGAGTTATGTTTGCCTAGATGCAAGAACTTACACTTGTCCCCATTGAACTTCAGAAGGTTTCTGTTAGCTCCCTCTTTGTAAGAAACTTCTTCCTTATATCTAGTCTCTATTTACCCTCTTTTAGTTTAAAAAGCATCACCCCATGGTAATTATTAATGATAATTATACCAATACCATTAATATCAATATAAAAATGAAAAAATATGTTATTTTATATAAGATCCCACAGAGACTGAGTTCTTAGCTTCTCTGCAGGTTTTCTTAATGTTGTTACTGTTGTAAACCAATTTATTCTGGTTTTCTGTTTGTTTGTTTGTTTGTTTTCTTATATTGCAGCACTTATGAAACCAAGTGTTGATGACATACAGCAAAAATTGAGGTATGAAGAAGAGTGATCATAGACTTGAGCTCTCCTAGACTAAAGATCTGACAGAAAGGTCAGAAGATCAAGCAAAATAGCAAAAATGAACCCATTACTGTAGTACTATAACCTCTAAAGACAGAAAACTCCATACAAACAAAGCTACTTATACTTTTATCTTATAGATCTCTGTATACTGGAAGAAGAAACAGTTTGTACTTAGTTTTATTACCAAAAAAGTGCATACATGAGGTAGGACATGTTTTGGTGAGATAGGCTAATTCCATTTCGGCCCCATCGTTAACATTCAGTTACTTGAATATCCTGATAAATAAATCAGAAAGAAACCAGACATAACCTCAGTACTTGTAAACTGATGCCCAGAGCTGCTAACATTTCATCCTTAGAAATAAAGTGAGCACTTTTGGAAAGAGTAAAGATTATGGAAGGAAATATATTTATTTGAATAAAATATAGATTACAGATTCTTTCTCAGCAATTCTGTTCTCACTTTTGTGTACTTCCCTTTAGCTGTGACTATCAGATGCATTTCTCAGCTTTTGAGTATTGGGAGTTTGCTTCATTGTGATGAATATGCTAAACTGTTGTTGTATTCGGCTCTTTCTTCAAAACAGGATTTCAGTCAGTTCTTTAAGTTCACTTTCACAAAGAGTGCACACAGAATATTTTCCTTACATAACTCTTCTTGACAATAACAGCAGCTTCAGGTTTGGTGTACCAGTTTGGTAGGTGACTGGAGTCAATCAACCATGGAGAACAGGTGGTCTAAGTGCTTTTTAATCTATAGGTACCTAAAACCCAGATATGTCACCTAACCTTGCAATCTGTCATCTGAATGAGGTCCTTGTAGATAGACAGGCTTTTAGATGGGTTATTGGGGAAGGGAAAATGTCATCATAGAAGTTTTAGACATGTCACATAAATTTGGGAGAGTCAAAACTGGAGTAGACTAGATAATATTACTGTCACAGAACAAAGCCAGAGGACTGCACCTCTGCCTACTAGATTTCTGAACAGGATGTGGGAGACACAGGGCTATGAAGGGCCTACAGTTAAATAAATTGTTCGGTCACTAATAGATAGATCTGTGACCCATCTGGAAATTAGCTTTGCCTACTCCACCTTTTCAGCCAGCAGGACAACTGGACAGTTGTGCAGATTTTACCTCATGTCTTGAGTGAACAGAAATAAAAGACAAGAAAACAAAAACAGCTCCCCCCAAAAAGCTTGATACCTTTGTGACATTCTAAGTAGCAAAAGTTTGGAGTGGATCTCTCAATTTGTGAAAAACTGACTCTTGGGCATTGACTTGTAAGGAAGATAAATGGGTGTTTTTCTGCTGACACCACTGCAATGATCCCATATACTGTATCCTCAGGCTGCAAGGGGACACTATGCACCACCTGTAGAATAACTTATTAGAAATTTGGGTTCTAACTTCACATTGACCATGCACTCAGTTAAGTAAAATTTTAACAGTTTCGTAGTGCTTCACTGAACTGGAATTTGTGACTGTCTTGCAAAGAGATGCATTAGAAGTTTGTCTATTTGACTGCGGATAATGGGCTGCACAAAATTCTTTTTTTCCTAGGGGCACACTATGGTGATTCAGCAGCAATCTTTTAGAAAAATCTTTAAATTGATTGCCACTCTCTTAATGTGTAAACACTCATGGGATTTCTTTCATCCTTCTTATTTAATACTAGTGTGTGTGTGAGGGAGGGAATTGTTTCTTGGCTGCTGGAGGACAGTACCCTGCTGCTCACAAAAGAAGACCTCTGTGACTTGTGGAACAAACCCAATTTTCTTTTCTGTTCTGATTGTAAGATTCTATCTGGGGACTTGGCAAATGAATTGAAGAATTACAGAGGCTCCACAAGTAATTGATCAAGTATATTGTACCCTCAACTGCTCTGTTTCTGATAACTTGTTTTTAATCTGTGGTGGTTTTATTACTAGCATTCTGGTTGTGGGTTTTCTTCATGGATAAAAGAAAGTTCTTGACCTTGGTTATCTATTTACGACAGTAGAAGCTGTTGGCTTGTATCAAAGTTTTTTTTCATTATTTTTATTGTTTCGGATCGCTTCATGTTTAAAGATTAATGACAATGTTAACTAAAGCTCTCAAGCACTCCTCAGAGCTGGTTTCTGACAGCATATTACATGCTGTGAGCCTTACTGACCTGCTTATGTATTGCACACTTTCCCTCCTTCCTAGCCTATGACGCTAATGGTACGTGCTATTTGACAATTTCTGAAGCATCCAGAATACTTAACCTATTGGTATATAATGAATAAAATACTCCTTCATGTTTGCTTCTCATTGAGTGCTAGGAAAACTGAAAGTTAGTATAAGCCTATGGTAGTTTTTATTTATTTCCTCCTGTTTTTGAAACAAGTGGCATTCTCTGTTTGTTTTTTTTTGTTTGTTTGTTTTTTGTTGTTTTTTTTCTGTATGTAGTTTTAAGTACTTTGTGTCATAAGTAATATTGCTCTTATTGCCTGGCCTAAATTCACTAGTCCAAATGGAAACATTTCTGATTACTGTAGATTACTGCCGATCCTGTGATTCTGATCCAATTGTCTCACTTATTTTAGTTTTGGATTGTCTGAGGAATGTGGCTCTTTATAAAAATTTTTGAAATTGTCTTCTTGCATTAGTCAATCAAATATAAATCATTAAAAAAGACAACAACAACAACAACAACAAAATTGCAAATAAAATAAAACAAAATAAACCAAGGTGCCCATGAAGGTGATACTAAGTAGTTTTGCCCTTGCAGTGTGCCTGCCTTTCTACTTCCTCCCTCCCTCTCCCCTCTCTCTTTCTCTGTTGTGTGCTAAAATAGATTCTCTAGCATTCTCCTTTCTGTAGAACCATCTGGCTGCACACCTGGAAAGCATGCTGAGTTCACTGATCTTGTTAATGAAACTTGTGGGGCAATTAGTTAACTGATACTCTCTATATCTTGTTATTTTCTAGAAAGGACTTTATCTTAAAATTATGGGGTTTGGACTGACTAAACCCATCATTTATTGTAACTCAGGAGGTTGCCCCTCTTTCTGTGGTTGTGACAGGCCAGGTAGGTGTTTGCATAAGTTGCTTCCAAGAGCTACCCCAGCCCATGTACACCTTGTGTTATGACTTATTTGTAATCATACTGAATGGTGGTTGGGTCTGTCAGGCATGATTTATACCACAAGCCCTAGCAAGGTGCCTGACAAACTGTTTTAATGGTAGATATGAAGATTCCCTTACAGTTTTGCTGGGAACCGAGTGGGACTACTAGGTAGAGTTGAATTCTCTATGGATTTTCAAAGTGAAGTTATGCACCATATAGCAGTAGGACTTGAATGGAACGGCTGGTTGACAGTACAAACAGTTATGATATAAACAAATTTTGAACAATTAATGCAGAAGTGTGTGTTCATATGACCAACAATATCAAAGCTGAAAATGAGTTGAGCACTACATATGGACAGCAGAACTGATGTTTGTCTACTGAACATGCCCTGGTAAGTGTTAGCCACAATTACTGCAATAATAATGAAAGCCTGGTGGATTTTCACTGGAGGAAATATGTGCTCTGTTCATCTACAGCTCTGAGTCAGTTATCAGCCTGCTTTCAGAGTGTGATAATACTGTTTGAGTTCTGTAAATGACATCCACTGCTGCTAGGTGGACATATGGCTGGCAGAACTCTCCAGAGGTAATGAACATGGTAACCTCACTGACACTGATCCATTGTACTGCAACAATTTGCCAATGCAGAGCATTCTGTCACCTTTTGTTTCTTCTTTCATCTCTCACTGTGTCACAAGCTCTGCCTATTGCAGTCAGCTCACCTAGTGATTTTGATACTCATGCTGAAAGCCTATGTGAGTTGAACTTGGGAGAGTACACATTATGTACTGCTATGGCAAACTGCAAGTTCAATGAGCAGGAGGAGGTTATCACCTCTGGTCTTGAGAGACTTTTGTTGTATCCATGACTCCTGGGATGTGGCATAATGCATCAGCTGTTCAAGATGTTTTGAGACAACATAGTGTCTAAGACCTGCAGCTTTGATGTTGATGAGTCATGATAGTCTAGGACACCAGGCCTGAACACTTCTCATGAAAGATCTATTAGAGCTGTCTACACGTGTCAGTGCAGCAGTGTAGTGTAAGGTAACTAGTAGGTCTTTCTATTTATGCTCTAATTCCCTCACAAGGTATCTGTAAATAGGAAGACACTGAAAGAAAAATCGTATTTCTAAAAATGTTATTAAAAATTTAAATAATTATCACCCATTTGTGTGATAGATTTGATAATGACAGATTATAACTGTAACTTCAACCTCTTTCAACACATACTTTCTTAGGAGCTGGAAAGCTGAAAATATAAACAAATAAACTATTTATTTTAGAAGTCTGGAGTAGAAAAAGGAGTTGTGGTGTACCTGAAAACTATTAAATAAATCAGGATTAAATAAACACTGGGGCTAAACACTCAGGAAAACATGTTAAGCAACCAGATGAAGACATTTTCAGGCTGTTCTGTAAAGCAGACCAAGTGAAAGAAACTACATAAATGGTTTGTGAAAGCTTATTTTTAAACACATACAACTTTTAGTCTTAAAATCACTTTTCATTCTAATATTTAACAGTCCCTATTAAAATATTAGGCTTTCAGCATCTGTTGCTAAGCAGTTGAGACAGTCATCAGAGTAATAGCTTTGAAGTATTAGCTCATAAAATCTAGTATCGATAATTTTATCATTTATAGGATATATTTTTATTCTTTGCAGCTCTATAAGCTGCACTATACAAACTATCAAAAGTTGTTAGTAGGATAGTTATTGTCTGTATAGGCATAATAAAGATTAGGATTTTGATGATGTAAGGCAGCTGAATTAATTGCTTTAACATGAATGAAAATAAAACCATAATGCAGTGGTGTTGAAGAGTTAAGCTTTATGAATTCTTTTATATGATACTGCCATCTTTCCATTAATGCTTAATTGAGTTATTAAATAATTACATTATTTTTATTTAAGGCATGTGTGCAAGTGTGTTCAATGCTTACAGGAGTCACAGTTTCTTGTTCTTATTGGTGCCATTCTCTGAAAATAAACTGCTTTTAAAGGCTGCTGAGATAATTTTTTTTATTATGCACTGTTTACTGCATTTTGTGTTGTCTCTGGATTTTAAAACTTTTCTGTCAGCTCCCCAATTTATATTATTTCACCCCTGATGTCAGACACATAGTAAATTCTGAACTTCCTTGCATTAGAGGAAATGTTACTTCATCAAGAGATGAGCCACAGAGGGGAATGGAATGGTACTACTCCACTGGGAATACTCAGCTATCTTTATTTTATTTTATTTTATTTTATTTTATTTTATTTTATTTTATTTTATTTTATTTTATTTTATTTTATTTTATTTTATTTTATTTTATTTTATTTTATTTTATTTTATTTTATTTTATTTTATTTTATTTTATTTTATTTTACTTTATTTTATTTTATTTTATTTTATTTTATTTTATTTTATTTTATATTATTTTATTTTATTTTATTTTATTTTATGTTATTTTATTTTATTTTATTTATTTTATTTTATTTTATTTTTTTTATTAGTAAACATACTGAACTAATTGGGATCCCATTTTTCTACCGATGTCAGATGTAGGATGACTTTTTGAAAAGCTTTCTTTACCAGTTGTGCAGAGCTCAATGAAGAGTTTTGTTAGACTGCATAGTGACAATGAAATATGAGGTGCTCCTTCTCATTTTTCAGATTCAGATATAACCTCCCAGATGTCCCAAAACAGGGGCCTACTTGAGCAAACCTTTACAACATTGATCATTTTTTGCCTCTTTATAGATGGATTTCCTAGTACTTTTGCCATTTTTTAATATTTATTTTATTTTATTTTATTTCTTCTTGTAGCATCTGTAAGGCAGAGCAGGACCAAGATTTTGGTTATGTAGAAATATAGAATGCTGACGTGAGAGGTATGACCTCTGTGAGAGTGAAAAATGGAGACTTAAACTTAGCGTTCAAGTATACCTGCTTCATAACTGTTTCCAGTTTACCACACCAAGACAAAAACTATTACATCTTTTTTGGATGTCACCATAAATGAAGAGACTGGGTGGGCCTGTGACCCAAGTTTATACAGTACAGACGAATTTAATCTTTCAAAAGACATGTTAAAAATCTTCACTTACAAGGGCAAGCAATCTGATGAGTGAATTATCTTTATCTTGAGCAGGTTGTATGAAAGCAGCCATGTGACTTCTATATTGTCTAGTGTTAAAGACAGGTAGATTCCATAAGTAGATGAGAGATTTCTGGAGACTCAGTTACAAGGGCAGATCAAATTTATATGTCCATCCTAAAAAACCTCTGCATTCACTCAAGTGCTGTCTAAATTACTCTCATCTATTCAGAAAAAAAGAATTGGCAAGTGGAGACTTGAATGCAACAATGTACGTCATAAACACTATTGATACATCTTCAATTACTTTAGGATGTACTTAAATATTTTCCTCAGCAGGTTTGTGAAATGTAAGCTACTCTTCTCCATATTTCTCATAATCTGAAGTTTGTGCAAAAGCCTTTGTGCTTTTGTGCTGCTTTTTTTTCTTTGGCAATAGTTTTATAAGAATCCCTTAAGAAGACTTGTAAAATTCAGTGTACAGTTTAAAACATTTTATTTATTCATTAAACTTATACAAGGTAAAGTAAAGATGCTGACTCTTAGAAGTAGGTACAGGATAACATTGAATTGCTTTTAGTGGATTTCCTTCTCAATCTGGACCCAGATAACTATGTACTGGTTTAAAGTCAAGATTAAACCCGTAAGTGTCAGCTTTGAATTGGCCTCTGTAATCAACTACTTCACCCAACTCAGCTGCAATCAATCAGTCTGATATTGCTTATTCTGGCACTCAGAAGGCAATCAGGCACCTAAACTTTTATAATTAATGCAATTGTAGAGGTGACAGACTCCAACTACACCAGGAGATAACTATGCTTCACTTGCTGTTGCTGTTCAAACGACAAGTTTTCCATATTAATAATTTACATCTGTCACGATCCGTGACCTATTATATCTCCTTATTGGAGTGTATTAACTTATCAGGATTTGCTGAGAGATCCACACGTGGGTATCGCCTCACACAGAGGATACAGGAACTTATGTCCTGACTTTTTTGAGTGAATAACTCGCTCAGTGCTTACTAAATTTCTAACAACAGCAAGGTTTATTGTGGGGAAAACAAAGCAATTTGGGGCAGGAGGTTCAAAAGGAGTGATTACAACACATTAAACATATATGGGTACACCTTAGTTACACATCTTATTCACGTGAGGGAAGTAGAGGGGAGGGATTTGCCCGAATGGCTGGATTATATTTTCCCCTATAAGCTGGGGTAGCCGGAATTGTCTCACCACGGCAGTGCAGGTTCGATGAGCTGGTAGCAAAGAGGCTGCAGGCACTCCAAGCGCAGGTCGCCCCCCCCCACCACAAAGCGGCGGCAGTCGGTGCGCGGCTCCGGGACCGTAGGTGTGCAGACGCTGGAAACGCGGCGGTTTAAGCGGCGCTGGGACTTTTGGCAGCAGCGGCGGCGGGCAGGCAAGC